>NW_010973092.1:10141756-10147105 GCF_000737465.1 Haliaeetus leucocephalus
TGGGGGGGGGGGGGGCTGGCAGGACCCCTTGCTCTGGGCTCATCCCTCAACCAGCTGCCCAAGCACGGGGCTGCGGGTCCTGGGATCAGCCCCCACCCACCCCACACCCCCCTGTGCCCCCACAGCTGGACTGGCGGCAGGTGCTGGTGCTGGGGCTGGACGGGGCAGGGAAGAGCAGCGTCCTGCACTACATCTGTAGCCAGACGGCCAGGGATCACATCGCACCCACCCACGGCTTCAACTCTGCCCAGCTCTCTGTCGAGGGGCTGGAGATGGACCTGCTGGAGGGTAAGGGTGGCCTGGCCCCAATGTGTCCCCCAGGGCTGAGCCTGCATGGCTCAGAGGGTACCCCCCACCTGCCGGCACCGGGCTGGGGCTTCAGAGCATCCCGAGCGGCGGGAGGTCCGGTCCCCTGGGGTGCTGCGGTGAGGCGGCAGCCCTGCTCACCCCCGTGCCGGTGCCTGATCCTGCCCATCTCCCGCAGTGGGAGGCAGCCAGAACCTGCGAGCGTACTGGCCCCACTACCTGAGCCAGGCCCACGTGCTGGTGTTTGTGGTGGACTCAGTGGACAGGTCACGCTTGCTGACAGCACGCCAGGAGCTGCACACGCTGCTAGCCGCGGAGCCCCAGCTGCCTCTGGTCGTGCTGGCTAACAAGCAGGTGGGTTGTACATCCACGTGTCTGTCTGTCCCAGCTACCTCTGGGACTGTTTGCAGCAAAACTGTCCCTCCCCAGGGCCCCGAGCAGAAATTCTGATACCCAAAATCCACCCACTCTTGCAAAATCTGATTTCTCAGGGCCTGTCTCCTCCAGTCTTCATCAGGAGGCGCAGCTACTGTTACCAGCGCCCTGGCTAAAGAGTTTCGGGAGAGCACCCAGGCAGCAGCCTGCAAAATCCCCAAGGGGAAATACATTCCCCAGGCAGGCAACCAAGCGCATGCCTGGTGCTGCTTCCTGTTAGCTTGCGCCAAAGCGACTCCAATGCAAGAGCGAGGCAGCCCTGCCTGCGCACCATCCCTGCCAGGACCACACAGGCAGGGCAAGGCTCCTGCCAGCCAGCAGCGTGGCTGCCGGCACTGCTCCCTTCCTGAGCAGCCACCTCTCTCCCTCGCAGGACAAGAGTGATGCCCTGAGCACAGCAGAGCTGCGGGAGGAGCTGGCCCTGCACATGCTCAGCAGGCAACGGGAGCTCTTCCTCCTGCCCACCAGCGCGACCTGGGCCAGCCTGAGCACCGCCACCAGTGTCCTCCATGTGAAGAACCTGCTGGTCACCCTGCTCTCCCAGCCCTGAGCCCGTGGGGGGAGCGGACAGGCTCCCACCCCCGGCGCAGTTCTTCTTTGAGGTCTGTGGCATGAAGATGAAGGCAGCTGGGTGGGTGCTGCTGGAGCTGACTCGCTGGTAGCAGGCTGACAGTCCTGGGGTGTTTGCTGCACCCCACAATGTTTGGGGTTGAGCTGTGGCACAGCTGCCCTCAGGGAACACAAGCAGCAGGCTCTCCTCCCTGCCGTGTGGAGAGAGCAGCCACCTCCCCCAGTTCAGGGATGAAATCTCCCTTGGGATGGAGGCACAAGCACAGCTCTTACCTCCTGGTGAGCGGAAACATGCAGCACAGGGCAGGGCCTCACACCTTCATGGCAGCCCTGCAGGATATTAAATGAATGCAGCCAAACAAGTGAGGTAGCCCTCTTACCCACCTGCATGGACAAGTCATCCCAGGAGATGGGCTCTCCTTCCTGAAAAACACAAGGAGTTACTGCTGGCGCAGCCCTGCACCACAGCCCTGCCCATACGACACACACCAGTAGGAATAACGAGCTCAGGCTGTCCCTCACTGGGGCTGAGCGCAGCTCTCAAGTTCCCCAACTCTGTATTTAAAGCCCTGTTTAAGAGAGATAAAAGCAGGTACTGGGCAGCCCTGCACTGCCTCTCCACCCTGAACAGGGATAAAGATGGGCTGTTTGGTAGGACCTGTGCTCACCAGGCATTTGCCCCCCCATCTGGTCTCCCTCCCTCTCAGCTGTCCCAGGGAGAAGCGGAAGGAGCCAGGCTTGGGGACCACAGAAAGCCCTGCCTACAGGCAGGGGGCTGCTGGGTCAGGCCACGGGGCACTGGGTCCTGGAAAACCGATCATGGAAGCTGGGGAGCACATCAGGGAAAGGGAGTACGTGCTGGCTGGTCTCCACTGCAAAACCTTTGTACAGTCGCTCCTTCCTTTTGTCAATAAAAGAGGCTGATCACTCTGTGCTGCCCTCCAGCTTCTTGGCAGGGAAGGGACCCCCAGCCCGGTCTCCCAAGCTGCAGGCAGGAAGGTCACTCGTGGGGGAAGGAAGCAGCACATGGCCCCACCCCCAACCTCTGCTGCCAACAGGGAAATCAGCAAAGGCCCAAGCACTGCCTGCACCCCACAGGCCCCCAGCCCCGTTGCTGCAGAAGGTAACATGCACCCAATGCCCACGTCCCATGGGTTGACACCGGGATCTCTCCAACATGGGACTGCGCCAAGCGAGAGCTCGTGAGCAAGACATTCACACCAGCTTGTAAGAGTGATTTATTTTAACAAGGCAAAAGAAGTGCTGGCTGCCACACAGAAACGAGCAGCACAGCACATCCAGTCCCAACGCCACAAGCCATGGCCAAAAGTCTTTCATGCCTGCTTATAACTCCCTCTGTCTAATGAAGGTCCTTCCTCCATTGCCAGAGGCTTTGCATAGCTGAACGTGCAGGCACTGAGCCCGTGAGTGACTGTCACCTGTCTGTCAGTCCCCGCCCGGTTCAAAAAATGGTCATGTCAAGCCTGCACTTGCAGGCAGACCTGAGAAAAAAGGGCAGTCACTGCACATCCATCTTTTCCTGCTTGAGTGATGCAATGAAATCCTTGTACTCCTCAGGATAGAAATTCTTGTACACATTGATCTTTCTCTTAATCTGCTTGGGAGTATCCTGGTAGTAGTTCTTCTCATCTCGAGCCATTTCCTGTGGCAAAGGAGAGGTTAAATCAGAGGAGTGGCCCCAAGAGCAAATACCAAACCAGCCCAGCCACACTCCAAAGGCCTATCCAGGCTGGCCGTGATCACTGCCTGAGTCAGACAGGGATCTGGCCAAGGTTCAAAGTGCTGCTTTCCCTTAACAATCAGCTGACTGCGAAACAGGAGCCAGGACAGAGAGGATTAGCAATTCCCATCCTACAGAAGATCCAGGAGTGAATCGCTCCAGGTGCTCCTCGCTCTGGGACAGCCAGTAGTTACCTTGTAGTTCTCCCCGTGGTTCTGTATCATGTACCGCACATAGTCAATGAGGTCTCGTGACAGCGTGTTTGACTTCTTCTCAGGGAGACTGGCCTCATATTCCATCTCTAGGCAGAGGACAGAGACACCATGAAGCAGGGGAGGGAAGCAAGCAGCACCTCAGCGGTCCCCAGTCTCTTCCCAAGGTCAAGCCCTGCCAGTACTGCAGTAAAGAGCACAGCTCCTGCAGCACAGCTTGGCTGCTCACACACACAGGGCTGCTTCCCAGGCATGATTGTGCAGGAAAACAAACAAGACAACAGCCCTCCGCATAGGCTGCAGGCATCCAGGCCTGCGCTGCAGCTCCTTTCCAGCTCACACCATGAGGAGTGGAGCCATTCTGCCCAGGCTGCAGATTATGACTGTTCAGAGCTGCCCAGCCCACAACTAAAACATGCAAGGTACTGCAGCCGCAGTGTCTCCTCACCCTGGTGCCACACACCAGCAGTTTCAGAGTGACAAGAGCCCTCTCGGGGCTGCAGATAGACATACTGCAAAAAAGGCAGCACAGGAGGGAAAAGGAAATTCATGAGACAGAGAACACACAGGAACGGCAGAGCTGCGGTCCTGGCTCCCGGCTCAGCTCCGGCCTGGCCGAGAACCCCCAGCTGACTGCTGCCAGGGGAGTACTCCTCCACAAGCCTGGACAAGAATTAACAGCCTTCCCTGCCCCAGCACAGCACAGCAACTAACGACAGCCTGGCAGCACAAAGATGACACAAAATAACCCACAGAGCCTTGGGAGAACCCCAAATGCAACAGCAGCAGTGTGGTTCAGCAGGAAACCTGCCAAGGCTGGAGGTGGTGAAGTGCTCCCTGGGGACAACAGAAGCGGCACTGACCGTTCACCACATAGGGCTTTCGCACTATCTTCTTTCCTTGCTCCCATCCACTGCTTTCCACTTCCATGCCCTGTGTTAAATGAGAGAGAAGGCAACTCAAGAAAAGCCCATTTGGAAGAGAGCTGTGTGCCCATACATTGCTCCCAAAACTCCAAACTGTTTACATAATGGCTGCAAGGACCAGGAAATCTCAGCTGGCTTAAGCAGAGCCTTATTTGCACCATTAAGCTAGCTCGTGGGCAAGCCTGTTGCCCAAGCAATAGTGTGTGAATGGAGACAAGTGGCAAACAAGGTCACTCCTGGTTTTTTTTTTTCTTATGAGTGTGACATTTCATGGGGCTACCTTTCACCTAGAAGCATTGCCCACCGATGCAGGCAGGCCGATGCAGGCAGGGCAGGCTGGCGCTGCTGTACACAAAAGAGGCTTTCTCTGTTATTAGCAGCAACTCTGCTGCAGTGTTCCCAACCCCACCTCTCTCTGGCAAGTCCCAGGAGATTGACTGACATCATTTATATTTGTCCCAAAGCCCATTATTTCCCTGTGACACCATAGCTCATTCCCACACCAAGATCTTGGAAAGAAAAGCATATTAATAAAGATAAGAAACCCATCCACCTACAGAGACTGATCCAGAGCCACCTGATCCGCGCTCCAAGGCAGGCTGCTCTCCACGCTGCCTTCCCCAACCCGGCTGCGTATTCTGGGGGAGGCCTGACCTTCCACCGCCCGCAAAGGAGCAGCCCCAGCCGAGCCCCCTGCCCTTCCCCGGCGGAGACACGGCCGCACTTACCAGCAGCTTCTTCTTGGGGATGGGGACGGCCTTGTTGGGATCCTCGGCCAGGCCCATCTCGGCCAGGTTCTGCGCCACCGATTTGGTCGGGTCCCAGGCATGGCGGATATGAGAGCTGCGTGGAGACAGGCACCGGCATCACGGGCTGCGCTCACCCTCCCGACAGACAAGCGTCCCCCAAGCACCCACCGAGACGTGTGGCAGGTCCCCCGGGGCACCCGCTCCCACACGGCCCACGCACGGACCCGCGCCGCCCCCCTCCTCCCCGTGGGCCCACCTCCGCTGCCCTCACCAGGCGATACGCGGGGCGGCGCGGCGGCGGGCGCTGCGGTAGAGCCGCTTGCGGTTGAGGTTGTAGGAGTACTTCTGCCGTCGATTCTTCCCCTTCGCCTTCGGCATGGCGGCCCCACGCTGCTGCCGCCGCCCCCGCC
>NW_010973092.1:10147221-10157796 GCF_000737465.1 Haliaeetus leucocephalus
CGCGGGGCGGGGCCGCGCCGCGGGGCACCACGGGAAGTGTAGTCCCGCGCCAGCAGTGCCGTCGGTGGGTTTGCCCGCTGCGGACTACAACCCCCGGCATGCCCCGCGGCGGGGGAGGGGGCGGGGCGTGCGGCCTGCCGGGAGCCGGCGCCTCTTCCTTGGCTACGGCAGCCGGGGAGGGTCGCGGGTAGTCACCTCTGTGAGTCGCAGCCATGGCGGCCGGGCCTCCCCCGCCGCTGGAGCCCAGCCCGCTACCGGTGTTCAGCGATGAGGGCTTCGGGGACAAGTTCCTGCGCAAGACCCGCGAGAACCCCCTGGTGCCCCTCGGTGAGGGGGGGGCGTGGGGTGACGGTGGGGGGGAGTGAAGGGGGAGGGCCAGGGCCATGGAGGCTGGTGAGGAGGGAGGGCCGTGAGCTGCGGGTCGGCCCCTCTTGAGCCCAAACCCAAGGGGCTGCCCTCCGGGGAGGCATGTCTCTCGTTTGAGCTTGTTGTCTAACAAGCCAGCGACGCTCAGGCGCAGGGCGGGGACGTGGGGGGAGGCGGGAAGGAGGGGTGAGCTGGTCCTCGAAGCCCCTGCCTTGCCCCGCTCCCCTGAGCCGTCCCTCCGTCCTTCTCTTCTCCGCAGGCTGCCTCTGCACCATCGGCATCCTGACCTACGGACTGATCAGCTTCAAGAGAGGCAACACCCGTCAGTCACAGCTGATGATGCGGGCACGTATCCTGGCCCAGGGCTTCACCTTCGCGGCCCTCCTGGGAGGCATGGTGGTCACGGCCATGAAATCTAGAAAGTGAAATCAGGCAAGAGGGAAGCTGTGGCCGCAGGGACGCGCCCACCAGCCTGTGCCCCAGCTGGAAGGGTGGATTCTGGCTGCGCGTGGAGTTTTCTGTGGGACAGTTGTGATGTCTTGGTGGACCTGCTGTCAGAGAGGCTCTGTGTTCTAGAGTGCTGGAAACGCAGCTAATACACCCCTGTGATTAACCTGCAATTTGGGCCATGGCATTTTTTCATTCCCTCAGAGCTTATTGTTCTGCAACACTGGAGGCTGTGGCTCTCCATCCCCGTCAGACCTCTTATCCCTGCTTGGTGCTGTAACAGTCTATTAAAATTGTGTCCTGTGGGTCATGGTCTGCACTGAGGTCACTTTAGTCAGGAGGTGCACCAACATTTGAGAAATGAGCTGCTAGGGTAGGAAGGAACAGCTCTGTTTATGGCTTGATCCTGGCAGGAGAGAGTCCATAAGCAGTGGGTGAGTTCTTTGGGGAGAGTATGTAATCTGTTTGGTTGCAGCTGGTGAGTAATAAAGTGAATTGCAGCAAGATTCTGACTGATGCTGGATTGCAGAGCATTGAGAAGCCAGAAGAGTAAACAGTGTAGGAAGAAAAGGGAGCAAGCACAGCTGTCTCAAAGCTGTGGTAATGCAAGCAGGACATAAGAAATGTAACCCCCTGTGAAAACAAGTTGGGAACTCACATTTCCATAAACAGGGCCTGGCCATGTTCTCTGGGACACGCTGCTGCTTCCACTGCTTTTGCTGGGGAGTCGGTTCCTGCGCAGCTTGCTGCTTCGTATGAGCTGGAGCTGGCTGCTGAGCAAACGCCCTGTTCCCAGAGGGAGCTGCACTGCCTGTGTCTTGACAAACATCGTCATGGACGGCTCCAAGTCCCGTCGTTGGCGTTGGATCATTTGGATCATACCAGGGGTGTTTGGTGTGTGTTGTGGTTTAACCTTAGCCAGCAACTAAGCACCACGCAGCCGCTCTATCACTCCCCCTCAGCTGGACAGGGGAGAGAAAATACAACAAAAGCCTTGTGGGTCGAGATAAGGACAGGGAGAGATCACTCAACCAATTACCGTCACGGGCAAAACAGACTCAACTAGGGGAAAATTAATTTATTGCCAATCAAACCAGAGTAGGTTAATGAGAAACAAAACCAAATCTTAAAACACCTTCTCCCCACCCTTCCCTTCTTCCTGGGCACAGCTTCACTCCCAGATTCTCTGTCTCCTCCCGCACAGCAGCACAGGGGGATGGGGAATGGGGGTTACGGTCAGTTCATTGCACATTGTCTCTCCTGCTCCTTCCTCCTCAGGGCAGGACTCCTCACACTCTTCGCCTGCTCCAGTGTGGGGTCCCTCCCACAGGAGGCAGTTCTCCATTAACTTCTCCAATGTGGGTCCTTCCCACAGGCTGCAGTTCTTCATGAACTGCTTCAGCATGTGTCCCTTCCATGCCGTGCAGTCCTTCAGGCACAGACTGCTCCAGTGTTGGTCCCCTGTGGGGTCACAAGTCCCACCAGCAAACCTGGTCCAGCGTGGACTCCTCTCTCCATGGGTCCACAGGTCCTGCCAGGAGCCTGCTCCAGCATGGGGTTCCCACGGGGTCACAGCCTCCTTCGGGAACCCACCTGCTCCAGCGTGGGGTCCTCCCCGGGATGCAGGTGGATATCTGCTCCACCGTGGACCTCCATGGGCTGCAGGGGGACAGCCTGCCTCACCATGGTCTTTCCCACGGGCTGCAGGGGAATCTCTGCTCCAGTGCCTGGAACACCTCCTCCCCCTCCTTCTTCACTGACCTTGGTGTCTGCAGGGTTGTTTCTCTTACATGTTCTCACTCCTCTCTCTGGCTGCAGTTTCTGTGCCCCAGCAACTTTTTTTTCCCTTCTTAAATATGTTATCGCAGAGGTGCTACCACCATCACTGACGGGCTTGGCCTTGGCCAGCAGCGGGTCTGTCTTGGAGCTGGCTGGCACTGGCTCTGTCAGACGTAGGGGAAGCTTCCAGTAGCTTCTCACAGAAGCCACCCCTGTAGCCCCCCCTGCTACCAAAACCTTGCCATGCAGACCCAATACAGTGAGCAACAAGGCTTTGCTCTCCCATGTCAGGGCCACAAAGCTGGAGGACATGGGGCTGTAGGCTCTATTTGCTCTGTGGCTGCAGCAGCTTGTACCTGCCCGTAGGCAGAGCATATCCTTGCAGGGGAAAAGGGCTCAGACACCACTAGCTGTGCTGCAATGCCTCCTCATGTTGAGCCACCTGGGTTTTTTCCAGGTGTTGCTCTCTGGGTGTCTGCAAGTAGGTGCCTGTGCCCTGGCCCTCCCTGGCCTGCGGTGGCTTTGCAGCTTGCTGATCCTGCTTTGCCCTTACAAGCTTCTCTGGAGGACATGGTGAGGGATAAACCCACTTCTGCCCACAAACGAGCACTTGGTTTGTCTTTTCCAGGGAATTGCACTGGTGGGCCTCATCAAGGAGAGAGGGAAAGCTCTTGCCCACCAGAGCTGACTTCTGAGACGCGAGGGTGGGGGACAAGCCATCACTGGCACTGAGCAGGGTGAGCTCCACCTTGGCACCGGGGAGCCTGGGGCTCTGCCTGCTGTGGGGCTGTGGCACTGCCTGCCTTCCCTGGTTGGCTGCCTGCTCAGCACATCTTTCCCAGAAGAAGCCGTTTTTGGCTGCCTGGTTGGCACTTCTAGCCCGTCCAGCTTGGGGTAGGGGTGTGAGAGGCAGCCGGTGGGCAGATCTGCAAGCGCAATCCCTTGGCAGCCCTGGCAGCCTGGAGATGGGCTGGGGAGCAGCTTGGCCTGTCTGGACAAGCAGGAGCTCGCAGGTCCCCTCCCTGTCCTGCTGCCACTGCTTCTGCCCAGGGCTAGCGCAAACCCTCTGGCCCTTCCCCTTGCTCCAATTTTTTCCTGTAGGATGTGCTTCTCCTCCAGCCCTGTCCTTTCCACAGGAGGCTTCATGGCTGTGGGTTCTCTGCTAAACAGGTGTGCATTGCTGAGGCAGAAAGACGACAGTGCCCTGTAGGATTGGAGATGTCGGTTTATTTTAACAGGTATTTTGAACAGTCACAGATACTAAAGCCAAGGGGATGTAGAACAGCTGTGGGCACGGCTCCCCAGGAGCTGGCTGCCCCTGCTGACATGGGGTGCATGGCAGCTGGGGGACCCAGGAGCCCGGCTGCCTGTGGGGGCTGGAGGGACAGAGCGCAGGGGAGCTCCCTGTCCCTGGTAAGCAGCCAGAGGTGCTTCCCGCTGCTCTGCAAGTGAAAGGCAGAGGCAGGCAGCTGAGTCCCCAGGTATTCTGCATCAGCGTCCACCCTGCACCACAGCAGACCTGCCGACGTATGCTGGAGCGCAGGGGGACAGAGTAGGAGCAATCAGCCCTATGGACAAGGGGGCAACACAACACCAATTGACTCCCTACGTAACCATTTCCCTTCCCAGCCCGCTGCTGAGCCTGTGCCCCAGAGCCAAGGGTGCCCAGTCACCCCACGAGGGCTGCAGCAGCAGGGCAGGTGACCTTCCTGACTCGTGGAGCCATAGCTGCAGGGCAGGAGAGCTCTGCATACTTGCTTTTTGGCTGAACAGGGCTCTGCAGTGAGGCTCAAGCAAATGTTTTGTGGGCTCTGCTCCATGTCCCCCCAGCCTGCTGCTGCGAGCCTTTCCCAAGCCCCCAGCGGGCCAGACCTGGGGCACGAGCTCAAGGCTGCCCTGCAGCAGGGTGTGCGCAGGCCTGCTCCTCTCCTGCCAGCTGGGAGTTTTGCAGGTTTCCAGGGCTGGGCCTCTGAGCTGGAGGGGCTGGTGCCGGCCCCACCAAGCAGAGGAGAGAAAGACAGTGTTTGGGCTGGGAAGTGTGTGCCTTGTGGGGCGGGGAGCGGGACTGAGACATCTTGCCACACTGCCTTAGGTGTGCAAATCCAGCAGGGGCCAGAGACAAGCCACAGAGCAGCTGCAGACAGATGTGCGGGTTGTTCTCCAGGGACAGCACAAGCACTAGAACTCTGCCCAATCCTGCTCTGGGCCCCTGGGGGCTCAACCTGCCCCACAGCATCTAGACCTTCCTACACGCTTCCCTGCAACCATGCAGCCTCAATCTTCCGTCCTAGTAGCAGGGGAAGGAGCAGAGCAGAGCCAAGGGCCCCCAAAGACTGGCACCCCATGTTCCCAACCGCTGGTGGACTTGGCGGAGGGACAGAAAACATCCTGCACACTCACCCCATGGCCCCTTCCCAGTGCCCTGCACCACAGTGCTGCCTGGCGCCAGCAGCCCCACAGGGTGGATCAGACATGGACACTGCAACTACCGCTTGGAGCCCCACCAGCTTTTTGGGGTGCACAGCCAGGCTGGGGAGAGTTCTGCTGGGCTTGGGGGAACTGCTAGCAGTCCCGGCCCAGCCTGGGTGCCTGCACTCATATTCCTCAGTCCCTGCTAACCTGGCAGCACCACGCTGCAGCTGTGCTCCCTGCAGGACCTAGCAGTGTGGAGCAGATTCGGAGCTGTTCCTCCACCCTCCCAGCCCTGCTCGAAACCCCGCAGGAAAGGCAGACGGCAGCCCTGGGTCCCACTAGGATCACTGCCTCGGGGCTAAGCCCCAAGCCCAGACACGGGGCTGCCATGCCTGCAGCTGCCCAGCACCAGGACAGCCGCAGGCAGGTTTATTCCCAGCATAGGGGTGAGGTGGGGAACGCAGGGTGGAGCATTCCCCCTCTCACTCAGCCATGCCCCTGGGTACAAACTCCTGCAGAGCCCAGGCCAGAGGCTCCCCACTAACTCAGATCTGCCACCCAGTGTCGCTTCCCAGGGAAATCCCACAGTAATAAATAAGTGTAAAAAGAGACTGATGCACCTTTTAAGCAAAGGAAAACCATGAGGAGAGTTACAACCAGTGACTCCAGCACAGCCGAGGTGCACACCAGGGAGCAGGGGGCAGGCAGGGTGAGGACCCTCCTGGGCTGGCCCCACGAAGCTGCCCGGCTCAGTGAGCCTGGCCTTGCCCTGCTGTGTTCCCAGCTGTGCCAGGTGGCAGCTAGCGGGACAGGGGTGTCTGTTTGAGGGAGATGAGCACCGAGCGCATCCGTGAGACATCCTTGCTCTGCTTGCTGCTCTTGGGGTTGAAATCACAGAGCTGGGCCACCTTCTCCCACTCGGAGCCCGGGGTTTCCTCCTTGGACTCCTTCAGGAATGCTTCCTCTGAGGCCCTGTGGAGACATTGAGGGTTGTCACTAGCAGAACCCTTTTCCAAGGAGACCCTCCCCTTTGTCTGGGAACCCCTCGTGTCCCCGCTTCCTGTCCCCTTGCTCCAGCCAATGAGCTCAGCATCCTCCAGGATCCAGAGACACACGATGCTCAAGGCTGCTCTTGGCTGCACTCACCAAAGACATCATTCATCCAGGGGCACTGGGGTGTCTGCCTGCTCCCAAGACTTCTCCACCCCCAGAGCCATCCCTCAAAAGGCACAAGACCCCACAGCTTTGCCTCTTCACCCAGCCATGGGTGAATGCCATGGGGGCATTTCCAGGAGCTCCACTTGCCTCCTAAGACTCCACCATTTAGAGATGCTCAGCTGCATCATCCTCCCTCCAGGACCTCTCCAGGGCCCAGTACCTCCCAGCATCCCCCCTTCCCTTGGCTGGGCAGCCAGTGCTGGGTCCAGGACCCCCAGACCCTGCGGGGCAGGATATGGTCTGTAAGAGGCACATACACATAGCCAATCACATCGGCGTCCGGCTGCTGGTAAAAGGCTTTGTCAGCGATCCTAGCCCCCGAGGCACAGACAGAGAGAGAGCGCAGAGCAGACAGGCAGGCAGAGGGTTAGAAAGAGAGAAACAGAGAGGGGATTAGCATCCTCCCAACAGAGCACAACGCACTCATCACAGCATAACCGTCACCAGGAAAACCTGCCGGTGATGGCAGGGCTGCACAGACAGTGCCCCAACCCTGCCTTGATGCGAGGCCCACGTGGGGGGCAGGAGGCATTAAGATCCCAGAGTGATCCCAGTGTGGTTCCAGACAGGCTGGCTCTGCACAGCCACTGGAGCAGCTTGAAGCCCTGGGGCCTCTCCCCTTGCCTGGCAAAGCTCCGTCCCTGCAGGGCTGGGCCCTACTGTGGTGAAAGAGGCCCCCAGACATCGCAAGGCGGCAGATGGGCCTGCACAGAAGCTCCCATCGCAGCCCTCATGGCCACGCTGACTCTGATGTACCTGTTGTTTGCCCGGTTCTTCTCCATCTGCTCGTTCTGACGCAGGTTCCACTCCTCCAGGTCCTTCTTGGCCTTCTCACGCCATTCCTGCTCAGTCACCTTTGATGCCGCATCTAAGGCCAGAGTGAGACAGACCCCATCAGCCAGACTGGCACCCACTGGGTCTGCTGGGCAGCCCCTCAGCAGGCAGGACAGTTGCAGCCCCCCAGGCCTGTCCCCAGTCTCCACCAGTACTGTCTGAAAGGTATCACTGCCCCAAGGACAGCAGATCTTTGGCAGGGGCTCCCACACAGTGTGGGGCATGAGACACCTCTCTGGGATGCAGCAGGGTCACCTCCAGGTGAGGGACCCCAAGGGCCCCAACTGCCACATCATGAGGTACCATGAGCATGGCCACACACAGCCTTGGGTCTCACCCAGCTCCTCCAGGCGCTTCTTCTGCTCCTCCCTCCATTTGCGGATGCTCTCAGGTTCCTGGGTCAGGCGGTCAGCCTTGGCTATGGCTGCATAGGCATCCGTGGGACCGTTGGACTCCTGCAGGCAATGAGCACCTCACCATCAGCCCCAGCTCTTCCCACAGCCCAGCCACCCAGTCCTGGCAGCAGGGCAGGACTCCACACTCCAAGCACTCAGACAAGCCAAGATAGGAGTTAGGGAGGGTGACAGCCTGGGACATCTGGGACAGTGTCCCCAAAGCGCTGCTCAAGCTGCTGTCCCAGCCCCAGGCCCTGTCACCCAGAAAGACTTGCCAGCGTTCCCCTCCTTGACTTGCCACTTGCTGCCAATGCAGCTCTCACATCCTCCGGGCAGCCCCACAGCAGAGGACAGCCACCGGCTTTGTGACATGCTCGCCACCAGCACCACGCTTCCCTGGCCCTGACTCAGGCCAAGGCAGCCCCAGGACGGAGCGTCATTACAGGCTTGGCCACAGCAGACAGGGAGAGCCCAGGCAAGAAGCAGGGCCCAAGGGAGGTACTGCTCTCTGCCTGGACACCAGCCTGCAGGCAAGAGCCTCCCTCGCTCCTGAGCCAAGCTGCCTGTACGGCTTCCCACCAGGCCCAGCACCATGCTGGCTCAGCACCCCTCCCTAACACCTTCTGCTGGCTGGGATGCCCAGCCTAACACCGAGCTCATCAATGGGATTACGGCTTTCCTCCAAGATCCCCAATCTAATTAAGCCTGTGCCGTTTCTGATGTGATTATCATCGCATAAACTAGGCACGGGCAATGCACATGCCACGCTGCTGGGCACTGAGTGTGGTGAAGGGCTTGTCAGATGCTGGCACAGCTTCTCCTGTAGCCAGCAGAGCTGGGCCTCAGGCTCCCAGAGGGAGCTGAGACCCAGGCGGGTGGCCCCATGAAACACCCTTGGCCATGTGGCAAGTGGGTTTAATGGGAGATGCTGCCAAGTCAGCAAAGCGGGTGTCCCATGGCAGCCCTGTCCTGGCTCTGGCCTCTGCCAAGAGATGGTCCTGACTGCTCCGGAGGCCTCTAGGAGCTACTCAGGCTGGAGAGAGGGGGCTTCTGTGGGGAATAGAGGATTTGTCATCTGCTCCTAGGGCCCAGGCATTCCTTCAGGGCACAGGCCACCTGCAAACAGATTTGGGGCAGGTCCTGGCAGGTGGAACCAACCTTCTCTTCAAAGAGGGGTGAAAGTGGAGCTGCCAGGACTCCCCCATGAGACCCAGACCTTTCCAGGAGCACCACCGCTGTTCTGTGGCTGGATAGCAAACTCCAGTCAATCCTGGGGGCAGGGCAGCGGAATGCTGGCCCCATACCAACCCAATTCCCCTTAGCACCACTGGGCTGGGGCAAGGGGCTGAGCTCTCACCTGAAAGACATCTCCATTGACAGTGGCTCCTCCATTCTGGAAACCAGCTAGAGAAAAAAAGAAGAGAAAATAAAGCACAACTATGGCAGCTGCAGGTGATCCCAGAGGGGCTGGTGTTCATGAAACTGAAGCAAATCTGTTCCTGGGAGTTTGTCTGTGCCATTTCCAGCCCAGCACACCCATCCACAACAGCCCCATGCATGTGGGCCACACCCCATGGCATCCTGTCCTTGGTGGGATTCAGCCAGCACCTCCCTCTCCCCCACACAAGCCTCTCAGGGCATTTATGTTTTTACGGTATTTTCACTGGTGTTTTATCTTATCTGAAGATTAGGGAAACTATTCCAGGCACAAGGCTGGACACAGGCAGGTGCTTTGACTGTAGAAAGACAACCTGACTAACCCCAGCCTGCAAGAAGCCAGGCAGAGGCTGCCGACAGACACAGACAGCTGACCCAGAAGCTGTTGGCCGAGTGCCCAGCAGTGCAGGGCTGCAAAGGGAAGGCAACCCTGCCAGGGACATAGCCCACAGAAACACTGCAGTGTGCTCCACCAGGAGGAAGAGGGCAAGCATGCATGATGAGGTCCTCAAGAGCCCACCTGGGGGGATGCCCCTGGGACGAGCTGCTATGTTAGGACTGAGAATGAGGCACCACTGAGACTCACAGCTGAAGTACAGCCCCATCTGCCCCCCAGCCCCAGAGAACACCGAGAGCTGCACACCAGGGTCACAAGGCCAGCCCCATGAAGGGGTCTCTGCTGCTGGGAGAGAAGAGGCTTTGAAGGAGGCATACTCCAGGTCCTGAGCTCTCCCCAGTGGAGACCACAGGGCTTCTACCAGGCGGCTAGCCGCAAGCACAGGCAGCCATACAGCCGCGGCGCAGCTCAGGCAAGCGCCGTCCCCACGGTGCTCGCCCCCACAGTGCAGCTCCGACTACACCCAGCTCCAGCCTGCCTGACTGCATTTATGACCGCAGCCGTCAACACTTCTCCAGGCCCTATGTGCAGAGAGGTGAAACCACTGCTCTACAGCCAGCACAAGGAGGCCCTGTGGGCCTGGGTTAGTGGAAGGAGCCAGAGCACAGTGGCAGCAGCCTCCCTATGCCCATGTAGAGAGCAGACTCCTGAGGCCCTGCCCCTGCAGACTGGAGGCAGGAGATCAGGATTAGTCTGCAGGGCCTGGGACCACAACGTCCCCAATGGAAATGCCTTCCATTTTGCACCCCAAAGGCCTCTCCTGTCCGTGGGGACAGTGACGAGGCTGTCATTGCTCCTCAGCTCCACCTGAATGCCCCTCATTGCCCTAGCTGGGGCCACTGAGACACAGAGACAGGGATCCATCCAACCCAGGGAACCCAGCCTGAGCACATGGGGGAGAAATTGCCCCACAGCTGGCAAGTCCTGGCTCAAGATTCACCCCACATCCTGAGGTTTGAGAGGGAACCCCAACGTCAAACCCTCTGGGACCAAGCACAGACCCCAGACAGCCCTTGCTGGGATGCAGGCCTGGTCCACTGGGGAGCCCCATCGCCTGCCCACTGGGGGTACACCACGGACCCCATCACCCACTGGGGATGCTGTGCACCCCACGGGGATCCCCAGTCCCACGGGGCTGCGTGGGGGGTGCAGCCCGGAGGGAACCCCTCCCTGCCCTCGGAGCAAGAGGGGGCACGAGTCCTCCTTTACACCCACGGGGGTGGCAGCCCCCTCCGTGCCCACCGGGCGCGGCAGCCAGGCGGACCCCGCGGGCCCCCGGCCGCGCCCGCC
>NW_010973092.1:10158031-10158930 GCF_000737465.1 Haliaeetus leucocephalus
AGCCGGTACGAGCCGGGCGCGGCCCCACCGCGGGCATGGGGGACCGGGGCTGCTCCGCTGCCTCTCCCCGGGCTCGCAGGGCCGTGGTCCCGGGGCACCGTCCCCCCCCCCGCGCGCACTCGTAGCTCTCGGGGTGGGAGCGGGCGATCCCTCACAGCCACCATCTTAACTGGCGGCCGCCATCTTGGGTGGAGCCGCCGCCGGTGGACGGGCGACCCGGCGGGACGGGAGGTGCCCGGGCAGGACCCCCGCCCCGGTGGCTGACAGGCAGCCCGACCCGCTCCCGAGGGGCTCCCGGCCCCCACCCGCGGGACCCGCTCCCGCCGCCAAAGGCAGCCACCCCGCCCCGGCCAGCTCCGGAAACGTCCGAGCGGCTTTCGGCACGCTTCGGAACTCTTCGCGCGCCCGTCGGGAACACCCGAGAGCGGCGAGCCCCGTCGATGACATTCGGGCGTTTCCGGATAGGTCCGGGAGCGCTTCGGCTTTCTCCGGAACGCGGTCGAGTATTTCCGGTTGCGGTCGATAAAAGGCCGTTGGCTCCGTTGCGGCGCCTCGCGCGCGCGCGCCCTGGAGCCGGGGCGGAAGTGCGGGTGGGCAGACGTCAGTTCCGGAGAGTGACGGAGCGGCGGGTCAGAGGCGGCAACAAAATGGCGGCGCCTGAGGAGCGGGAGCTGACGGCGGAGCAGACCGAGAAGCTGCTGCAGTTCCAGGTGCCGCGTCGGGGGGGGAGCCTGTGCCGGCCGGCGGGAGCGGAGGAGGCGGCGCGCGGGCACGGAACGGGCTGGGCTGGGCCCGTCCCGCCAGCGCTGGGGTCCTGCCGGCCTGCGCCGGGCCGGGGGGTACGGGGCTCTCCGAGAGCGGGGGCAGGCCTCGCCTGGAGCGGGCCCGGGGGTGTCGGG
>NW_010973092.1:10158942-10176767 GCF_000737465.1 Haliaeetus leucocephalus
GGGGGGCGAGAGGAGAGAGCCCCGTGGTCCCGGTCCTGGCGGGGGCAAGGGTGCTCCCCGCGGGGGCGAGTGAAGCTCCTGTGTGGGGCTTGGGCTCCCCGGGCTTCAGGCTCTCCCGGGATGGGGCCCTGCTGAGGGGCCGGCCGGTGCTGTGCGTGCCCCGAGTGCTTCGTTAGGAATGGCGTTCTGTCATCGCTAATTGGGGAGGCAGGAAGTGACTTTTGAATAAACCCCATTAACTCCATACGGGGAAAACACCGTGGTAACTCCTGGCCATTTTAATTAGATAGTCTGAAAAATTCCCTGTCAATTCCCTTTCTTGTCGTTAGCAGTGAATGGGAGAGCCTTTCCTGGTGCCTTGGGAGGGTTGGGCAGTGGGTTTCTATGGAATGTGGTTTCTCAGAAAATTGTTTCTAACCCTCATGGTTTGGTAATGCCTACTGGGGGGAGGCCACTGGGGATTGTAATGATCTAATCTTGCTGTCTGCTGCATAACATGGGCTGGGTCGCTTAACTGTTGGTTTGCCAAAGCCTCAAGGCTGTGCAGCAGCTGGATAATTAAAAAAAACCGATCTGCAGATGTGGTTTATTGGGAAGAAAACAGTGCTGTGGAGTTGAAATACTTAGGGCTGCTCAGTGAGAAGTAATTAAACATGCTGGCCAATGAAAATTATCTTCAGATGTCTTGGGTTTGTGAATTGTAGGGCATCATGTGGTGTCCCTTGGATTGCAGAGTTCTTTTACAAATACAATATTTACTTTCAAGAGTGTTTTGTCTGATTTTGTTGCTTCATATATATTTTTTGAAGACTATGCTTTGCATTTTTTGGTGTGATGTAACTGTAGAATTATAGGGCTTAAAGGGACTTCAGAGGCATCCAGCCCTGCCTCCCATAGCTGAGATAGGTACAGGTGTTCGTCATCATTACAGATAGATACCTGCCAAGCCTTTAATGCTGAGCCAGGGGGATTCAACAACCTCCTGAAGTAATTAATGTACTGCAGTGTTTTTCTGTGACTATAGCTATGAGGAATGGTGTGGGTTTTTTAGAGATAGCTCCTCTAAATCTTTACTGTGAATTAAGCTGTCTGGGCAATCTTAACTTACAAAGGAGGCAGAGCAATGTTAGCAATTGCTTTTCCAATGTTACCATTTCCCTGGTAAGTATATGAGGTTTAAACCATTGCCTTATGCTGCACATATATGTGTGCAAAAGCTGTCCAGCTCCTGTTCTCCTGCTGTAAGATATTGTGGTACTTATTAATCTACTGAATCTGGACAGATAGGACCAGCTGCACTCATCAGTGTCCCTGTTGCTATTTTCAAAACCTTGTGGGCAGCTGTGAAACTAAAGAATCCTGTTTCCTAATGCTACCTGGTGTTGCCATGGTCAGCAGGCTGGGGGCTGGAGGGGAAGGAGAAAAAGTCAGAAGGAGGGATTCATGTTTTAGTCCAGCTTCCTGTTGAGCCCTGGTTTGAAGTGGAGACGAATGCTCCTTAGACTATAAAGAGGAGAAATTTTTCAGTTAGAAGATGGCTACTGTCCAGAACCTGATGTGAAAGCTGTAGTCTAGAAGGCTTTGATACCAGGATCCTCTTGCTCTTCTGTCCCCTGGGGTATATGTGATTAGCTTTTCACCAGGGCTGTGCTAATGACAGGCTTCACTGGTGATCCCTTCTCATTTGGTACTTCACACCTGGCTGAAAAGATCTCAGGTGTGCAGTCCTGCTTGTTTCTTTGAAATGAGAGTAAATCAGTCCACCTGGAAAAGTGGGGTTTTTTCTTGTTTCCTTTAGCTGGACTCTGTTAAATAGTGTTTGCTGTTTGGGGAGGATGGCTAAGTATCACTGAAATCATGTACATTGCTATTGCTGCAAAACGCTGCTACGGTTAGTTTGTAAACCTTTCAGGGGTTCCTACTGTCTCTGCAGGGAATGCTTAAATGCTGTCAAAGATAACTTTACCCTTTCATTGTGATGCACTGTCGTAAGTAATTAGTACAATATTCTGTGGTGGCAGAGCATTGTACTTCCACAAAAGATGGCATGCCACTGCAGTGTGAATAAAGCAGGAGAGCAGACTAGGAAAGAAGGGAGTGGGGATAACAAAGATGAGGTAAGCAATAGCATAAGGCCCTCAGCAATGTTACAGTTAAGTGGAGAGCCAGGAGGGAAGCATTGAGGAAGAGCCGTAGACTGCCATTCACCCAGCAAACAGCTGTTTTGGGTGAAGATGCTGTTGCCCTACACTGTTTATCCTACTTCTGGTGGAAATTGCTTCTTCCAAGGTAGAGAGGTGAATGCCTGCTGTCCTGTTTGTGGTCTAAGCAGTCAGGGTTACAGTTTAAATACATGCTTTGCATTAATTCCACTGATGTTTGCTTGATGTGTCTTTGTAGTGCTCATATAAACAGCTCTGCTGGCAGGATGGTGAAAGTAGCAGCTCTCTTCCTATGGACAGGGCTGGAATAGGATGGTCGTCTGCCACCCTGCTATGGCAGGTTAATGGAATAATAAAAAAAAGTACCAATATGGACAGATAATTGGGATAAACTTGAAATAAAGGCAGCAAAGCACTCTTGCATGCTTTCAGCTTCCCATTTACTGCTGAAGCGTTGGCTAATGTAAAGGAATAAAAGCATCTAAATTTTTCATCTGTCAAGACTTGGCTGTCTTGACATCTGTAGAGAGAAACTTGATGTGAACAGCTTAAGCAAGCTGTGGACATACAGTTCCATTTGGGAGATGGAAGAAACAGCAGAGCAGCTTTTGTAGGATCTTGTTATTGATCTGTGCCCATTACACTTGGGCTGATGTCTAATGTTATAATATGCTAATGTAAAGTAATGGAGTGTTATTTGCAAAGGGAAAAGTTAGCACTTATGATACCAACTCTTAACTTCAGCTGGGGAAAACAAAATGCTCAGTACTGAAAACATCTCTAAAGAGGAAGGAGGAAACAAGAAACTTCAGGCATCTTTCCTACTCAGTGTATTGCATATCGATCAAAACCCTCACAAAGGCATTTGCTGTAATATGTGAAGAGAAACTCTCTTGGTAAAGGCTTTTTTTCTGCTTGAAGTCAGATGTTCTTTACCCTTGGAAACATAATTCTCTGGAATTTGGCAGTGGGTTGGGAATTAAGAGCAGTGCCAGTTACAGTCCTGTGGATTTGCATCTCTTAACGCCGTGTTTCAACATACAAGCGTATCTGCAGAGGGAACAGTTTCGTAAGTCCAGTTTACAACCTTTGTCCACTCAGGGGTATTCCTTCCGCTTTTGAAGCGTGGAATTGTACTTTCCACTACTTCAGTATTGAGAAGATTTTAACATACTGAGCAGTCTCAAAGGTGAGAGATGCAAAGAATTACATCCAGCAGCAGCTTCAGTGGGTTTTAGGATAGCACTGTACTTTGAGTGGTGTTTGAGAAAGCAGTGTTGAACTTTCCTGGCATTTGTGGTACTTAATATTTTGTTTTCTAAATATTGTCCACTGTCTTGAGCTTGGATCTACATTTATTTGAAGGTTTGAGGGTGCTAGTTTAATGGGATTAATTTTAACTACAAGGGGCCTTATCTTTTTATTACTTACTATGTCTGTATAAGATCTATGCTCTTTGAGGCAGCTAATGAGAGACTACAGTGAGTAGGAAACTAGCAGTTAGTGACTGATTTGAAGATGCTGTTTGTTCTCTTAGCCTTAATGATACTAAGAACATACTTGTTTGTCTGGCATGTGAATAGTGCAGTTTGCAGCTAGCCATGAGATTCTCCACAGTGAACTGGTGCAGTGGAAATGATGTGGTGTTTCAAGTTTTTAATCTGTTTCTGTGACTAAGGTGAAGCAGTGGCCATAGAAGCTACTGAGATAACAGTACAAATGGTTGTTGTGAGTGATAATGAACAGTATCGGAGTTTACCAGCAAGTGTTGTCTAAACTGACAGTTGAACTGTCTTCCTGCAGTTCCTTATGTTGACTACAATTCATTCTGAACCCATATGTGTCTTCCAGAACATCCTGGAATTGAAGTGTCTGTCTTACGGAGCACTTCAAAGTAATGTTCAAAAAGGTGTTTGGTTTTAAAAGCTGCCTTTACACAGGCAATTTCTTTTTCCTGCAATGTTTTAATTGTGCAACTTCATTGATCAGAAGAGTGGTAGGAATGCTGAGCATGGTGCTGCTGGGGTGGTTTTGTCACTTCTGTTTCACGTTGAGAGCAACTGTATTAAGATGCTAAGGAAGAAAAATGTAGATTCACCTCCACGGAGAAGTACTGTTGTAGAAGACTGAGATCTGACCAACAGCATGCCTGTCGCTGTAATGGTGGTCAGGAAGGGGTGGTTAGCTGGCCCATAGTCTCTCTGTGGAGCTTAGTAGTCTTGCAAATGTTGCAGTGATTCAGTGCTCATTAAATGCTTGTTGATTGTTCTGCATGGCTGTTACTTTGGTGATGATTTCTGACCTAAAACTGCTAAAGCATTTTGCATAATTTAAAAAGGAGGGAATGTTCAGTCATGAAGCCCTGTTATTAGTGCTGAGTGATATTCCAGACATTTAGAGACAAAGGTGTGAATGAGTTTCTGAACCTTGTAAATTTTGCAAACACCAGCAGAATTTCCAAAGTGTTAAGAAATGGTGACCAGAAGACTTTCAAGACTTGGAAATACACACATTGTGACTCCATTGTAAAAACAAATAATTGAGTCAATTGCAGGTGCCTTTTAAGATGTCTTTCTAAAAGGATAATGAAATGCCTTCTGTAGGAGTTTGGGGTAGGGGAAAAAAAAAGCCACACAAAAAAACCCAAAACAATACAAAACCTAGATTTTCCTCAGTGAAGCACATCTTTAAAGAAAGATAGTTAAACTAAAACACTAAATCATGAAGCTGAGTGATAAATGAATGTATTCTGGCAGCAACAGCTGAGCTCACTGAGCTTCATTTCTTCTGTGAAACTCACTTCTGTAGTGGTCCCTTGTGAAGCTTGCTGTAGACTTACTTTTTAATAAATATTTATACACCACTGGGCAGTGACTTGAAGTGTTTTTTTCTGAGTGACTGCAATCACATAGTTAATGTCAGCAATGCTTTGAACAGTCCAGTTCTGTACAGCAGAATGAAACAATGATTTTTGTCCTGTAGACTGGGGAGATGGTAGAGATCTGTGGAGACTTCATGAGAAAGAAGCCAAGAAATGTTCAAAAGTTTGAACTGAGCCCAGAGATTGAATAGGGCATTTGTCCACAGAGTGACTTGGGTGCAAGTAGTATGTGGAATGTATGAATGGGGCAGGGAAGGGAACTGATGCACCATCCTTCTCCAGTAAAAAAAAAAATTCGGTGCATTCTTAAATGGTCAGCTTGTCAAGATTGCCTCAGGGGCTTTCAAATGAAGCAAGAAATGGGGGAGATGACGGGCAGAATTAAATAAGATGGCTAACAATGGATTGGATCACAAGGTGTAATAGAAACAGCACACAAGGATTTATATCATCATTGCTCTGTGTTCGCAGTCATCATAGCCTGCCTCCTGCAGAAAAGCTATGCTCTGCTGTATGACAGACACAGAGAGCAAAAGTTCCCTGCTCTTTGCCAGACTCCTGCATGGCTGAGATCATCTCAGGTGCTGCAGAGAAGAGTGTGTGGAACTGGCAGGCAGAGGACAGGCAAGGCTCCTGTGTAGTTCAGCTCACACAACCTCTGTTGGTCAGCAGGCTCCATCTGTCACAGTGTGTAGCAGTCCAGTGGGAAAGCAGCCTGCTTCACTTCTCAGCTTGGTCCCTGAGCCACTGAGGGAGCTGCACCCTCTGTAGTGTTACACCAGCTGGCTGGGGGGGTGTCTGGAGAGAAGCCCACCGGTGAGAACTTGAAGCATAAAGAATCTGTGGAGTTCTCTTGTCAAGAATAACCTTGCTGGAGAAATTGTCATATTTCAACAGTCTCCTTATATCACCAGCACATTTTTATATTGAATTTGTTACACTGCTTGTGACAGTTATTGTCATTGCTTCTGCCATTTTGTATCTAAGCTAAACAATTATTTCTGAAGGTATAACTGTTTTCTTGGCTTTCTGTAGCCCAGTTATTAAAAAAAAAAGCAAGCCACAAACTTTTTACTCCTTTTAATTTTAAAGTAACAGTAGTTTCCTTTGAAATCGCCAGCATTGTTAATGGTGTCACCTGTAATGATCTTTGACTGACTGATTCAAAGGATTGTTAAAAGGGTGGCAGCAGCACCACATTGGTGTCTTTATGCTTTCCTATGAAAGTGCGTGCTTCTGCTCTGTGGTTATAGGTGCAGTGTACAACCCTAAAATGTCTGTTCAAACACCTTACAGCAAGTGGTGTGGGGAGAAATGTGTTTCTGTGGCACAGTGACAGGGATGTTCACTTCAGCAAAGATTTGTCTCTATTCAAGAGGTGCTGATGTGGCTTCCTGTAATAACAAATACTGTTGTTTGATCTCTTGTGCAGAAGTTCTGATTGGCTCGGGGTTAAAATACCCCTTCCCAAACATTGATGTGAAAGCCCAGTGGCTTTGAGGTCTGCCAGTGTGTTTTGGACTATGTTTTCTGTTTCAGGTCCTGTCTGTGTTGGACTGAATTATTTTTTTTTTTACTGTAGAATTCCCTGTGATGCTGGAAAATGCTACCTTCACTAGTGGCTGGCTCATTTTGGTTTTAGTCTGTTTATGCTTGCAGTAAGTGAAGTAATGGTCATCTTGGGTTTTCAGAAATGCTTTGCCTGTCTTTGAAGGAGATGCTTTGAGGTGACGTTTGAGGGCATCTGCCTAGCATACCCTTCCAGAGTGAAACTTGGGGGCAATATCATGTTAGACTTTTGACTGGGCTGAGTGCAGTTGTAGTTACAGACCTGGGGCACTGCTGAGAATTGGCTAATGCTGGAAGAGTGCAAAGGCCTGTTTGAGGCCTCCTGTGTGTTTATGGATTTGGGTTGGCACAGGTTGCTCTCTTCTTAAACTGAGAGCCCAGCACTTTAAAAAAATTTTTAAAAAGTATCGCAGTAATGTATTGCAGTAACTCCTGTCTGTGCTCACACATTGCAAAGAACAGTAAAAATACTACACTTCCCTGGCATCCATCTGCTTTTATTCTCCTTTAGGACTTGACTGGCATAGAGTCCATGGACCAATGTCGTCACACGCTGGAGCAGCACAACTGGAACATAGAGGTACCACTGCAAATGAGATTTGTAGCAGTTTCCAAGTACCTGGATTAAATGGAGTACTCTGCGGGGGGGGAGGGGGGGGGCTACCAGTAAGATTTAATCTGTCAGCCCCTGAATTTACACTAGTAGCTCTTTATAATAGTATCTTGATACATCTGGAGAGCTGGTTTCAGAAGTACACAGCAGAGTTGTTATGTCTGTGAATAATCGCTTGACTGGCACAGTGTGTAACTTCCCGTAGTGCGTGTTGTGCAGGCTGCCATGGAGAAGGCTTTCCATGCAGAAAAGAGTATTGGTGGTTAGAGTTTGTAATGAGTTGTGCTTATCCAGTGCTCTGGGGCTGTTAGTTTCCAAAGTATAAAAAAGATCTTTTCTGCCAAGCTTAAATGTCTGAAACCGCCCTTTGCTCTTTCTTGTGTCAAAGGCAGCTGTACAGGACCGACTGAATGAGCAAGAGGGTGTCCCAAGTGTCTTTAATCCTCCCCCATCGCGGCCATTGCAGGTCAATACAGCTGACCACAGGATCTACAGCTACGTTGTCTCAAGGCCACAGCCAAGGGCAAGTTATCTTAGAGTAGATTTTGTCCTGCTTCTTGGGTGACTGTGAACAACAGAATGTGCAAGCAGGAAAAGGAATTGTTTTCTTTGTATGCTGTTATCTCCTTTGTAAATAATTTTATCTTCTGAAAACAAAATGTAGAGCTGTTCCTTAAACCTCTATTACTACTGCGGATGCTTTCTCCATGGTGTAACTCACAGTATGAGAAAACCTTCTTTGTGTCACAGAATATCTTGCTGTGTAGTAAAGCTTTTTGATCAGTTCAGTTCAAACAAAGGACTGTCCCCTTCTTATGGCAGAGTGATAATATTTTTTTCTTTTTATTCGCCCCTAAAGTGTATATTAACTTGAAAACAGTGTCAATTACTTGTGTTAATGTTTCACAAATTTGCATGAGCACCTGTAAGACTTGGTGCTCTTAATCCCTTTGTACAGTTAAAAAAATTAGCACAGAGCAAAAGCATTGCTGCTTGACTGCTTGAATTAGTCACTGATGCCTGTTTTCAGATGCATCACATTGAATTCTGAATGAACCATGTCAGTCCCTTAAACTCGATTTGACATGTCTGAAGCTGTGAAATACTGCTGAGCTTTTTTGCAGTGGTTAGAGCACTGATACTCTGTGTGTGAGTGGAGACTGTTCTAAATCTTTGTTTGTCATTGCAGGGCCTATTAGGATGGGGTTACTACTTCATAATGCTTCCATTCCGGTTTACCTATTACACATTACTTGATATATTTAGGTAAGTACCGTTTTGTGCTGACTCATGTTTTGACTGCATCAAGGCACAGTAGCTTAGATTTGGCTGTACCTCTGTCACTTGGATCTTTAGGTCTAATGGCAGATTTTTCATTTATTTGCTCAGCTGGCTTTATCTGTAGCCTTGTAAAATTCTAACACTGTTTAGCAAGAAAAAAATCTTAATTGCAGAGAAAATGAGCATCTTGCAGCTCTCTAAATGAAACATTTAATTGGAGTTCTCACTCCATGCAGCTTTACGGTTTGAGTGCCACGCAAAGGGGACACAAAACACAGTGTCAGAAGTGTCCAGTATTCTTGGACAAAACAACTTGATCAGAATGCTGTACCACTGGGCTGAGCTGCAGGTTAACCTCCCCTAATCCCTGTATGTTACTTGGCAAAACCCAAACTGTAAACACCTCTGCTTTTTCCCCTTTGGTGTCTGTTGCCTCTTCTCCCTTTACTGCCCCAAAGGGCTAGTTCATCTTGCCTCCTTACAGCATTGATAGAGAGAAAAGGGATTGTTGAAAGGTGGTAAATATCCAGCAGTCCTGCCATCTGTGGTGTTTTGGCAGTTTCCTCTGTTGTATAAAAACTCCCCCCCCCCCCCACCCCGCCCTGAAAGGCTTTTCCAGAGTTCTACACATCAATAGAACTAAACAACATTGAAATCTGCCTTGCAGTTAAGCTTTTTCAGCCTCAGAGGAATGACTGTTTCTTCTCTCTTCATTGGACTCCTAGTGTAATGTTCTCTTTCTGCAGCTCTTTGCACTCTGGAATTGTTAGTCTTGGAATAGCAGAAATGCAGTTTTCAAAGTTATCTGGACAAAACTGTGTGGCTTTTAACAGCCTGTCTTTGACTAAATTCCTCAAACCTCATACTGTTGGTGTGTCTTATGCCTGATGCTTTAGAGGAAGTCAAAACTGTTAATCACACAGAATTCAGATACTTGCTGATGCCTGGCATGAGGTACTATTTGACTGGGGGCTTTCTGTAGCAATGGTATCAGTTTGGAGCAGGTAGCAGTTTAGGTTGTGATTATAAATGTTCAAGGGTCTCAGCTATGACTTTTTTCCTCCTTATGAATGCCAGTGACTGTAGAAAACTTGTTCTTCAGAAAGTCAGTAAGCTGAATTTCCAGTGTCCTTTGCTTCCTTCCTAGGTTTGCTCTGCGTTTTATACGCCCTGATCCTCGTAGTCGGGTCACTGACCCAGTGGGCGACATTATTTCGTTTATTCATATGTTTGAGGAAAAATATGGGAGGATACACCCTGTCTTCTACCAGGGAACTTACAGCCAGGTCAGTGTCACGTGTTGGTGCACAGATCCTGGGGAGATGGAGAGTGGGGATTTTGCCAGATGGTATCAGGGTCTACATGGCAAAATCACTTTTCATCTAAAAGCCCAGCGTTTGTCCCCAAACTCTCTAACAGGGTAATGGAGAGCTAGCGAACAAGTGTATTGGAAAATCAGTGTCTGCCAGGCCTGATGATGTGCCAAGCCTGCAAAGTTGGAAAGCAAAGCTGCTCTGACTGTTCCTCGACCGTCTGTATGGCTCTGTAGCCAACAGCTATTCTTTGTAACCCTGCCTTTGTTTTTATAAACTGATATGGTATGCCAGCGTCTGTCCTTCTGTTCACCAAATTGGGATTGACCGCCTGGCTTGTATTATAATGCAACTCCAGAAATTGGTGCGAGACCTCAAAATTGAGGGAGGGAGCCCCTGAAGAAATTATGGGAGGTGAGAGTTCCATATGTTAGATCTGGGCTGATGGCCCTCTCTGAAAGAGGGACGTCCTAATGGGTACTGCCTCTTCTGCCGCTTCTCTCAGCCTAGCCAAGGGAAGGGCCTCCTGCAGTGCGTCCCAGCAGACAGTTGGATCAGCACTGCTTCCTGAGTGCCAGAGAAGAATGTGGAGTCTGCTCCATGCTGCACAACGATGGAGCTTGCCGCCTCCGCAGCTCTTCTAGGCCCCTCTGTCTTGCCTGGAATCCAAACTTAAATAACCACGGAATGGTTAGGCTACCAAAACTCAGTGCCAGTAAAACAGGGAGCCTATTGTGCACTTATCCTGTGGTCTTGTTAAGAAATGCTCTTGGGTGGGTGGAATCCAGAGACTGTAGATGCAAAAAGGTTTTTTGTTGCTTTGTTTGTTTTTTGTTGGGGCCTGCAGCATTATTGAGTTATCTGGTTTTAGTAGCATTTTGATTTGATGTGGTCTGAAGATTCTGTCCTGTACAGACCAGAGTGGAAAGCTCAGCCTTGGCTGCTGTGAGTCTGAGGGATGAAGGAGGGCTCTTCACTGCCAGCAGAGTCTGGCGGGGCGGTGGGGGATGTCAATCCATGCAGTTGCCTACCTGGCTTTGCTCTCAGTTCAGTGTTCTCCAAAGCCACATCCTGAAAGGAGTGTGAAAGAGCACCATTGTAGCTCCCTTAAATGAGGGTTTAGTTAGAAGGTCTGACAAGTTCATCCTCCACTGCTGCTTCATTAAAACCATGCTAGTGGCAGAGTAGTGGCCTGGGTAAATGTTGCTGACCTGTGTCATGCAAGTCTTGTGGGTGCTGCTTTCCCCTTGCCTAAAGACCCTGTAACTTTACCTCCTCTGCTCTTATGCCAAGGCACTGAATGATGCCAAGCGGGAGCTGCGCTTCCTGTTGGTTTATCTTCATGGAGATGACCACCAAGACACAGATGAATTCTGCCGGTAGGTAGGAGAATTTTCCAAATAGTTATCTTTGCACTTTAAATGCAGTTTCATTCACACGATCTCTTCTCATCCCTTAGCAATACACTGTGCGTACCTGAGGTGATCACCCTCATAAATACTAGAATGCTCTTCTGGGCTTGCTCAACCAATAAACCAGAGGGATACAGAGGTGAGTGCGTCCCTCCTAGGCTTTACCTGTCCCCTTCCTTCTCTGGAACAAGCCAAATGTCCTTTGACAAATTTATGTGTGTGAAACACAGTTGGCTTTTGTGCAAGCAGATGAGATTTCAGGATTGCATGGGGAAATATGTGTTGGTTTCCATGTGATATCTCAGAGGGCCTGTTTGGATGCCAGGGAAATACCACCTTCTCTTCACCTCCACTGTTCCCTATGTTTCTGGGCAGCCATAGTTGTGTGCTCTTTGCTGCAGGCATTCAAGCTGCTTTCAGTACCTTGTTAATGGGAGTTGGTGGGTGTGTGCTGAGGATTAAACTGAGTGCAGAAACAATTCTCTAACAAGCTGTGCCCTTAACAGTGGCTCGTATTATGCCTGAAGCCAGGAGTGACTTGTTAGGTGCATTCTTTCCCCTTTTGAGACACTCATCTTTACTCCACGCCCAGTCTCTCTGCTTGAAAGTCCGCAGTGAGGTCCTTTTAAGTACTGTGTTTCCAGAGCTGTCCATACCTGGCCTGCCAGCATTTTGGTAGGGTTTTGCCACGAATGGAGTTGTTTCCCAAGGTACTGTCATGCCTCCTGTATCGCCTCTGACCCTTCCTGTTTCATGGCAGGAGAGGCCAGGAGTTCTGGTACTAAATCTGGGTCATTCTTGGCTCCATAGTTCAGCTACCAGCTATTGACACCTTGAAAGAATGGCTTTCTAAGGAGACATTCTTTTACTTATTTCTGTTGTGTTGCTGCAATGCTTTGGAGTCACAGCCTAGAAAGCAGAGCTGGAAGAGATCGTGACCTTTCATTTAATCCATGGGGTGCTCTGATTTATTTTGGAGGGTTCCATTGGTAGTGACGGCTCCAAGTTGCATGATGTGCCATGCATGTTTTAAGGAGGAGGTGATAAGTAGCCATGGGTAAACAGTAACTTAAAAGCCTCTGATTGGCTCCATTCCCTGCCTCAAGACAGAGCCTGCCTGTGGCAGAAACAACCTAATTCTGTTCAGAAATGTCCAGGATGGACACTGCCATCTTGCCCATGACAGTATCTTCCAGAGTCTGGCCATCCTTAATCATCTTAGCAAGTGTTTTCCCTGTGCTTGACCTGTGTTTCCCTTCCTGCAGTTTAAATCCAGGGCTTCTTGTCCCATTTTGAATGGACGTTCAGAGCAATTTACTTATTCCTGCTTGAATTAAAGAATCTTTTTGGTTACTTGAAAGCCTGGGGTTTTTTGCCCTCAGTCTGTATGATCCAAGCTACTTCCTCCCTTTGCTAATTTAGAGGGTTTGACAAGATGGGGCCTGAGGCCTTTTCTGACTTGGAAAAGATAGTGGCTGTGGAAGCTGCTTTCCTAGGCCCTTGATGATGGAAAGTGTGCTGTACCCCTTGCTGACCCTTCTGGATGGGGCAGTTACAGTGATGTTTGTGCCTGTTTCCCAGTCTCCCAGGCTCTGCGAGAGAACACGTACCCATTCCTGGCTGTGATTATGCTGAAGGATCGCAGAATGACAGTAGTTGGGCGGCTAGAAGGCCTTATCCAGGCTGATGACCTCATTAATCAACTGATGTTCATCATGGATGCCAACCAGACGTACCTGGTGTCCGAACGCCTGGAAAGGTATGACAGGACTTGAGCTGCAGTAACACAGACCTTGTGGAGACAGGCTCTGCTCTGCCCCCTTCTTTCCTCCAGATACCACATGTAAGCAGGTAGCTCAGCATCTCCTGTTCTGTAACACCACCCATGGGCTCTCCTCTTCCCAGTGGGATTGTTGGTCCATAAATTCAGGCCACCCTCTACTGTTTTCTGCAGTTGGAGCACACCCTTAGCATGCTGGAGCTTTGCAGGTAAAGCTTGGACAGTAGCCAGCAGGAGCCAAATGGGAGCAAAGGCATTGCAGGCAGGAGAAGAGCTGGTGTCTGCAGCCAGTCAGTGAGGGAGTGCTGCTGCCTGGGCTGGCTGTCCTGAATTCTGACTATGATTCTGGTAGTGCCTCATGAGCATGAGCTCCAGTCCCTGATAACTCTGTAGGGATTTGCAGGCTGTGTCTGAAGTAGGATGCCATTTTCTGGTCTTCTGTCTGCTCCAGCTCTGCCCCATAGTCTCTGTGGGGGACCCACTAACACGTTTTGATGCCTCTGGTTTCTGAAATGTGCAAGGAATTACCTGAAGGAGATAAGACTGTGAAGAGTCTCAAGTATGAGGTAGAAATCCTGGACACTGCTTATGTGCTGTCTGTCCACTCTGTCAAGCTGCAGTGGGTGAGAAGTCTTTTGTGTTCAGTTCATTTCCACTCAACCTAGGGAAACAGTTTGTGTGCTAGGGACTGTGGAGGCTCACCTTGCCTTTCAAGAGCTTGTGGTACTCAGCCCTCTAAATGAGGTGTTAACTGATGTGTGCACTCCTATGAGTTGGAGGCTGTACCTGCATCCTCAGGTCTGTTATCAGCCTGCCATGCCTTCATTTTAGGGCCTGCTAGCCCTGACTGCTCCCTGCTCATGTTTGCAGGGAAGAGAGGAACCAAACCCAAGTTCTGAGGCAGCAGCAGGACGAGGCATATCTGGCATCCTTGCGTGCGGACCAGGAAAAGGAGCGCAAGAAGAAGGAGGAACGGGAGAGGAAGAAGAAGAAGGAGGAGGAAGTGCAGCAGCAAAAGCTAGCGGAGGAGAGACGGCGACAGGTGAGAGCAAACTGACTGCTGGAGAGGCTGCTGTGCCCTGTCAGATGCTCATGCTGTGTAGGAGCAGTGCCTGCAGTAGGGCTTTCTTGTCAGATCGGAGCTGCTTGTCTTGCTTGGGGCTTGAGTGTCCTCTGAGCCTCCTGGAGCAGCTGTGCTGCAAGGAACAAGCATAAAGGTCTGTGCGGTGCATGCCCATTGCTCTTTCTGCCTCCTTCCTTTGCAGACGCTGCAGGAGGAGAAGGAGCGGAAGTCTGAATGCCTTCCTCCTGAACCACATCCTGATGACCCAGAGAGCGTTAAGATCATTTTCAAGCTGCCTAATGATTCCAGAGTGGAGCGGCGATTCCACTTCACACAGTCATTGACGGTGAGCTTGGGGCAGAGCTGGTGGGCTTCCTAGAGTAAAAGAGAGTTGAAATTCTCCAGGTCGCTCAGCAAAGCTTTGGTTCCATTGGACTTTGCCAAACAGTGACCTTTGAGAGCCTTAGCAGGCAGAGTTGTTCCTGGGTCAGGAGGGTGTCATGAGGCCTGGTCCCAGCAGCTTAGAAGAGAGAGGTTAGAGGAAAAAATGGAAGAAACCTTTTTTTCTTCTCCTGAAAAGCTGAGGCTCTTGTTGCTCCCTATTAAATAATGGTGTAGGAAGAGTCAGAAACAGTGTCTGGACTCCCCAGGTACTCTGTGACAAGTCCTGTTTCATACATGCTAAGAAAATGGCTGTCTTGTGTCTACAATGCAGTGATGGTGCAAATTTGGTAACCTCCCCCCACCCTACTGTGAGATGCCATAGATGCAGTCTGGCTGTGTCATTGCTCCCCCAGCTGGTAGTTATTTCTGTGCTTCTTTCCCAGGTGATCCATGACTTCTTGTTCTCCTTGAAAGAAAGCCCTGAAAAGTTCCAGATTGAGGCCAACTTCCCTCGCCGTGTCCTGCCCTGCCTCCCTACAGAGGAGTGGCCCAACCCACCCACGCTGCAGGAGGCTGGACTCAGCCACACGGAAGTCCTCTTTGTGCAGGACCTCACGGACGATTGACACTTTTCCAGAAGACACAAAATGGAAAGAGAAATTCATATTATTATTATAATACAATATTTTTTTTAAAAGACTGCGTACAAACGAGGGATCAGAGACCACATCGCCTGTGCCAGCTGTGCTGTGTGTGTGCACTGGCAAGAGGAAGTGTGTGCACGTCCTCACACACTTGTGTACACAGCCATCCCCTACACTTGGAGGGCAGAGAGGGAGGGGAGCTGGTGTTACCCCTCCGCCCTCCCTGGGGAGGAACAGGAATGGCAGCTCTTGGTCATTATTGCTTTTATTGATGACAATAATAATAAAACCCCAACAACCTGACATCTTGTGAAGATTTGATACTCTGCTGTTCCTGACAGCCAGAAGACCGGGCACCTGAATGTGCTGGGAGTGGGGTGGGAGGGAAGGGCTGGACAGAATCTCTTCAGCTTCCCTCTGTGTATAAATATCTTTCTTTTAATATTTCTCTTGCTTTGTAATGACCAAAGGAGAATGGGGTTGACTATAGTATTAACTTTTTGATAAAGAGCTGGTTCGATTCTTACCCATGTGGGGTCTTGCCCAGGGTTCTTAGCCTGCGTAGTGTAATAAACTCTGCCTCTAGCATGTCTTGTGCCAATGCTTTCTGCCTGTGCCCCCTGCCACAGCCAAGCACTGGGGAGGGGAATTCCAGCTGTGGTGGCTCTACAGTTACTGCTCATGGCATTGTGGGTACACTTACCCTATTGCCTTGAATTGGTAATTTTGTGCCAGCAGAGCTGCTGTTGTAAGATGAACAAGAGTATGCACACTGTGGGGGAAGGCAGTGCTGGGGTTGCTGCTGTGCGGCCTGTGGCATGACCTCTGGGCTGAGGCTGGGTGAGTAGGAGGGAGATGGCCCTCCTTTGCTCAAAGGGCTGAGTCAACCCTCCTGGATCAGGTTAGAGGTGGGGAAAAAAGACATGTGAAGTGCTGTGTGGAGAGAAGGGTGGGTGTAAGCCTCTGTTCCCCATCAGAGGCTTGGTTGTGGCTGTGGAGCAGTGCTATCGGCTCCTGCCCATAGGGGGAGTGGTAGGAGCCTGTTCCTTCTCTACCCTTACCTGCTAGTCACCTGTTTTGGAGAGGTAACCATGCTCATTTGCCTGCATGAAGCACAGAAGGGAGCAGGGAGGTCTCTCTACCCCCACCATTTCCAAAGCCTGCAAGCTGGAGTAAACCAGCCTCCTTTTGTGGTGACTCCAGGGCCTGGCATGGCTTTTTGAAAAAGGGGGGAGATGCTTCATTTTCCTCCCAAAGGAAGAGCTGTTCCCTTTCTGGCCACAGAGCCTTCTGGAGCAGCATGGTTTGGGAGTAGCAACCTTGCTCTTGGCCTTGTGGATCCAGAGCTCCTGTCCTCTGTTATGTGTAGGGTGGATGTGTCTGTTGTGCTCAGCCTGAAGCAGCCAGCCTGGGGCTCTTGAGGTTCTCCAGGGCCAGCCTCGCTGGGCCGGTTTCCCACCCAGGGATCACCTCTTCCCTAGCTGAGCATGCTGGAGCCACCAGGGAAGATGCACTGTCCTGGGATGGTGTCCAGGAGGACTCTCTGTCTCAGTGCAAGCTGTGAGGGAGCACAGGTGGGGTGCTGCTGGACCACAGACGCTGCTGGGGCAGAGGACTCCTGCTTCTACCCTCAGCCTCTCCTCCAAATGCCCTCTCTGGGGGTCTTCCAGCTGCTGCACCCTCCCTCCAGCTGCTCAGGAACAGCCTGGGGACCCCCCCCATCCCTGACCAGAGTGTTAGCCTGGCCTCAGCCCCCCAGGGGAATACACGTGGCCACCCTGACCCCCCTCGAGCCCCTGCCTGCCTGTGCTGAGACAAGAGCCGCGGCACAGCATGTTGGTATACATCATACATTTATTAGTGAATATCCCTCTCAAAATCAGCCACAACATTAAAAAAAATAATGATTGCACTACTTGGTCAAGCAGAACTAGCAACTTTCATTTTAAAAAAAGTACAAATCTGTTAAAAATTTCAATCAGTATAATACACATATATATAATACAACATACTAGTTATGTTAAATGCTACAAAACCAATATGATTCCAATGGAATGGAAAAAAAACAAACACTTTTAGAGCTTTAAGAACCTTTTTTTTCTATATATTAGCCTTTTTTCAAATACATACATGGGAAAAATGAGGTAACTGTAAAATGTGCAAGTAACAGAGCAAAAAAAATTATATATATATATTTATATATATATATATATATATATATAAAAACTTTCTAACACAGAACACACGTCCTAGCACCTTCCGGGGAGCCGCGGGGGCCGCGGGGGTCCCACCGGAGGGCCCGGGGACTGGTATAATAGAACAGTAAACAGTCCACTATCCCACCACAGGAAATCATTGGTAAACAGTGGTATCTACAGCGCAGTCAGCAATCACAAACACCCTAAATAATTGTTTTTTAGTATTTTTTTTTGTAATTTTTTTTTTGTTATTTTTTTTTTTTAAATGATACTTTTAGCTGCTCATTGGAATAAATTCTGCAGCACACGAGCTGTGAGCTTTCGAGTCGCCGTCAAAGGACCGTAAGGCTTTCCTGGCTCCCTGGGCACCGCGAGGGCGGGAGGGGAGGAGGGGGGCGTCTCCGGGGGCGCGAGGCCGCCGCGCGGCACGGGGACTCCTTTGGTTATCTGTCACTGAGCGAGGGACGGGGAGGGGGCCGGGGTCCTGCCCAAGGGGCACCGAGCCCAGCGGTGCCAGCGCCCGCG
>NW_010973092.1:10176925-10177254 GCF_000737465.1 Haliaeetus leucocephalus
GCCGCCGCCGCGGGCGCCCCCCCCCCATGCCGCCGCCTCCCACTCGGGGGGGCGCAGACCCCGCGGGGACGGCCCTGAAAGTCTCACGGTCCTGCTGTGGCGTTGCGGACATGTGCAGTACAGTGCATGGCAGTATCAGCTGAGCACAAAAACCCCTCTCCCCACCCCCCTCACCCCACAGCCGGCTAGACGTAGCCAAGACCACGTTCCAAGCTGGTCAGACATGCATGCATATTTGTGAACATTTACATAGGGCTGGCGTCCGCTCGGAGGCTCCCAGGCGTCGGCAACACGCGCCGCGAGGGGAGGGCGGTCCTCTCGCCGCTGCC
>NW_010973092.1:10177267-10179459 GCF_000737465.1 Haliaeetus leucocephalus
CCCCCGCACCAGCCAGGGCAGGGCCAGGGGTACCACTGAAAATACACCACGAGGTTATGGATAAAAAAAAACCCCAGTCCGGGGGCCGGGGGGCACCCGCCACAGCCCGGCCGGCCCCCCGCTGCGCCCCGGCCGGGGGCACCGCACCGCACCATCCAGCCAGCAGGACGGGGGCGCGGGGCTGTTCCGATTTACGGCGGCGGGACAGAGAAACAACAGCGGGAGCCGGGGGCCGGGCAGCGGGGGGCACCAGGGACACCGCATGCCCGTGGCCACTGGGACGGGGCTGGGGTCACCCACCCCCCAGGCCAGGCTGCCTCGTGGGATGCCACACGGCCTGGCCCCCAGAGCTGCACCGGCCGGGCACGGGGGAATGAACGGGGAGAGGGGCTGGGGCCGCGCCAGCACCGTCCTCCCACCAGGGAAAGACCCCAAGCAGCCATAACCCTCCGGGGCTCCCCAGGGCAGCCGAGGCGGGAGAGGGGCTGCGCCGGGCCGTGTGCGGGAGCGGGGACAGAGTCGTTCCTGCCCCGGCCATGCCGCGGGGTTGCTGGTGTCCCACCTTGGCCACGCTCCACTGGCCACCTCCTCCGGCTGCCCCCGGGGCCGCCCCAGCGCTCCGGCTCAGGGTGCCGCCGGCATCAAATCGGCGGCACTCTCTCCTCTCTCCTCCCTGCATCCTCCGCAAGCAACGCCGAGGGGAGGAGCCGCCTGCGCGCCACTGGGTCAAACAGCCACAGAACCAAAAACGCAACGGAAAAGGGAAACGGAGAGGGGGGGAACCTACCATGAAAAAAAAAAAAGGTGACAAAGGGAAAAAACACTAATTCCCTAGCGGAGTACAAAGACCTGGAAAGTGATGGAGGAACAACAGCGTCTTTGGAGCACGGAGGGCACGGCCACGCGCCTCCCGCCTCCAGCACAACACGATTCAGGGCCCTGGGAGCGCAGCGGGCAGGCGTCCGGCCGAGTCCGTGCCCCGGCGGGGAGGAGGAGGGCTGGCCAGGAGCCCGGACTGCTCAATGCTCACCACATCCGAGGAGAGGCTTTGGGGAGGGGGGGTAAGCGCAGGGTCAGGCCCTAGCAGCGGGCAGCGGCCCCCGCCCCTGGCCCGGCGTCCTCGTCCTCTAGCGAATTGTGCGGCACAGCGCCCGCCAGCCTCAGTCCGCCTCCCGCTGCACCTCCGACGCGTCCGCCCGGCAGATGGGGCACGTGCGGTTCGCCTACAGGCAAGGAGAGACAGGGGCAAGTGAGCAGGCACCCCATGGTACCAGCTGCACCCAGGGCCCCCTCCCTACACCACCACCAAGGGCTAGAAGCACCCCGCAGTGTGCCACGTCCCAGCAGTGCCTGATCCAACCCGGCACGGTGCTTGGCCCCCAATCCCAGCGCATCCTGTGTTGCATGGCACTGAGGCCACCCTAAAGGCAGCGCTCTGCTCCCGCAGCACCCCAAGAAGCCGCCCAGCTCCCTGCAGCGGGCACGGGCAGTACCTTTAACCATTTGTCGACACACTTGGCGTGGAACTCGTGGTTGCAGGGCAGGACGCGGAGAAGCTGCCGGGCCTCAAAGTCGCTGAAGCACACAACGCACCTGGGGGAGGCAGCCGTCAGTATGGCCCCACCATGCAGCCACAGCCCCTGGCCCCCCACCAGGCACCCCCATGCCCCCCTGTCTGCACCCCCGGCTCACTCACAGGGTCTGCTCGGACTGGTGGCTCTCAGGGTTGAAGCGGTAGGACGGGAGGTGCTCGATATCTGCTTTGGTGAGTCCCCGCGGCTTGGCCTCCCCCAGCCGCTCGGCCAGGTTCAGCAGTGCCTGGAGGGAGACGCAGAGGCCAGCTCAGCTCAGCTCATGCCCCAGCACCGGACAGCTCTCCCCACCCTGGCAGGGCGATCCCCAAACCCCCCTCAGGTCCCCCATCCCATCACCCTGTGGGGAAGCAGAGCCGACGCACCTCGTAATTCTCCATCTCCACATCATCCACGTCCAGGTCTAGGCTGATCGTGGGCCCCACAGCCGTCGGTGACACGGGAAGCATAGAGCTGGGGGGGGGGGAGGACAGGGCAGTTGGTGTGGGGCCGCAAAACCCCAGCCTCCACCCTGGCATTCCTGGGGGGGGCAGAACCACCTGTGCCAACGCCACACTGCTGTGCCCCCCTGTCTGCGGTGCCACCCCTGCCCCACACGTC
>NW_010973092.1:10179469-10184010 GCF_000737465.1 Haliaeetus leucocephalus
AAGACAGGAACTCACCACGCCGAATGGCAGTTCTTGGTGCAGCGGGTCGTGGGGGAGGTAATGCAGCGGCACGGAGGGGGACAGCGTGGGAGCGTGGTGGGACGGGGGGTACGTGAAGCCCGCGATGGGGTGCTGCTCCCCTCGTAGGTCCACATCATTGTCTATCCTCTGCAGAGGCTGTGAAGGAAACAAGTTAGGCTGGGAGGGGTGTCCCAAATTACACTCCCCCAATGCTAGCAAGATAGAGGCACCCTGGGCATCCCACCCATCTCTCCCAGTTCAGACCCACGGGGGCTGCAGAAGGCCAAGTCTCCAAGGTGGTCTTTGTTGGGCCATGGGGCGCATCATGTCCCCAGGCCGTACCCCACACCCTAACTCACCATGCGTGGGTGCTGGGCTTGGAGAGGTACAAACTGCCCCAGGGGGGCCATGTGGGGTGGCTGGTGGGGGGGCACTGGCGGCGGGGGGGGGTGCAGGATGTAATGGTCGCTGGAGATGATGGGGGGGAACGTCTGGTAGGAGACGGGGAGCTGTTGCATGGCGCATGCCTGGATCAGCTGTGGGGGAGAGAGAAAAACGGGGGTCAGACACCCACCGTGGGCATGGCTGCACCCCTGCCCCCTCCCCAGGGTCTCCAACAGACCCCGTGCCCCCAGAAACTTGCACTCCAGTGGGCTCGGGTACCCACACGACCTCCAGGCACCCACAGCCCAGGTTGTCCCCCGTGGGCGTCCCCCGCTGTGACTCACCGGGGGTGGGAGGCAGCAGAGCGGGTAGTGCTGTCCACTGAACATCACTGAGCATGCTGGGAGCTGCTGGGTGCTGCACCCAGGGATGTGCTGGCCGGCGTGGATGGGGAAGCCTTGCGTCGTGACGGTGGTAACCGTGTAGGAGAGAGGGACAGGTCCCTGGTGCACCTGAGGACGAGGCATCGAGGGCAGTCAGGGTACAGCCCCGGCTGAGCTGTCCCTGTCTTGGCAGAGTGGCAACAGGGCGCTGAGCATCCGGCACTGGGACACAGCCGCCCAGCACCTCCATCCCACTGGCGTGGCCAGAAGAGGGAGGATGAGCACAGACTGGGTTTGAGGGGGGTTTTGGACTCCTCTCTGCTCCCCGCAAACAGGCTGGCACGGCCTCCAACCCAGCGCCACCACTGTGGATGGTGGTGACAGTTGTGTCATGAACAACCCTATGAGGGGACTGTCCCCAGCCCCTGGGAGCAGGGGCCACCCTGGGCACACTCAAGCTGGCAGGGGGACCTCACGGTTTAAGCTCTCGGAGGACAAAAGCACTGGCAGCCTCAGGGCTGGCTGCTCCCAGCGGCAAGCAACTGGCCAGAGGGGACCCAGGGACATGTCTTGGGACCACTGCGTCGGACACCAGCCCGGGGCCACCACAGGGTCACCCTTAGGACTGGGGCTGGGGGCTGCAGCACCTACCTGGTCATGCAGATCCACCATGAATGGGTTCTGGTGGGGCGGGTGAGCGGCCGGGTGAAGCATTCGTGGCGGCGTGCTGGGGAGAGCGTAGGCGCGGGGCTCATCTACAGGGACGGGCAGCTGCTGGGGGAAGGCAGGGTGCAGCTGGGGCTCATCCTGGCCCAGCAGGGTTGCCAGAGGTCGGTCGCGTCGTCCCCACTGACGCCTGGCAGGGGGGCTGCGGGGCCACCGCGGGAGAGAAACAGAGCAGGAGTGACCCCCCGGCCAGGGGCAGCACAGCCCTGGGCAGGGTGGCCACAGGCAGGTCTGTGCTAGCCCAGCTCCCAGGGCGAGATGCTCAGGGCATCGTGCCAGGCCAGCCAGGCTCCTTGCCTGGCTGGGGAGCTCCAGAACCGCCTCCTCTGCTCACCCTGCATGTGCCCCCCGCCGCATCCTCAGCACAAAAAGGACCCCTGCTCCCCAGGGACCCATCGGCCAGGCCAGGTGGATGTGCTTCTCTGCTGCCATCTCCCCCCAAGCCCCCTGGGAGCCAGTGGCTTGCCCCAGCAGGACCACGGAACTAGCCCCATGTCCCCACACACCATGGGTGACAGGGCTCCGCACCGCCCTGCGGCCCGTACCTTCGCCGGAGGTGGTCGGGGCTGCTGCAGGGTCCCCCCGAGAAACGGCGCTGGTTAAAAGGGGCAGAGGGTGGCCGCCTATTCACTGCCAGTTCCCATGGTCGCATTGGTGACGTCGGGAGGCGGATGGGCACACGGGACCTCAGGCTCCAGGCAGGGTGACACACCAGCACCTTGGATCCTGTGAGAAGGACAGCGGGTCACGGCACCCCAACCCCCAGGGCTGTGCAGGGCCGCAGGAGCCCCAAATTCCCCCCCCATGCCTGGGCAATAGCACCCCAGCCCGCTCCCTCCCCACCTGCTTTGGGAGAGGGAAGGGAGGAGTGGCACAGAGAGAGGCCAGGGCAGCCACTGCACCCGTGGACACACTGGGGGGGGGCTGCAGCCCACCTGGCTCCTGCCCATGCCCCCCCCACACTGGGAGCCAGGCCACCCTTCCCATGGCCAGCCCTGCCACCCACACTGCACAAGTGACTCTGAGCCACCCCAGCGCCACTGTCCCCGCACGGCTCAGCCTGCTGCTCCCTCCCCACGGAGACGGTAATGCTGATGACTGGAGCTGCAAGCTCCAGGACCCAGACCTGTGCCCACCCTGTCTCCTGGGGCTAGATGCAGCCCTGGGGGGAGGGCGCAGGGCTAGGAAGAGCCCACCACCTCCTCCCAGTTACCCAGTTACTGTCCCTCAACTTCGTGGACAGAGCCACCCCCCCATGCAAGACACAGACACCAAATGAGAGAGAAGCACTTGTTTTTGGCAGAGAGAAAAGCAAGTGGCGAAGGGCCCTGTGGCTACAGCAGCGTCCCATGCTGCTCGCCAGCCGACGGGGAGCCTGAACCGTGGCGGCGGGGGGGCTTCCAGCGTGTCCTTGGCCAAGACGGGCTCCGGTGCTGCTCTAGGGGCTGCTCCCTCTTGCTGGGCTCCTGCATGTCCTACTCTGGACTGACGATGCCACCCCAGTGATGGGCGCAGGGGGCTGGCGGGGGACAGCGGGGCTCATGGCCCTGCTCTGGCTGAGACTGTGCACATCAACTCCCTGCTGCATATGGAGCGCAACCGCATGTCCCCGTGGAGGTGGGGGACAGGCAGAGGCTGTGGCCGAAGCCGGGCAGGCAGCTCTGCTCTCCCATCTGCCCTCACAGGCAGGGTGTCAGTGGGAACACAGCCCCCGGCCCTGCCCCATCTCCCCTCCTGCACCCAGCCTGGCTGGTATCCCCCATGACAGAGCCCCCCTCCCGCCACACAATTCAGCCCCCCAGCCCCAATGAAGCTTGGCACTGCAGAGAAGACACCACACGTGCCCCTAAATCCAGCTCGCCTGCAGGTTGGTGGTGTGCCCTCCCGAAGATCTCCTTCTTCACCCCTACCTCCTCCTCCTCGGTGCCCATGGCAGAGGCATGCCAGGGCCAGGAAGGGCACCCCAAGGCTGGGGAGCACTGCTCAGCCCCAGGAGGAGGCTGGGGGGGTGTGGGGTGGGGTGTCTCACCCCAGCAGGGAGAAGCTGCAATGTCACGCCTGGGTGACCGGCATCACCAACCATGGCGGAAGTCACTGGGGTGAGCCCTGTCACACATGGGTCTCTTCGTAACCTTACCCCCATCTACTGTACCATTTCTGAAGCTGAAAGCAAATTTCTTTCTCTGTTTTGGGGGAAAAGGAAAAAAAACCCCAAAAGCCACAAGCTGAGCCCCCCAAGGAGCCTGTCTGCAGCTGCCGCCGGGGAAAGGGCCGTGCTCAAGGACAGGGGTTTGCCCCACGGGTGTTTCACTCTGCCCCGAGCCCCCGTGCAGTTGCCCCACCAGTGGGCTGGGGGCCAGGGCGCAGCGGCAGCCCAGGTTTAGCCCCGCTCCCCAGGAGCCTCCCCGAGGTGTTACTGCTTCCAGTTCCGCATCCTCACTCTCCGAGCACACGTGGTACAAAGGCCCTGCGTGACCCGGCGGGCACCTTCCAGACCAGACACCGCTGCGATGGGCTTGGGGATGGGGAGCACCTCCGCAGAGGGACACCAAAGCCATGCAGGACCTCGCCTGGGACCACCGAGGCGGGGGGGGGGGAAGCTACCAGCACCCCAGGACAGCACCCCAAGAACACGCCTCCTGCAGGCTCGCCGGGACGGTGGTGGCCAAGGGACACGGAGCTGGCACGGCCCCCCCCGTCCTGCCACAACCAGCACCCCCATCAAGGCACCCGTCCTCCTGTCCCACGCGGCACACCCGGCTCCCCCCGCCTCGCACCCACTGCTGGGAGCCAGCGGCCACCCCGGGCAGGGTCACCGTGACCCCGCGGAGGCCAGCGTGGCCCGGGAGCGGAGGGGATCCCGGGCCCCGCCGCCCCTCGGTGGGGCGGAGGGCGAGGCGGCTCCCGGGCCCCGCCGAGAACAAAGTTAGCAGCGCGCCAGCGCTGACGCCCGGTGCCATCTGCTCGGGCAGAGCCGGGCTGCCGGGGGAGCCGCCCGCCCCGCCGCCGCCTCCCCGGGGGTCCCGC
>NW_010973092.1:10184736-10193508 GCF_000737465.1 Haliaeetus leucocephalus
CGCGCGGCCCACGTGACCAGGCGTGTCACGCTCCGCAGCCATCTTGGAGGCGCGGGGCCGGGCCGCCACGCGGGGCAACGCCGGCCCCCCTCCCCTCCCCCGGGGGGGCGGTGTCCTAGCAACGGTCTCCACGGAGAGGGGGCCCCTAGCAACGGGGCCTAGGCCTGCAGGCGGCCCGGCCGCACCGAGACACCCCCCACACACACACCGCTCCGCCGCGGGCGGGAGCACCGAGCACCGTCCGACCCGCCGCCCTCAAGGGGCCCGGCCCCGGTACCGGTCGTGCCACCCCACCCCGCTGGGACGGACACCACGGCTCCGCGGGGCCAGGCCCAGATGGCACCTTACCTGCGGCCTTGCCCGCCGCTGCCAGCCTGCCGCCACCCCTCCCGGCCCACCAGGCCTGGCAGCTCCGTGAGCGCGGTGGGCCGTGGGGTGCAGCAGCACCGTGTGCCCGGGTGTTCCCGGCCAGCCCGCGCCGTGCTGCCATGCCCCTGCTGCCCGATGGGCGCAAAAGCCCGGGCCAGGGGGGGAGGCGAAGGCAGGAGCTCAGGTCCCTGCCACCCTCCTGCGCTGGGACGGGAGGATGGAGAAGCTGCTCCCCTCCCACTCAGCACATCGAGCCCTCGCCTGCACCGACAGCCTGCCAGGCACACGCAGCTCTTCCAGGGCATCTCTACCCAGTTCAAATTTCCAGGCACCAGAAAAGCCTCCTGCTCTCTCGCCTCGATTAAACAAGCAGCAGGAACTCCTCAGAGCATCTCCCGCACACCTGCAGGTCAGCCGAGCAAGTCGCCCAGCTGGCAGCTAACACCGGGAGCAGCACACCAAGAGGCTGTGCCGCCAGCTCCCCACAAACCCCCGGCAGCGCCGTTCAGCTCCAGTCAAGCCCCTGTGCTCAGGAGAGCACATCACAGTAGCTTTGCTGAAAGCCAGATGCTGCATCCAAGCCAAACTTCCCCGGGTTACAATGCACACTTAGAAATTCCCAGGTAGGCGAGCCAGCCAGCCGGCAGCCCTGATGTAATGCCTATAAACCAGCCCTCCCCTGACAGCTGGGCTTTAAAGTGCTAACAACCAAAGGGAGCTAATTAATTTGTAACATCACCCCTTTTAAAGCAAACCTCAGATCAGTGACAATGATTTAACAATTCAGTAGGCTCATCATTGCAATGAGCAGTCGGATGCAGTTTTGCCCCATCCCCAGCCCTGTGCCCTGCTCCCTCCAGGCCTCTCTCAAGGCCAGCTTGCCACCTCTCACCTCCTCACCCTGAATCCAGGCTCACAGGAGGAACCACAGCAGCTTTGAGGATCCTCCAGGACATGGAGCATCCTGGGGCAAGCTCCCTCTGCTACAACTGTCAACAGCATCACAGCAAACTGCTTCTGTCCCCATGGTAGGGGACACATGGGACACGAAAGTGGCACAGCAGGGCATGGGGCAGACCTGTGACAGGGTCAGACCCATGTGCTCAGACAAGCACCCCAGAAGGAAATGGCCAAAGGACTGAATCATCAGCCCAGACCTGAATGATCGCCCTCAAGGTCTGCACCACCACAGCCTCTTTGCTTCAAGAGCCAGGGACTAGAGGGAAGAGGAAGAAAACAGCACTCTGCACTTTGACCTTGCCACTCTGTAGGTAGAGGCAGCACTGCACCTTTACAAGGCTGCCAGGACACAGTCTGATCCTGGGCAGAGAGCACCAGCAACAGGCAGAGGCCACAGATGGTGAATATCTGTGCAGACGCTCCCTCCTGACCCGTTCTAGCATCACCAGCTCCCCCGCGGCCAGCAGCTATCGATGTCCTCAGGATGGCGTCGGAAGAAGCCATCGATAGAGCACGACTTGCCGGTGAGGCACTGCTCATGCTCCCTGGCCAACAAGGCTGGACGGTTCCTGTGGCAGAGTTGGGTCCAGCCATGCCACGAGTGGCTGTGCTGAGCCTGCCCAGCCAGCTCCCGCAAGGATGTGACACCATGCGTCCAGCTGCAGGCTTAGAGCATGTGGAAGCAGCTCAGCCCACACCATCTCAGGATCGCGTCACGCACAAGCCACCAACATCACACTGCCCCAGGTTCAGGAGCTCTGCCTGGAAGAGCCATATGAGGAGCCCAAGCAACACCCCTCCAATGCTACAGCAAGGCTGGCCATGGACAGCAGCACTGGTCAGTGCTTCTGGGCCAGGACAACGGGTCCCCAGTCCAGCCACTGAGATCTGTGACACCCCAGGTGAGTGCGACCCCCTGTACCAGGCAGCAGCCTTAGAAAGCTCTCTACCTGCAGGGGCTGCTCAGGCTGAACCTGGCAGGTCCACAGCCAACAGGCAGTCCATCCTCTCCCTCACGAGAGCCAGGGGCCTGCAGAACCAAAGCTTCCCTGAGCCCAGGCTCTTTAAGACACCATCTGCTGCCACAGACATGCCGCCTCCCTTGCCCCATATATAGGTCAGGTCTGTCACAGGATTAGCCGGGGTGTTTCGACTGGTGTGAGCATGTCTCCCACTGAAGGCACGCTCCGCCCTGTCCTCTCCCCAACACCCAGCGTGCCAATGGCTCGCCTCCATGCTCTCCCTGGCCTCTCCCCCAAGTCCAGGGAGATGAAAAGGCCCCAGATCCTTCTCTCCCCCCCACCAGTGCCTGGAAAACAAGTGGGAAGAAACCAGCACCAAGCACCCAGAAGCTCCCAGGCTGCAGAGGGAGCAGCAGGAGTGTCCCCACCCTACCCAAGCCCAACACAAGCACCAGGGGACATGGGACACCCCAACATCAGCAGCTACCACAGGGTGAAGCACTTTGCTGGGGAGACGGGGGGGTGAGGAGCTACCTCCCCACTCTGCATAGCCTGGTGGAACCGAGTTCGCTGGCAGCGGAGGCAGGACGCCTCTGCCGCGATCACACACCACCCACTCACACCCCCGGACTGACAGCACTCCCGTCAAACGCCTCCAGCCACACACACGTGGAGGATGCTGACATGAGGAGCGAGTAGCTGCACAGGCAGCGGAACTGATAACGCCTGGTTTCCTGTCGATCTCTCCCACTTGGATTCTCTAATGTCTAATAGCAAGGCTGAGCTATGCTGCAGAGGGAGAACTAGCAGCATCTTCCTCCCCAAGAGCCAGAGCCTGTAGCAAGCCAAGACCTTTGAGACAGCTACCACAACTGACACCATCCAGCAAGTTCAAAGCGGAGAGGAGAAGACTTGCAAATAAACAGTAAGCTTGCACAAGTCTTCATTTCCTCAGGACAGGGTAAATAATCTACAGACATATCTCCACCTTCCTTCATTTGTCCTAGAAACACCGGCATGACCTGAATAGCATGACCAGAAGGCTGCTGGTGCAGCAGCCAGGTCCAGCTCAGGTACCTCTGTAGCTCAGCAGCAATGGGTCGTGTCCTCTGCTCTCCTGGGTGGACTCTTCTCCCCTGGACAGAAGCATGTTGAACCATGCTCACCTCTGTCCTGGCATCCTGGGGCAGCCGGTTCTGCAGCTCAGTTGCACATGGGTGGGGGGAGAAGAGCGAACGCCACCTCGTCCGTTCCTAACCTGCAGCCTGGGCAGCCTCCCCGGCCCTCCCCTTCCTTCCTACCATGAGACACCACGGTTCAGGACTCTATTCCTCTGCCCTTCACATTTTAGTTCTCCTTTCAGGCAGCTATTTCCTAAAACAGACCCAGTCTCTCCTTGGGCAGAGCCAGGGAGCAGGGATTCAGCCCCCCTTCCCCATACCCACACAGTGTCCCTGGGAGTCCCCAGCTCACCTGCCACCTCTCCAGAAGCATCCCTCCTACTCCAGCCCGCTCTCTACATGCTGCGGACAGTGTTAATAGCATCTGCCAAGTGAGCGGCCAAGGGCAGGAGGGGCTGAGCTCCAGATACCTTTCCTACTGCTCCGCCGGCTGGGCTCAGGCAGAGCAGCAGTGTCTGGTGTTGTGGCTCCAGTGAAAGGATACAGGCAGAGCCAGAAGCTGGTGGACAGCAAAGAGCAATTTTGTTACCGCTTAGCAAAACGAAGCGTCTCTTGAAAGCACTAGTGACAGTCAGGAAGTTGGGTTGGATGTTTTGTTTTGCATTTTAACACCGACAACCTGCAACGATCATTTTCAGAAAGGAGCTCAGAGAAATTCATGATTTTCAGCAACCATTTACCCTCTTTTGTCCTTGATTTAAAATTTGCCAAGAGGCTGCTTACAAGATGCGCAGAAGCAGGCAGTGACCACTGTGTTAAGTGCAAAGGAGGCTTGCTGCAATACCTCCCCAGTACATCACTCACAGAGAACCCCACACCAGTGCCTGGGGATGGTTTTAAGAGCAAAAACATGACTTCCAAGCTGACAGCCCCTGTGCACAAAGCACGACTGTGCAGTGACAACAGAGCAGCCTGGGGCACAGGAGCTGGCTGACCTCTGCTACAGCTCTCGCCGGCAGATTTTTATTGTTCACCACTTTCCCAAAGCGCAGGCACGGAGAGAAAAGCAACTAAGACATTCGGCTCAAAATGCAAACGCAGTCAGGGAGCCCCACCAGCACAGCAAGGAAAAGACAACACGCCAGAGGCGACCACATCTTAGCGCTGCCAGGCTGGGGGAAGGAAGGACCAGAGCGCGGGCCCTCCCTTCCCAGGGGCAACAGTGAGAGGTGCTGGAGCCCTGGATCACCAGGACACAGGCTCACCCAAGAGAAAGCAGCTTCTAATACGCAGCATCACAGGCCAGTCCTCCGCTCTGCACAGGCGAGCTGAAATCCCTTACCCTGCTTTCCAGGGTAGCCAAAGAAAGCCCCCAGCTATAGCTCCGCAGCCAGCGAGGCCAGGTCTCCAGGGACCAGGCTGCAGCTGGAAAATAACATTCCCAAGGCCTGTCATGAGCACTGCTTGCTGGGGACACTGCTCGTCTTGCCCTCTGCCATGCATGCAGCAAAGCGGGGAACCCTCCCAAACCACCACGTTCCAGAAAACCCAGACATCCCATATTGGACACAGGCCCCCGTGGACTGCTCGTGCCCTCCAAGAAATAGCTCCTGCCCTGAAAGACTGAGGACTTGCAGGTGCAAGGGCGAAGGAAAGGATAAGCACCCTGGGGTGGCTCTGCTGCCCAGAGAGTTGGCAGGTTGGCTTTTCCCAACACCCTTGCGAGCTGACAGCATGGATCAACACTGCTTCCGTCCAGAACTGACCTGTCCCAGGGAGCCATGCGACATCCTCGTGCAGCTCCGTGACCCCAGGCCTCAGGGCCTGGCTCTCCCAAGTTCCTGCCACACTAATGTCAGAGGGCCTCTGAGAGGGCTCCCCAGCACCAGCAGCTTCCTCAGACATTTTAGCAGTCTCTGGACACATCAGACTGGCGCCCTATGGGCTGTGCCTGCCTGGTGAGTACACAAACCCCTTGGCCAACCATTCACCTACACAGGGCAGGTGACAAACCATGTTTCTCCAGCTCACCCCAAACAGGGAGCCAAGGGATGGTGGGAAAATGCCATGCACCGATCAGAAAATGCCACGCACCAGTAGGAAAATGCTGTGTGCGTTGGGTCCTCAATTCAGAGATGAAAAAACCAAAAACATCCAAAAGCTCCACACTCTTCTGCCGAAAACCAGCGCCGTGCCGCTCGCCGCTGGCTGCCCAGCTACCACCTCCCCAGCTGTGCCCCGCGGCCAGCCTCACGTGACGGTGAAGTGGATGCACACAGTAGGAGTGGCTGTAGTGACAGTGTTACAGCTTGTGTCCAACACACAGCTAAGCCCAGCAAATCCCAGCGCTCTGCAGCTCTCATTTACAAACCCCACACGCTCTGCGCAGGTACACAGGCTTCAGCGAGAGCTCACGGCCCACGGCCCTGGGGAGATGACACCCAGAGGAAGACAGCTCAGTGAGCATGAGGCTCTCGAACTCTCTGACATCCACCAGCGCAAGGACAGGCCCACACCAAGCCCCAGGGACAAGAAGAGCTCTTCTTACACCAGCACCCGTTTGGGCTAGGAGCCCACCTCCCCAGGGACAGCCCCACTGCTATTTCAGTACAGATACTCCCACCAAGGAAGCAGAGACACCTGGCAGGACAAGCAGGACTTTGCCCTGTCCTGCTCTGCTCTGAGCTACTTCAGTCCCTGCCGTTGCCCCGGGGTGGCAGGACTTCACCAGCTCTGCAGACACCTGGAAGAAGTGCTGCAAGCTGAAGCCCGGGCCCTACCTGCCGGCTGTTATTTCATTCCTCTAGCAGGTCCATAAAACAGGGATAATTAAATCTCTCCTAAACTCTCTTCCATTTAAAATAAAAATCTATAGTCCCTATTTCATTAGCTGGCTCTGGGTTTTACAGCTTGATCAATTCCCCTTGCAGAGCCCTGGTCCCAGGCAGATGCAAAAACACAGCAGGCAGCTTCCACAGTGCAAATCAATGGGGATTCGCAAAGTCTCCTCTCCCCGTTCTTTGTTCCTTGCTCACCAAAGGGGAGCCACATGGTGCGGCAGGTAGGGACGGCATGTTTACCACTCAGGGGAACATGACTGCCATGCATGGCTTCAGAGGTCAGATTTAGCGCCTGGCAAGAGCAGAGGCAGCGGCGATGCTCCCCCTCTAGTGAAGGGAGGGCCTAGCACGTGGCCCCAAAAAATGTAGCCACAACCCTAAAGGCAAGGTGGGGTAATGCTTCTCCACTCACCCCAAGGTGAAGAAGGACGAGGCTTAGCTCTCATGGCTGATGGCTGGAGCCAGAGCCCTCCGCAAGCATCAACTGGGAACCAAGAGCAGCTGCTGCTCTGACCTCCCTGCACACGAAGCAGAAGAGACTCATCATGGAGACCCAAGAGCACAGGCTCACCGTTTCCTGCCCTTCCCAGCCCTCCGCTGCTGCCCTGCCAGCAGGCCAGGCCAGGGCTCCAGATGGCTCTCACCATCCCTGCAAGCCTCTCCCTCCACTGCAGGAGGGAGCTACCAGCTCCTGGCAGCACATGGAGGGACCACAGCAGCAGCAAGAGTTGCACAGACAGCGGACAGGCAGAGCGCCTGCCTGCCCATGGAGCGGAGATCAGCACGGCGAGCAGCCCTCGCCCCGAGCCACCACCCAGGTGCCACCCAGCACCTACCACACCATTTCCCTCTGCTCCAGACACGCATCCCTCCCTCCCGCCTTTGCTCAGCTGGAAAGCAGCAAGATGCCACGGTCCCTATCCTACCCGTACTGGGACACGCCACAGAGGCAGCCCCGGGAGGAAGACTCGGCAGCCCTGGCCCCAGTGAGCTCTGCTCCAGCCACACAATGCCAGTGATGGACAGATCACACCACCTGGGCCCAAACCCCAATCTCCTCCAAACCGCCTGCGGGCAGGCCAGCACGCTGGTACCTGCCAGGGGACATCAGGGCAGATTGTCGGGACACAGGAATAGCCACACGTCAGAGTGCCTGGCTCCAAGCAAGGCTGCGGGGGACAAAGCCCCGCCACCCCACCGCAACTCCCTGCATGGCTGTGTGCAGGGGGGATGACACCAGAGCCTCCCAAATGCACCCAGGTGACTCCCGCCTCACCTCCCATGCCAACACCTGCCCTGGCTCTGCTGCCTGAGCTGGGGGGCATGGAGGGGTGCAGGGAGGCTGCAGTTCACCTGCCAAACCAAACCCACTGCCCCAGGGGCGCGATGCTGCAGACTGTGGCTCCCGCCGCCCGGCCGGCCTCAAAGCAAACACCCAAAGGTGACAAACAAAGGCACCCGGCAGGCACTCCGCATTAGCAGTATTTTTAGACACCACTATGGAGCCGGCCTTATTATTTTCATTGCAACGTGCATAATTACCCACCATGCACCGCAGTGACATCAGACACAGCCTGCTCCCCTCAGACAGCCGGCGAGGCGAGGCCAGAGCCCGCTCCTGGCCTTGGGGACCGACCTGCCCCCCACCGCCCCCCCACGCTCTACCCTGCACATCTCCCCAGGGCACAGCCCCACCGCTACGCGTTGGGGGGACTCGGGGTCCTGGGGAGTCGGACCTGACAACAGAGCAGAAATGGATGCAGGTGGCAGCAGGACCAAGCGAGGCGGTGACACAGGACGGCGAGGAGGCAAGCACGGGGACAAGCTCTGGGGCTGCAGACACGCGCGGCCAGCTGTGTAGAGCTTGCACCCGAGATACCAGCACAAAATCGAGCCGCACTCCTGGGAAGAGGAGCTGTCCCTGCATGGAGGGACAGAGCCCACCCGGCCACAGGCTGCCCGTGGGGCTAAACCTGCCTGGGAAAGCAAGCCCTGGAGCACATCCCAGCTGCCCACAACACACTTCCACACGTCCTCTGTGGGACAGGGCTGCCACGGGCCCCGCACACAGCCCACACACCGCAAGGTCAGCAGCACGGCCTGTCCCACGGCCCCAGGTGACACCGCCACTGCTCCGTCATTTGGGGTTTATTTGTTTTCCACCTCTTCCCCATTTACAACTTTCTGAAGAGTTTTGCCACTTCCCCTCCCATCCCCTCTCACCCACTGGAGGCTCACACCGACCCAGGCCCTGCTTACCGACCCCGGGTCAGGGAGCGGGGCCCAGGGTCTCCAGCAGCGGCAGACGGAGCACCGCGGGGTGTCCAGCGAGTCGGGGATGCAGAAACAGCCTCGGCAGGAACCACCGACTCACGCCCGGCCGGGGACGCAGGAGCCCCCCCGAGAAAGGGCTATGGCCGGGGCAGCCCCCGCTCTGCCGGCGAGGCCCCGAGGGGCGGCAGGGCTCCGGCTCCGCCGCCCTCCCCGGTGCTCCAGGCAGCCCCTGCCGCGCCCTCCCCC
>NW_010973092.1:10193518-10193728 GCF_000737465.1 Haliaeetus leucocephalus
CTCCCTCGCCCGTCGCACCGGGCTTCGCTGGCCCGTGCATCCGCCTCCCTCGCACCGGGCCCTGCTTGCGCCCTGCAAGGGCTCTGCCTGCCGCCCTCCCCGGTGCACCGGGGCCGGCCTCCCCACCCCCCTGCACCTACCTAGGCTCTACCTACCTCCTTCCCCAAGCCCCGGGCCCTGCCCGCCGCCTTTTCCCGGTGCACCGGTCCC
>NW_010973092.1:10193738-10209818 GCF_000737465.1 Haliaeetus leucocephalus
TGCGCCGATGGGCGCGCCCGCCCCCCTCCCGCCGTACTGCGCCCAAGAGCGGCGCCGCGAAAAAACGCGCGGTGCGGTGCTCCGGCCGTAATGCTCCGAGCGGCAGCGCACCCCAAAGCCGGCCGGGGGTGCGCTGGGGAAGGTGTCCCCGGCCAGCCCTTGGGAGGTGTGGGGTGATCCGGGACAGACAGGGGTAGTTTGCAGAGGGGTGTCCAGCACCAGGCCCGGGGGGATCAGGGGATTCGTCCTGGGCCAGCCCTGGCGGGCTCCAGGGGTACCCCCAGGCAGCCCATGGGGTGTCTGTGGGGGTGTCCTGGGGCAGCCTTTGCAGGGGCTGGGAGGATCCTGCACCAGCTCTGGAGGGGTTTTCTGGGGGGGTGTCCCAGGCTGGCCCCCTGTAGCCCCTTCTCTGGGGGCTCCCTGACCCAGGTGTGGGGTGAGATGGGGACACTGGAGCAGGCTGGGTGTCTGGGGGGACCCCACAGCTTCCCGGGCATCCAGACCCCGTGGCTTGCCCAGAGAATAGGGGTCAAGAGGCCCAGGGCCACAGAGGCGGGGGTCCCACAGCGCCAGGACTGGCCATGCCCCCACCCGTCACCTCCCAGCCCTCTTCTGCCTGAGCGGAGCTGCACAATCTGCCCTTGTCCCCAGCGGATCCAAAGTAGGTCAGGGAGGCTGGGCTGAGCCCCCGGGGAGGGGAGCAGGTGGCAGCGGGGTGCAGAGGGCCCCAGGCACCCGCCCCAGTAGCTGCACCACCAGGTTGGTGCCCACCCCCTGTCCTGGTGGGACCCCGGTGTCCCCAGCCCAGGGGATGTGGGGCATTTCCTCAGCCCCTCTCTGGTTCCCTGGGGTGGTGCAGGATCCCTCTGCATCCTTGCAGGCTCTGCATCCTTCCTGGGAGCCAGAGTCTCATGGCTGCAGTTTGGGCTGGCTGAATCCTGGGGGACGGCACTCAGCGTGGGGACCTGAGGAGCTGGGGTTGGGGACTGAGCATGGGGCTGGGCTGGGCAGCAGCTGAGGGATGAGCACAAGGAATAAGGAAGATGAGAGAGGGATTTCTCACCCCTCAATTGCAGTTAATAATTGATGAATGTTTTTACTGCAGGAGGCAAAGTTCTCTAGCGGTATCAGGGTGTGAGCGCAGAGCAGCCCGCCCGGCAGCATCCCCAGCGACGCGACTGCAGGTAAGGGATGTCGGCCCCTGCCCCGGCCCCCACGGGCACCGTGGCCCATTGTGGGGGGAGGTGGGGGTGTCTGTCAGCTGTGAGGCTGCCCACAGGCCATGGCACAAAGAGGGGGATACCATGGTGGTGTCACAGATTGCTCGTGGGCTCCAAGTGCTGCTTGGTGTGGCCCAGTTGGGCCCAAGCAATGGAGCCTCTAGCCATGCCCAGGAGAGGCTCCTGGGGTCCCCAAGCACCCCGATGGTCTCCAGCACCTGGAGGCCAACACTGTCCCCCCACGCCATGTCCCCAAGGAGCCTGTGCCCGGGTGTTGTGGCATGGAGCCTGATGCTTGCTCACCAGCTTGGCTCAGCAGAGGGGATTGTCCCTACCAGAGCCCCTCCTGCCCCAGTGGCTGCTCCCCAGGAGGGATTTGGGGTGGCTGATGGGATCAGGCACACATCAGCCCAGGTGCTTGTTCTCTGGTGTGTGTCCACAGGCTCGCTGGCAGGATGGCATGGCGTTCGCTGGTGCTGCTCCCCTTCCTCCTGGCAGCAGGTGAGGACTTTGCTCCGTGGCTGGCATGGATGGGCAGGAGGTGTTGGAGGTGCTTTCAGCCCCCAACACTAGTTCCAAATTCCCTGAGGGCAGCTGAGACCCCCAAAACAGCTGCCCACCCCATTGGCACCTTGGACACCCAATGGCAACCTTGCTGCCCCAGGGCAAGGCAGAGCGGGCAGGGGGCTGGGCAGTGGGGGTAGCATCCAGCATGGGTGCTGCAGCTGGAGGACAAGTGTGGTCTGGAGGTGAGAGGTGTGGGATGAGCATGAGGAAGGTGAGGGGTGGTGGGTTCCCCTGCCTCCTCTGGAGACCCAAAACACAGCCAGGAGCTGGGGCTGGGGCTAGGGAGGTGCTGCCAGGCACAGGGGTGCAGGGTGCAGGCAGAGCTCGGTGCAGAGGTGGTGCTCAGCACACCTCGTCCTTGTAGTTTCAGGCAACACAGCCCCCTTCTTCAACATGACCTTCGTCTATGTGCCTGAAGACCTGGAGTTGGGTGAGTGGAGCAGTCTTGGGGGAGCCCCAGGGTACACGAGGAGCAGCCAGAGGGTCCTCGAGCAGGGACTGATGCTGCCTGTGCCCCCAGGCCAGCAAGCTTTCCAGCTGAAGGCTATTGACTTTGATGGGGACCCGCTCACCTACAGCATCAGTGGGCCGGAGTCCTTCTACTTCTCTGTCGATGCCCAGACAGGCAGTGTGATACTGAGGAACTCCCTGGACCGCGAGGTGAGGGCAGAGACCAGGGCAGATCTCCCTGCCTGAGCTGGGGGGTCTGGGGTGATGGGAATGGAGGGCAGAGCCATGAGACCTGTGGGAGAGCTGCTCATGGTGGTGCTGTGGATCACTCCCTGGCCCTGAAGCCCGGCTCCAGGGGGGAGAGCTATCTGGGAGGAGCATCCCACCCAGGGGTGGCAGGTGGGAGGGCACTGGGGCTCAGCCATCCAAGGATCAAGCTCTGCCTGGCGCTGACCAAGTCCTGCCTTATGTCCCTCCCAGCACCAGGCCAGGCTCACCATCACCGTCAGGGTGTTCGATGGGACGAACGATGCAGTGAGTGCTGGGGCATGGGCTGGGTGGCTGAAGCGGGTGATGGGGACGGGGAGGGGAGCAGGGTCTCAGTGAGGCTGTGGACGAGGCTCGGTGGGGAAGGGGGCTGGAGGTGGGCTTTGCCCAGGGGCAGGTGATGCTGGCTGACTTCAGAGCCAAGGTGGGCATGGGATGCCAGAACTGCACCCAGCTCTGCTGGTCACCATCTCCCGCACCCATCCCATGCCCTCCCTGTCACCCGGTAGGTCTCCAGAAAACTTGCCATCATTGTGGAGGACCGTAACGACAACGCTCCAGTCTTCCAGCACCTGCCATATGAAACCTTCGTCCCTGAGGTACCTCCCCAGGACCTCCCGTCCCCACGGGCAGCAGGGCAGGGGTGCTGGGTGCCTCCTGTGGCATGGGTGCGCCGGGAACAGGCTGACCCTACACTCGGGCATGCAGTGACAGCGTGCCTGGGCGTGAGGCGATGGTGCAGCCGTCGCGGCTGACCTGGGAGCACTCCGTGCCAGGGCAGTTCCCGGCAGGGGCCTCTCTGCCTGTCTGAGGCACTGACGCATGGCTGGGACTCTGCCCTTGCGATGAGCTTCTGATCAGGGAGTGCCCGAGCTGCCGCTCTGGCTGGGCCAGGGTGAGGCCAGATTGGGGTGCATACAGGGTGTGGGGTTCACCCCAACTCCCCTCTGGCACCCCAGGGCCGGGGTGCAGCCCCTGCGCCCAGGGAGCTCTGGGGAGGGTGGCAGGGTGGATCCGGCCTCTGCCTTGTGTGAGCAAGGGCAGCAGCTCGTCCCTGCATGGCCCACTGCACTGGGTAGCCCCTGGAGCCCTGCGGGGCCAGAGCACCCCACAGCAGGGCTGGCAGGGGCTGGGCCCAGCACTACCCCTCCTGCTCTCCTGGGTGATGCCACCCCCCCACCACTGTGTGCCCAGAACACGAAACCTGGCAGCATCATCTACACCGTGTTTGCCAACGACATTGACACCGGGAACGCCTCCAAAGTCAGCTACAGCATCGAGGAGGTGAGCACAATGCATTGCAGTGGGGCATGCTGTACCCGAAACCCATCCCTGAGCCACCCCTGTGGGGCAGAAGGTGCTGGGTGACCCAGCCAGGGGCAGCCCCATGGCTCTGGGGGAGCAGGGATATGTGTCGGGTCAGGAGGGCTGGCTCTGCACCCACTGGGCAATGGGTGCAAGGTGCTGAACAGTTGCAAGCTGGGGATGAGCCAGGTGGTAGGGGGTCCCCACAGCCTGTGGGCCAAGCCTGGCAGAAGGTTGGGGATTGAGCCCCCATCCCTGCTTGGGCACGTCTGCTCCCTGCCTTGGTGACATGGGGTGATGTCCCCTGCTCAGGTGATCCCAGACAACACAAAGAATCGCTGGCTTTTCTACATCCTGGCCAACGGGAACGTGGTGCTCAATGGCTCACTGGACTATGCCAAGAACACCTTCTACCAGCTCAAGATCCTCGCCAAGGTGGGGACCAGCCAGGCCGGGGGTGCAGGACTGCCAGGTAAGGATGCCATGGGGCTAACAGGTGCTCCGCTCCCCAGGATGGTGGGGGAATGCTGCACAACGTGTTGACCTTCCAGAATAGCTCAACCTACCTGTCCATGACCATCCTCGACCAGCCCAATCTGGACCCACGGTTCCTCAACGAGCCCTACTCCAGCTCCGTACCCGAGAACTGCGCCCTGGTAAGAAGCCTGCCTGCCCCATAGCATGTCCCTACCCCTGGCCCTCCCTGGGGGCTCTGACGACCCAGGGCATCTGGGCCACCAGGCATGGGGGCAGCTGGAGACATCATAGGTCCTGCCTTGATGGCCATGTCCCCAATAGGGCACCACTGTGCTGACGGTCACCGCCATGGACAGAGACACAGGGGTGAATGATGAAATCTCCTACAGCATCACCAGTGAGTGATGGGGCAGGGTGGGATGGGCAGGGAGTGAGCAGTGGCAGGGTGGGATGGGCAGGAGGGGGGGATCAGGCAGCAAGGGGCGCCACAGGGACTGGTTCTGGGCTCCCAGGCACTGCCAGCATGCTCTGCTGGCAGAGAGGGCCAGGCCTGAGTTTCCCCGTGGCTGCAGCTGATTCCTGCTGTCCCGTTGCCCTAGATGCCAGTGTCCCCTTTGCTATCAGTTCCACGACGGGCACCATCACTGTGAGTGGGCTCCTGGATCGTGAGCAGCTGCCAGGCGAGGAGGTGCTACTGGAAGTCATGGTGAGTAGGAGGCAGCAAGGGGAACCCCATCCTCTTCCTCTCCCCTGGCCCCTCCGACCAGCTCTCTCCTCCTGCCCAGGCGCGTGAGATGCACCTGGACATCCATGGCAAGGTGGCCCTGGCCAGGACCCTGGTGGCAGTCACGGTGACCGATGTCAATGACAACAAGCCCCAGTTCTACCACTGCTCCCTTCCCAGCTGCAACTTCTCCACCAGTGCCCAGAACAACTTCAGGGGCAACATCATAGAGCACTCCTCCTCCAGACTGCCCGTGTCCAACCTCAGCATCGTCGCCCACGACCCGGACAAGGTGGGAGCCTGTCCAGGGGGCTGAGAAAGGGTGCAGGTGTTTTTCCTTGCTGCACCACCCACCCTCACTCCTGTGTGTCTCTCCCGGCAGAGCATCAACAGCAATTATGAGCTGTACCTGCAGGGTCCGAATGCCAGCGCCTTCACTGTCTCCCCCACAAAGATCGTGGGCACAGGGGAGGTCCAGCTCCTGGTTCAAGACCCATCCTCTGTGGACTATGAGATAAGCCATATCATGGTGGTGCAGGTGGGACCCGTAGGGCTGGCTCACTGTGGGGGCATTCCCTGCTCCCTGCATATGCTGGGGCACAGCGGGGACACAGCCCTTCTCCTGCAGAGTTCAAAAGCCAAAGCACAACGTGGCTCTGCCCTGGCAGCTTGCTTGGTGCAGGGGAGCTGGGCTGGAGTGTGACACGTCTCTTTCTTATGTTTGGGGACCCATGTGAGACACTGTCCCTTCTCCATCCTGCAGATCATTGCAAATGACACGGGAAACCCCGCAGACTGCTGCTCCACAGCCACTGTGACCATCAGCCTCATTGACAGCAATGACCACATCCCTGAGTTCCCCCAGAACACCTACAACCTGAGTGTGATGGAGGGCAGCCCTGCTGGCACCGTCATCTCCCCAAACATCACGGTCAGGCACTGGGCAGGGAGTGGGCACAGCTTACGTCCCCCAAGCAGGATGCTGGGCACGCCTGGCACCACTAATGCAGCTTGCGTTGAGGGCACTGGTCTCTCCATGGACACAGGAAGGAGGTGGTGCCAGCGGGCACACAGACTGTGGGACCCTGTGCCCATCAGGGCCACATTTTTGGGGTGCTCACTGCCAGCAGCCAGTGCCCCAGACTCATCACTGCTTTGGGGGCTAAGGCAGACTGAACAGACCCTTCCTTCTCTCTTTTAGGCCTACGATCCGGACAGTGGTGTCCTGGGCCAGATCACCTACCAGCTGCTCCCGGAGAGCATGTACGTACGGGCACAAGCAGCCATGACCAGGATATTGTCCTGGAGAGGGGGCTCCAGGCCTGAGCCCTGGTGATGGCTCTGTGTGTGCCGTAGCCGTAAAATCTTCATGGTGAACGCCACGACTGGGGCAGTACTGGTGCAGAACGGGAGCTTGCTGGACCGGGAGACTCGCTCCATCTACTATGCCAACCTCCAGGCCAAGGATGGGGGCAACCTGGTGGGCACCACAGTGCTGGAGATCACTGTGCTGGATTACAACGACATGGCACCCATCATCACCGGCTCCTACTTCATCTCAGTGGAAGAGGGGCTGAACATCACAACGCAGATCCAGGTATGCACTAATGGAGGTGGAGGGGACAATGGGAGGCTGTCAGAGAGGAGCAGGGACTGTCCCCGTGGTGCTGGACAGCCCTGTTCCAACCCCTGACCTTTTCAGGCTATTGACAATGACGAGCCTGGCAACCTCAACAGCAAATTGGGCTTCAAGATCTTGCCAGGACCATTCAGCAACAACTTCACCATCAACGCATCCACAGGTGAGATGCACAGCAAGGAGCCACTGGACCGCGAGGCCTTGGAAGACGAGCAGGGGCAGATGGTGGTGACTGTGGAGGTGTATGACCACGGCACACCACCACTCAGCACCTTGGTGAATGTCACCATCACTGTGGGGGTAAGCCCGGGGCACAAGAGGGGACACACTGGGGCAGGCCGGGGCTTGGAGCTGAGATGGATGGGCAGGGAAGGGATGTGGGATTCCTGGCCGTGGCAGAGGCACCATGTTCCCAGGCTCCCTGTGGGGGTGGAGGGAAGAGTTGATGCAGGGAGGCAGGAGAGGGCTTGTGTCTCTCCTGCCTGCAGGCAGGCAGGTGTCCACACTCCTGTCCCCAGCCTGCTGTGGGGCACCCTGTTTCCTGGAGCAGCTACAACCATGGGCTTTGTCTCCTGCAGGACACAAACGACAATGCACCCATGTTCCTCAAACAGTTCTATGAGTTCTCAGTCTTTGAAGACTCTCCAGGTAGAAGTTGCACAACCAGATTCGTGGGACCAGTGGTGTCCCTGAGTCAGTGCCCACTGGCCACTGAGTGTCTGTCTCCACCTGCAGAGTCCCTCGTGGGTGTGGTGGAGGCCACAGATGCCGACCAAACAGACATCAATTCCCGCATTTCCTTCCTGCTTCAGAGGGGTAGTGGCTCCAGCAACTTCTTGATCCGCTCATCCCGCCTAGGGCCAGGGCACTATGATGGGCAGCTGTCTGTGGACCCCGACATGTCCCTGGACTATGACACCCTGAAGCAGAAGTTATTCTCCTTGGTGGTGCTGGCAGAGAACACAGCCGCAGAGAACATGGGGGACACTGCCAATGTCTCGGTGGTGGTCCACATCCTAGACATCAATGATGAGCCCCCCACTGTCCTGCCTTTCTCGCTGAAGGATGTGCATGTAAGCGAGAACGGCACGCAGCAGGGTCTGGTCCACACGCTGATCGCCTCTGACCCAGACACCAACCACTCACTGGTCTTTGAGGAGCTGGCGGTCACCTGCTTCAAGGGGGCGAGCAGTGCCGGGGGGGTGTGCTGGGACTGGTTCGTGCTGGCACCCAATGGCTCAGTGCTGGTGAACAGCTCGGACATTGACTACGAACTGTGCGACAGGGTGGTGCTCACGCTGCGGGCTGAAGACCTGTACACCGAGAGGGGCAACCGCTACAGCCAGAATGGTACGGCACCCACTCCCCGCTCCTCCTACTGCCACTGGGCATGGGGGGAGGTGGGCCCTGCCTCTCCCACCTCCCAGGAGGAGCTGTGGGGAGCGGGGTGGGAGCTGGGTGATTTGGCAATGGAGGGAGGGTGTCCCCAGTTCTTTTGGTCCCTGCCATCGAGACCTGAGCCTGGTGGGAGGATGGGACTCCCAGGGGAAGCAGAGGAGGGTGCTGCAGGGCTGCTCTGTTGGTGACCAGAGTTCTGCTTTTGGGGCATTTGTAGAAACCCTAAGGATCCTCATCACTGATGTGAATGACAACACGCCGCTCTTCCTGCCCATCATGGAGACCTTCGGTGAGAAGCTGGGGCTGGTGCATCCTGTGGGCTCCTCTCTGCACCCACACATGCTCTGCCATGCTCTCTGGCAGCAGGCACCTTCCCCCAGCCACGGCAGGGCTGTGAGAGGTGCAGGAGCCAGGCTGGGGTTACTCAATGCTTTCCATGAAGGCTGTGGGGCTGAGGGCAGTGGGGGGATGCTTGGAGCTCTGCTGAGCCCTGGGGTTGTGTGGGCATGAGGTCTGCAGCAAGCCTGGCTGCACACCAGCATGACTGCACCATCCATCTGTCTTTCCCTGGCAGTGGTTGTCCCCGAAATCTCTCCTGTGGACCTGCAAGTGGCTACCGTAAAGGTGAGGAGCTGTGTGCGTGCGTCTGTCAGTCTGTGGAGCTGGGCTCGCCTCTCCCCACTGTGGGCAGGCAGTGGCCTTTCCCATCCATGCTCCTGCCATGCTTTTTCCCTGCAGGCCACGGACGGTGACTCAGGGCTGAAGGGAACCATCATCTTCTCCATTGTCAGTGTGGTGCTCGTGGACGACAACGGGGTCAGCCGGCCCTTCGAGAACCTCTTCAAGGTGGTGACAACGCCTGAGCAGGACAGCTATGTCGGGAGCATCCAGTGAGGCCATGGGTCTGGGCCAGGGTGGGGGGCACGTGGCTCAGCTCCTGCCTGCCACAAGGCAGAGGTGCAGGCAGGGCCAGTGCAGGCTGGCAAGGGGACAAATCCATCCTGGGGTCCTGCCCTGGGCATGGTGGCAGGGTGGAGCTTGGGGGATGGTGACACCCTGCCAGGGATGTCCCATGGGATCGCCGACATCCCCATCTTGCAGGGTGGCCAGCAACCTCGATGGCTCACTGAAGGGGCAGTACCAGGTGACAGTGGAGGCTCAGGACCGTGAGGCACCAGTTCACACAGCACAGACCATGCTGAACGTGAGTGTCACGCCTGCCCCCCCATCCAGGGACGCCCCACGGCCTGCCCAGCCCTGCTCACCCCTGCTCTCCCCACACAGATCTTTGCAGTAGATCAGAGCTACCGCATTCGCCTCCAGTTCATGACAACGGTGGATGAAGTCCAGAGTAACTCTGAAAATATCAAAGTGTAAGGGGTGCTGGGCTGGGGTGGTTGGTGCATGGCTGGGCAGCAGGGGACACGAGCATGCAGGCCAGGACCCACCGACCGTCTTTCCCAGCTTCATAGACCATGAAGGGGACCAAGGCAGGCAGGTCCCCACCAGAGCCAGGGACTGCAGGGGGTCCAGCCGCTTCCCGTGCCCACGAGCAAAGCAGCAGGACACCCAGCCCAGCCTCCCTCCATCCTTCCTGTTCCTAGGGCCCTGACCACCGCAACTAAGGCAGGGGTCTACGTGGTGGCCATCCGGACCATAGAGGAGACCCGTGCCGCCCAGTGAGTGGGGCCATGCAGGTGGTGGGGAAGGGGACGTGGTGGTGGCATCGGAGGGGGTCACCCTGGGGCAGGGCACCATGCCCTGCACCCCACTCATGCCGTCTTTTGATCCCGCAGGGTGAAAGCCAAGTCAGTAATGGAGGCGTACTTCGTCTACAGCAACGGCACTGCCCTGGACGTCAACCAGCTGAGCGTGTGCGTGCTGGGCCGGGGGCCGCGCATGGGCACTGCCACACGCCTGGACCGGCCCCGCCGCTCACGCCTCCGCTTTCCTCGGCAGGCTCATACAGTCCAACCCGCTGGTCCTGGCTGAGCTGGTGAACCTGGGCCTGGCCGTCATTGTGAGTGGGGCCGGGCAAGGGGCACAGAGAGAGGGCACCAGCAACATGTGGGGCTGGGGGGTGGTCCGCTGGCCAGGGCTGTGCCCTCACCCCTGCTCTGCACCAGGGCCCCGGGGAGGTGGCAAAGCCCACCAGGGAGACAGAGCTGATTGGCATCATCGCAGGGCTGGCAGCGTTCCTGCTCATCTTCATCCTCATCATAACCCTGGTCTTGATTCTCACCACCAGGAGGTACCGCACCGCCCGCACCCCCTCCTGCCTCGCCCACCACCCCCATCCTCACCGGCAACCCTAAACCTATCCCCTACCTTCCATCCCACTCCTTTCCACCCCATCCCATGGCCCAGCTCCCCCTGCCCCTCTCACACGCCCTGTCACTGGGCTTTGCAGCTACAAGAGGAAGCTGAGTGCGATGAAGGCTCTGAAAGCAGCCACAACGTTCAGCCCTGCCGTGGCACAGCAGGGAGCCGGCATCCCCGGGACCAACCAGTACAATGCAGAGGGGTGAGTGGGGGCAACCTGTGGCAGGAGGGGAGAGCCCAGGCATGTCCCCCACACCCAGGGGCTGCAGGGCTCGCTGTCACACCCCTCCTGCCTGGGGAGACATGGCTACCCTGGGCTGACCCCACAGCCCCACGGGACGGTCACTCACCTACCACCCGTCCCTGGCCAGGGCCAACCCTATGCTGAACCTCTCGCTCAATCCCTCCCACGACCTGGGCTTTCATGAGGACTCCATCTCTGTAGCCAGGTGAGCTCTGTGGGCAGGTCTCAAAGGCCACAGGGCCATCACCCTGTGTCCCCACTCCGCCAGTGCCAGGGCCCTCTTCTACCCCCCCACCCTCCACTCTCCACAGCATGAATTCCCTGGATGAAAACACAGTAAATGCACCTGGGGACAACAACCTCAAGGCCAAGGTGAGTGTGCAAAGAACTGCTGGTGCCCAGCAGGGAGTCCTCCCACCACACCCCCCTGTCCCCTCCTCTCTGCTCTGGTTCCCGGGCTCCTGGATCCCTCATATCCCTCATAACCTCTCCATCCCTTTGCCAGCCCCCAGCTCCTAGGAAAGACAGGAGTGTCCCTGTCTCCCATCTCTGTCCTCATCCCCTCTGACCACACTCTCCTTCTGCAGCAGGGCAAAACACAGCTGACAGACCCCAGTGACGAGGAGGTGCTGGTGGCCGCCCTGAACCTGAAGGAGCCCACCAAAACAGCATACATCAACACCACCTTCACCACCACAGACTTGTGAGCAGGCGCAGGCGTGCAGCAGGGCCGGAGCGGGACTTGGGCAGCTGCTTTGATGATGTTGTGTTCAGAGGCTGGTAATAAACCTGTCCCACTGGGGTCATAGTGTCCTGCGGCCATCACCCCAGGGGGCTCAGCCAGCTTGGGGGCATCTCTCCTGGCACAAGGTGCTGGTTTTGGGCCAGGCTGGTGCCAGAAGGGAGGTGAGTGCCACCACGGGGCTCAGCCTGGCTTCTTGTCCCCAGTACCCTTCCCTGGGCTGCCCCACTGTCCCCTGGCCCCGCTCAGCCCCAGGGGAAGGAGGTGCAGGCAGCCCCACTCACAGGTTTGTGCAAGGTTTTATTACCCAACATCCACGTTGACAAGTTGGTCCTCCCCCCCCTTCCTCCCCCCACCCCCAAAAAAAGAAGTGAAGAGGAAAAAAAGAAGAAAGTAGGTGATGAAGCCGCAACGCCAGTGTGCCGCAGCCTGGTGTGCCGCAGCTCGGGGCTGGAGGTGGGGGACAGCCCAGGGTGGGGGGGATGGGGATGCCCCAGGGCTCCCGGTCTTCCCCGAGTGCCCATGACACTGTTCCCGCAGCCCAAGGCACTGAGCAGAGCCAGCACAGAGCAGGCACCAGCTGCAGCTCTGACTGCCAGCTGGTGCTTCAGCGAGCCCTTCACAGCACACCCCCCCCGGGGCAAGAGACAGCCCCGCAGGCCCAAAACAAGCCCAGGATGTACAACAGGGGTCTGGGGGGGCAAGACTTGCCCCTTAAAGAGAGGAAGTGGCTGCACTGGTGACCCTGGCACCTTAAGCTCTCCTGCACCTCTGCCCAGAGGGGATGGTGCAGCTCCTCAAGCACCCCCGTTTGCAGCCTCTTGCCTATCAGGTGCTGGGCACAGATGGGCACAGACCTGGCCTCCACCTTGCTGAGGCACTGCGGGGCCGGTCCTCTGCACGGGGCCAGGCTGGAGGGGCCGAGACCCGCGTCTCGGCAGGACGCCGTGGTGCTGCTGGCCACGGGGATGCTCACCCCCCTGCATGCCGACCCTTTGCTCCCGACGCTCTCCAGGCCGGCGGGGCGCAGGCAACATAGGAAAAGTGTTTGAAAAGAGGGTCACGGCCCCGCAGGCCACTAGGGAGGAGGTGGCTCCAGGCAGGACACGCATGGCTGAAAGTGTCTCTTAAAAAGCTCCAAAAATGCAAACACGGTTCAATAAAAGCCCCCCCCACCCCCCACCCTGTAAAACCCCAGCTGTAAAAAGTGGCAGCGCTTTGCAGCCTTCGCATCCCTGGCTGCCATCAGACGAGAGCAGCCAGCAGGGCCGGAGGGACCCGCACAGGGACACACATCCACATCCCCAGCATGTGGTGCCTCTCTGGCACCGGGGCAGCTGGACAGGCCGGGTGGCAGGGCAGCCTTCATCCCCACCACCAGCCATGGCGAGGATGTGCCAAGGGCTCTGATGGCTGCTCCCAGGCAGATCCCCAGGCAGGGTGAGCTGGAGGCCATGGGGACAGACTCCCCAAGTGCCTCCAGCCACAGTGATGGCGATAAGCGGCTCTCCACCACAGCTGTAGTTGGCCCCAGTCTCTCCCATTTGAGATGTGTCCCAGTGCCCCGTGTGGCCACATCCTCCGAGCGCCGGGGCACCCACGGTACGGCAGTGGGGCAGAGAGGACAGGGCTGTGGAGGTCCAGGCTGAACGCCCCTGCACTGGGCAGCCATGGAGACCCGCATATGCACAGCCATGGGCTGGTCAGAGCGTGGCCGAGCCCTGGACAGGCAAAGCGGTGGCATGGCGACGCACCAGCGTCTCTCCAGCACGGGGAGCAATGCTGCTGCCTTGTGTGCGAGCGAGGCCAGAGCTCGGGGAAGCCAGCAGTGACCTGCCCATGCCCACCCGGAGCCATGTCCAGACCTGTGCCACGGGCAGGAGATGCCACGGAGCAGCCATCTCCGGCTAGAAGGAGCCACATGCTTCCTCGTGCTGAAAAAAGCCACCAAGCACAGAGACAGGGCACCAGCCTCACGTCCCAGGGCACCTCCACGGGGCTAGGCTGGTGGGGGGACGCCAGGCTGGCAGGGGGACCCCCGGCAAAGGAGATACCTCGCCCCAGCGTGCAGTGCTCCATCACCGCCTGCCCCAGCCCCAGGAGCCCCACACACTGGCAGCGGGCATCTCGGGACGCTGGGGCAGAGAGCCCTCCCCGCTTCCCCCGAGAAGCCCCACAGCACCCCCACCCCACCGGCGCAGGCAGCGGCTCACTCCATGGCGGGGCCGGTGCGGGAGCAGCACCGGGGCCGCCGGACATTTTGCAGCAGAGCCCGAAAGATGCTGGGCTGCCTCTTGGCTTCACCTTTGCGGGGGGCTCCCTTGACGGAGCCGGCACGGGTGCTCTGGGGGGTCATCACCACCTGCCGCCCGTGCTCCTCGATCTGCTTCTCCAGGTGCTTCTGGATGGCCATGCCCAGCACCTCCACCTCCATGGAGGCCCCATACACCTCCCACGTCATCCCCTTCTCGTCCCAGCTCACCTCCCGGATGGGCTCCGGAGCCTCCTCCGCCACTGTCCCCTTCACATGCACCTCGGGGTACGAGGCCTGCGGGGACTTGGCCACTGGCGTCATGGGCCCAGTGGCCACCGAGCGGGTCTCCACAGGCATGGACACCTGCATCTCTGCGTCCTTCTTGGAGGGCTCTGGGTGCGGGGGGGCAACAGAGCCCGTCTCTCTCTTGGGGAACGTGAAGGCAGCAGCCCCACCCGGGGGGCTCATGGGGCTCAAGGCCACCGACACCAGGGACGCTCGGCTGTCCACTTGCGTCCCCGTGTCCTGCATCCCGGCATCCTGCGGTGGGGTCACCTTAAAGGAGTAGGACTCACAGAGCAGCTTGGCTGTCCGGGGCTGCTGGCTGCTCCCGGCATCCACACCCTGGGCTGGGCTCCCCTCAGCTCTGCCCTGGCCCAGGGCAGCAGGGCTCAGCCCTGCCTCGCCTTGGTCCCCACTCCCCACAGTGCCGGTGCCAGCGGGGTCTGCTGTGCCCCCCTGGGGGTGCTTGGGAGCCTCACTGCTCCTTAGCTGGGGCGCAGCGCTCAAGGATGTCCCTGTGCCACCCTGGGGCTGCTCCTGGCTTGGAAGTTCAGTTGCTCCGGTGCCCACGGCAGGCTCCACGAACGCCACGTGTTTGGCAGGAGCCGGCACGCTCCCCATGTCCTTGCTGGGCGCCTTGAGGCAGGGCTCAGGCAGGGGGGGCACAGGGGCTGTGTTCTCCTTCTGGGTGCTGGGGACCCCCATCCCCACGGGACCACAGGCAGGGGCAGCGCCACTTGGTTCCCCGCAGCTCCCCGCCACTGCCGCCACACTTGGCTCCACACCAGCGTCTGGGAGAAGCGTGCTGGGAGCCGGTCCGGTCGGTGATGGCACCTTCTCCACCGCTGGGCTGGCCATGGTGCCCTGGGCCTCCAGCTCAGCCACGCAGCAGGTCCTCATGGCACGGCCGCCCGCGGCACAGCCGGAGCCGGGCAGGCACTCGCCCACTGGTGGGCAGCCAGGGGAGCTGGCGCTGGGCTCACAGGTGTCCTCGGCCCCGGCCTGGCGGCTCAGCAGTTGCAGCCCCTCGGGCTCCTTAGCACTGCCCATGCCCGGGGAAGGCTTCTCCCATGCTAGTCCCGCTGCTGGTCTGCAAGAGAGAGGATGGGGCAGTGAGGAGAAGCAGTGCGTGGACACCCAGTCCCTCTCGGTTGCCAACTGTTTTTCTCCATGCCACCCGTGACAACAGGTTGGGTGGCCGCCTGGAGCACCCACCAGCCCCAGCACAGCCTGTGTGGTGGCAGCCGGTGCCTGGCCCCACGAGAAGGGAGGAACGGTGTCGGTTGCCTACCGTAAAAGCCAGCCTTCCCCTGGCGCGGCCAGACTGGGAGCACGATCCAGGCGCTGCTGCAGCTGCTGGAGGGGGGGACGTGGTGCAGGCACCCCTGTGGAGAGAGCAGCAGCTGGAGAGCCTGGGATGAGAGCCTGGGATGCTCGGTCCGGGCATCAGGCTGAGAGCCTGGGATGCTCGGCACCCCCTGCCTGCCAGTGGGGAGCTGGGCACAGTGTGGGGTGAGACCGAGCTGGGCCTAGGGCTTGAGATGTGCTGCAGGGCATGGCAGGGGCACGGGCCAGGCCAAGTCCTTCCCTCTGCTCGCTGGGACCAGCATCCCCGGAGCTGGGAGTGACATGCGTCCCCCAGCCACGGGAACCCCCAGCTCAGCACCTACGCCCCGTGTTGCGGATGTGCCGAGCTCCCCGCCATGCTGCGCAGAGCTGGCTGCAGGCAGGCACCCCGGCACAGCGGGGGGACACAGGTTGCAGTCACCCAACTGGCCCCAAACCCTCCCAAACCCCATGGGACAGCCCTGTAGCAGGAGCATGGCGGGAAACCCCAAGTTCTCCAGGAGCCCCCCAGCTTTGCCAGTGCCAGCGAGTCCCTTGGGAGCTGGGAGCACATGGGTCCCACAGCCGTAAGGCACTCCATGCCTCTGGCCACGGCCACTCGTGGGTCCCGGAGAGGGCAGAGCCAGGCAGACGTGGCTGGAGCCAAGTGAGTTCCCCCCAAGGGAAGCAGCAGGAGCAGGGACCAGGCTGGTACCGACCCCCCTGCGGCCGCCCAGCACCGCTGGAGCCCCGGAGACAACGACACCGACCCCCCCCCCCATCCCTGTCTTCCCACGCAGCACCCCGTTCCCGGGGGGGGGGGGGGCCGGCCCCCCGCCCCCCCCCCCCCCCCGGCCCCCCCC
>NW_010973092.1:10209828-10210177 GCF_000737465.1 Haliaeetus leucocephalus
CGGGGGGGGGGGGCCCTGCCGCCCCGCACCCCGACCTGCCCTGACAGCACCCTACGTCCCGGGGGGCTGTGGGTGCCCTGCCCGGCCCGGGGCTGGGCATGCTGCCCCGGTACTGCTGCTCCACGGAGAAGCTGCGAACCCCGGCACACCCGTGTGCAGACGCTCAGGCAGGCAGACACGCGTGTGCACACGCACAGGCACGCACACGGCAGCACATGGCTACGGGCACACCCGCACGCACGGACATGCGTGTGCAACGCCCCGGCCCCGGTTCCCCGGCCGAGCCCCGGGCGAAGCCGCCCCCGCGGCAGCCCCGGCCGGGGTTGGGGTTGGGGGGGGCCACCCCGAC
>NW_010973092.1:10210468-10212979 GCF_000737465.1 Haliaeetus leucocephalus
CCCCGTGTCCCCCAGGGACGGTCACCCCGGCACCCCCCGTGCACCCGGGCACAACAGGGCACGTGGCCGGTACCGGCCGGCTCAGGGGGTCCCCAGCCCTTAGCGTGGCTCCCGTGGGTGGGGGGGACAGCCGCACAGAGCCCGGTCCCTCTCCTACCTGGTGATGGAGACGGCCGCTTCCCTCCCAGGCATCACTGGGGGGGGGGGGGGTGCCCCCCCCACCCCCCCGAGGGACGGGGACAACGTGTCACCGTGGCGGGGATGGAGCTGGGCTCCCGCGTACCCCTCGCCCAAGGGTGGGGGAGGATGGGGAGGGGAGAACGTCCCCGTCTCCCTCCCGGCAGCGCTTGCCTCTGCTCCCGGGCTCAGGCTTTGTCTAACTCCTTCCCACGCACTCCCGCTCGCGCTGCGGGGGGGAAGGCGGCCTGCTCGACTCGCCTGCATCCCTGCATCCCCCCCCAAAACCCTCCAGCATCAGCATCTCCCTGAACCCCCCCCTCCCCAGCTGCCTCCCATCACCCAATAGGGTCAGGATCCCCTCCCTGTCCACGGGATGTCAGCACTGGAACAGGATCTATAGGGTTGGGGGGGGGGGGGGTAACCCCAAGACAGGGGAACCTATAGATCTATAGGGTGAGGCCAGTGTGATGGGAGCTGGCACACCTGGTTGCTTGGAGACAAGGGAGGTTGGAATTGCTCCTTCCAGTAAACAGCTAGGCTGGAACAAAACCCCGAAGGCTAAAAATAGGGAGGCAGGATATGGAAATAAAATAAAAAGCATTGCTTTACCCTCCCTGGGGCAGAGCAGGGCAGCCCCATGTCGCTGCCGGACACCCCAGTGGGTGGATGGGGTGGGGGTGCATCACTGCACCCATCAGTGTGTTCCCCCCCTCAAGGTGTCTGTTCCCACCCATGGTCCTGTGTGCTGGTCCCAGTCCCGCAGCATTGACTGGGCCCAGTTGCCCACTTGCAATTGGGGGGAGCATGGTGTGGGGCATAGGTATGGGTTTACATCCCACGCCACCCCGTGTGGGATCAGACCCAAGCCTGGGCACAGACCCTGGGGGGGGACAAGAGACACCACAGGCAGGATCAAGTGATGGCAGAGGAAGGGACCGAAACGTCCCCCAGCCCCTGGCCGGGACTTTGCCACAGGGTGGGGGGCTGCGGGGCCGCATCCTGCTGGCATTTCCTTCCACCCGCCGCTCTCAGCTCCGCCGGCAGCCGCTCTCCGCGTCCCCATCGGCATCTCGGCACCCAACACGTCCCCGTCCCCTCCAAGGCCGGCCGGGGGGGGGGAATCGCGGGGAGCATCCCCCACCTCCCCGCAGGCAGCCTTCATCCCAGGCCGCCTGCATCCTCCTCCTCCTCCTCCTCCTCCTCGTCCTCCTCCTCCTCTCCCCACCCGGGCACCTCGGGGCTGGCAGGAGAACAATAGCGAGGAGGATGAGTAAGATGGTCCCCATCGCCTTGGCAACGCACTCCCGCGCTGCCGGCGCGCGTGGAGTCAGGCAGCTGCCTGAAAAGCGCATTCTCCCTCGGCGGAGGGGGCTGCCGGCGCAGGTAACATGGCAGCCCCCCTCCCTCGGCGCCGCGGCCCACCTCCCACGCCGCACGGGCCAGCGCCACGTGAACGCGCCGGGCTCCCCCACAGCCGCCAGCACGCCGCCGGCGCCCGCACACGTCGGTGTGGGCAGGCACACGCGCCCGGCACACGGCTCGGCCCAGGCTCGGTTTCTCGCCGTCCGGCTCGCCGGTGCCCGGTTGTGCCGGGGAGCAGTGGAACGCAGTCGAAAGGGTCTGGTCGGGGAACGTGCCCCCTCCGGGGTTGCCCGGCGGGAAGGCGATGGGTTTCCCGCGGCCGCCTGCAGCCACGCCGCCTTCAAGCGTGGCTGCCCACGCTATCTGCGGGCAGGGAGGTCGGGCTCCGGAGCTGACAGGTTGCTGGCAAATGGGAGCGGCAGGGGATGCCCAGGGGCATCAGGCTGCCATCGCTGACCGCTGTGCGTCCCACGCTGCCCCCAGGCTCCCTCCCCAGGATAGGTCGTGCTGCCAGCAGGGAGACCCTCAGCGTGCCCAGAGCTGCGAGTGCCTTGGGACGACAAGGACATTACCGGGAGATTCAAAAGCACCAAGCACCCTAAAAATAGTGCTGCCTTTCCAGCCGCCTGAGTGTGGAGATGCTGGGGGGGATGACCTGATCCCTGCCAGCACCCTCTGCCCCGGGTGCCCCAAAACACAGCCCGTGCCTGAGGTTGACCTGCCCCAGAGCTGCAGGGTCAAGGGCACCGTGGCCAGGACACCGCAGCCTGGCGGCCGAGCACATCGCCCTGGATGCTCCTGGGTGCAGGCAGGGCCCCGGGTGCAGGCAGGGACATGGATGCAGGCAGCAACACGGTCCCGGGGTCAGCTGGGGGGCACAGGCAGAGATGGGGGCACAGGGAGGCAGAGCCCCCACTGCTGGGATGGAGGCAAGGGGCTGTGCAGGCCCCGGGCGCTGGGCGAGCTCCC
>NW_010973092.1:10212989-10226535 GCF_000737465.1 Haliaeetus leucocephalus
CCCCGCCCCCGACTGGCCCCGCCCCCTCTGGGCCCTCTTCTCCCTGTGCAGACCCCGCCCCATCTTCCCATCTCCCATTGGCCGGAGAATCAGCCAATCAGAAAAGCCTTGCTGTACTCACCCCGCCCATTCCTCTCTCCACAGCGCCCCCTCACGGCCATCCCTGCGGGAATCAGCCAATCAGAGAGCCGTTTGCTGAAGGGCGCGCCCTCAGCCACCCAGGGTGGCCCTTATTGGCCGCTAGCGGGGCGGTGGGGCAGGGGCAGCCATGTTGGGGGCGGGGGCACGGCCGGCCTGGCCAGGGGCAGCCCCGATGCCCCCGGGCTGCTGGCCATGGTGGAGGCCTTCTACAGGCAAGCGGCTGCCATGGTGGAGGCAGAGGTGGCGGCGGGGGCCCGGTGGGGAGAGCTGCCCTGGGTGCACGGGCTCCTGGAGACCATCTGGCACTGCAGCCATGTCCTGGAGCTGTCCTTCCCCCTGCGCAGGGACAGCGGCCCCTGGGAGGTGGTGCGGGGCTGGCGGGCCCAGCACAGCCAGCACCGCCTGCCCTGCAAAGGGGGTGAGGCAGGAAGCTGCGGCCCCACTACGCACTTCTCCATCCTTACCCAGCCCTACGTGTGGGGCTCGGCTGGGCTCACCCCCGCCTGGCTCGGGGGGTGGGGAGACCAAGTGAGAGGCATCTGCGTTAGCGCAGTGGTGGTCAGGATGCGTACGGAGGTGCCCAGGAGGACTCTATCCTTGGATGCATCCTGCAGAAGGACAGAATGCACCTGGGAGAGGCAGCTTTGCCAACCTCAGCTGCAGTCCAGCTGCTCCAGCTCGTGCTGGAGCACAAGAGCAGTGTGGCTGGTGGCCACTTCTGCAGGCATTTGACGCCTCATCCTAAACCTCAAAGCGGTGACAGTTGTTCTGAGCCTGAGGGGGGGTCCGAGCCTCCTGTCTCCTCGCCCTTAGGCTGAGGGTTTTGCCGTGCTGCGGCTGGGCTGTTTGAAGTGCTGGCCACAGCAAAGGCCGGTGTCTGTGGGATGGCCAGCTAGTAGGAAACTGCTTTCCATTCTGTGGTGAGCTGGAGGAACAGGTCTAGATGAACAATTGCTGATCACTTATTGCAACGAGATGCTGCCGTTTCAGAAGAATCAAAGCCTCTCCTATAATGCCTCTGTGCCATTTGTGGTAAAAAGGCAGGGACTCTTCATTTCTTCTCTCTCCTTTCCCAGGGGTTCGTTTCAGCAGCTCAGTCGGTGTCGATGAAGTAAAAGCCCTGGCTGCATTAATGACATACAAATGCGCCGTAGTGGGTAAGTACAAGGGGAACGTAAAGCACATGGCGATTTGGGCATGGGATGGGGCCATGATACGGTGAGTCAGAAAAGCTCATTAGATGCTTTGAAAATCAGAAGTGCTCCAGAAGTGCAGGATGTTCCTCTGGGCACGGATGTGCGAGGGCAAGTCTTGCTGTGGCTGCAAAATATGCCACTGGCAGTCCAGGATGTTCGTGTTAATCAGGGAGCATCAAGCACTGTGCTTCTCAGATGCAGTCTCTGTGCTTGGGTTGTCATGGATTCAGCTCTGGCTGGTGGCGTTTGAGGCAGGCTCAGGGGCCATATCCTGTCTTGCCTTCAGCTCTGCTCTGCAGAGGCCGCGTGGCATTAGGGGGGAGCCGTGTGTGGTGTGGGAAAGCACTGGCCCCTTGCCTGGATTCACCAACAAGTTCATGATTGCCATGGTCACCTCCTCCCCCCAGGGAGATGGTGAGCTGGCAGAGAACATCTGTCTGCCTTACCTGGTCTTTTCCAGATGTTCCTTTTGGTGGTGCCATGACAGGTGTGAGGATCGATCCAAGGAAATACTCGGTGAGTTCACTCTTTTCCTTCCCCCCACTGACAGCCCATAACTCACGCTCCATTTGCACAGCCCTCCCTCTCCATGCGTATCACAGCGATGCACTCTGACAAGCAGGGCGAGACATTTGTAGTGAGTAACACTCACCCAGCTACTGTGAAAAGCAGCTTGGGGCAGGGAGAGGGGTGGTGAACTCTGGTTTATGGGTCAGTGCATCTGACTAGAGACACGCTGAAGGAGTCTGGAGTAAGGACGTTCCTGCCGCTGCCTGCTGTGCTGGGGGAAGGTGCAAATCAGCAAGAGGTTGGAAGCGCAGTGAGCAAAGGGACCAGGAGTTTACACATCTCCTTTTTTCGATCCAGGATCCCCAGCTGCTGTGAATGAACTCCCTGGAGACATCAGGGTCTGCCCTGTACGGGCAGGGCAGGGCAGCTGCTGGATGCTTTACCACGGCTCTGTGATTTTTCTTGGGGCCTGCAGTAATAACTGTGTTTTGTTGTTCTTGCACAGGAACATGAGCTGGAGAAAATAACAAGGCATTTTACTGTAGAAATGGCCAAGAAGGGATTTATAGGTGAGCATGGTTTTGTCCCGGTTCTGTAAGCAGTGTGTGGCTTGCACGCAGTGGAGCGGGCAGCGGCTGCCTGGCTAGGCAGGCACAGAGGCTGCCTCTCACTCACTGCCTGTCAGCAGCGCTCACTGCCCTGGTGCTCTGCTGTCTGTTCACCGCTTTGCTCTGCCTGCGCTGTGAATTTGGAGCAGGGGGAGCCTCATGCAGTGCCAAGCACTGGCGGGGCTGGCCCAGGCTGCCTCCCAGCTGCTGCTGGGCAGGGTTCTCACCTGGGCATTATCCTCCATTCCCGCTGGCCTGCACAGTCGCAGGGAGGAGTGAGTTTCTCCTGTCTCAGTGTGTGATAGAGAGCTCAGGGGGTGCTGGTCACAAGGCAAAGACCTTTACGCTCCCTCTTTACTTGAAATTATTGGGAAGGGACAAGGCAAAGGGCCTGCAAAAGGCAAAGGACCTGCAATAGCCAAAGCCACTCATGCCTGAGGGAAGCTGGAGAGACCCTGGGGTGTGGGCAGCACCATGCTTTGGTCAGGGGACCCTTGGTGTGCCCAAGGACATGACCAGCCTGTGGAAATCACCTGGCTGTACACATGCCATTGGTTGGAGCAGAGCAATCAAATTGCAAAGACAGGATTAGACAGATATTTCTATTCCGCAGGGCCTGGGATTGATGTGCTGGCGCCCGATGTCAGTACCGGGGAACGGGAGATGTCCTGGATAGCTGACACCTACACCCACACACTGGGGTACCAGGTAAGCTCCGACAGTGCTGGTTTTGAGCCCGGGATGCCGTGGGCACTATGCGGGTTTGTGCCCAGAGGCGTGTGCCACTGTGTTGCTTTAGGTTTAGCTGAGGCTTGGGGGAGGGGGAGGGAAGCTGAGGCTTGGGGAAGGTCCTCTCTAGAGGACTTGCACCAGGTGAGACCTTAACCTTCTCTCTCCCCATCCTGGCCTTGCAGGACATCAATGCCCAGGCGTGTGTGACAGGAAAGCCCATCAGCCAGGGAGGCATCCATGGGCGACACTCCGCCACCGGGAGAGGTGTCCTGCATGGCATTGAGGACTACATCACCAACACAGACTACATGGACTGCATCGGCCTGAGCCCCGGCTTCCCCGGCAAGACCTTTGTGCTGCAGGTGAGTGCTCAGCCCAGCTAGAGCTTTGAAGAGGACACTTCCTTAGGACCTTTCTGCCCCTCCTTTCCAGGAGAGCTTTCAGTCTTGGCTCCTGCAGTGTTACTTGGACATGATTTCCCAAATCTCTCCTCACCCTGTGGCAGCTGGCACTTGTTTGAGCAGTGTTTCAGACCTGCTGTGTGTGGATCAGTTTCTAAGAGCCTATCTCTTAGAAACTCAAACCAGCAGTCAAGGGGTGCTATGTTGCTCACACTGCACAGGCATTGCCAAGGTTTCTCTGTAGCCATCCCGCCTGAAAACACTCACAAAATGGAAGCTGCGACGGACCCTCTCCTGTGCAGCAGCCAGAGCGGAGAGGTGGCAGGGAACAGGGGGCTCTGCCAGACTGGATGGAAAGAGCCGACCCCAGTGACAACTTCACGTTTCTGTCACCTCCAAACCAGCCTCAGCAAGCTGTGATGTCACCTACAGTGAATGTCCTGCTTGTGGGTATAGCCCCCATCGCTTCTGGGTGCTCTGTGGGTCTGACCCACACTGGCATTGCCTTGCCTAGCACCGTGGGAGCTCGGTGGGACCCTGAGGGTGCCAGCTCTGCCTTTACCCCTCTCCTCCCAGGAAGGATCTTCCCTTCCCTGCAGCCCAGGGCCTGCTCATAACTGCGGTGAGGTGCTTCCCCCTGCTGTAGCTCCAGGAGCTCCTGCTCTCTGCCAGGCACTGCTGCCCCAATCCACTGCCTGCTCTGCCCGCAGCTGCCCGTTTGCTGCTGAGGCCACTGCTCTCTGCAAGGGAGAAATAAACTGGAAACTGCGCAGCTGAAGTCTTGCCTGTGGCTGGCACTCTCTGCTTTCCTCTGAGCGCTCGCTCCCCAACGCAGCTCCCTGCCGCGGGGAAGAGGCTTTGAACAGAGGCTGCACCCGGAGCTGCTGCCCGCAGTGCCCTCGGGAATGGCCCTGCCTTTGATCATCCCTTTCCACACATCCTTCTGCTTCGCTGATGTGGCAGAGAATGAGAAGGCTGAAGTCCTTGGCTACTGTGTGTATAATTTTGCTGTGTTTGGGAGCTCTTTTTGCAGTCTCAGGAACCAGTGTTGTTTTAGGAGCTGTACCAAGCTAGCAAGTGCTTTGGGGCAGACAGTGCAAAATCATCTGTTCCCATAAGAAGAGCTGAGCTACCCCCATGGCCCTGCCCTATGCCATGGCAGCTGATCACACCCCCTTAGCATGAGGTGCAGGAAGATTGCTCGGATTGTGCCTAGGTTCTGCATGGTGTCCATCAAGAGACTGTGTTTCTCACTGGATCTGTATTCTACCAAGATTGGCCCTTAGAAACTGAATGGCATGCTGTGCTTGGAACATCACGTCCAGGAGCTCTGGAGGTGATAAAGACAGGCTGAGTGGGAAGCCCTTATCCCATGGGCTCTGCTTTTCACAACCCTCTAACTAGCCAAAGAGATTTCTGTCCTGCCAGGTCCTAGGCTCCATCCAGCCAAAACATTCACCAAGACCTGCTAGATCAGGGGTTCCTATTTGTGCTTCTCAGCTCAAGCTCCTCAGAGGGGACTGTTACCAGAACAGCAGGTCAGTTTTCAGTGTTTGTCCCCACAACTTCCCTCTCCCCAGACTGTCTCTGCTCTGTGTTGCTGTAGGGCTTTGGCAAAGTGGGGCTGCACACCATGAAGTACCTGCATGATTATGGAGCCCGCTGCATCTGTGTTGGGGAGACCGATGGAGCCATTTACAATCCTGGAGGGATTGACCCCAAGGAGCTAGAAGACTATCAGCAGGTGAGTTGAGCCCAGTTGTTGTGGTTTCACCCCAGTCAGCAACTAAGCACCACACAGCCACTCACTCACTCCCCCGCCACCCAGTGGGATGGGGGAGAGAATCGGGGGAAAAAAAAGATAAAACTCGTGGGTTGAGATAAGACCAGTTTAATAGAACGGAAAGGAAGAAACTAGTAATGATAATAGTAACAATAATAAAATGACAAAAATAATGAAAGGATTGGAATATACAAAACAAGTGATGCACAATGCAATTGCTCAGCACTCGCTGACTGATGCCCAGATAGTTCCCAAGCAGCGATCCCCACCCCAGGCCAACTCCACCAGTTTATATACTGGGCATGACATCACATGGTATGGAATATCCCTTTGGCCAGTTTGGGTCAGCTGTCATGGCTGTGTGCCTTCCCAACTCCTTGTGCCCCTCCAGCCTTCTTGCTGGCTGGGCATGAGAAGCTGAAAGAAAAATCTTTGACTTGGTCTAAACACTACTTAGCAACAACTGAAAACATCGGCGTGTTATCAACATTCTTCTCACACTGAATCCAAAACATAACACTATACCAGCTACTAGGAGGAAAATTAACTCTATCCCAGCTGAAACCAGGACACCAGTCAACCCAGCCCCTGTTCTTAGGGAGTGGTGGTCAGTGCCTGTCTCTGAAATGCCCACAGAGAAGGGGGCTGCCCCTCATCTCCTACAGAGCCCACCTCTGAGGGCAGTGCTCAACACTGCCAGGCTGGGCCCAGCCAGACGCTCCTACTCATTCCAGGGCCACGGCACCATAGTTGGCTTCCCAAAAGCAGAGCCCTATGATGGCAGCGTCCTGGAGGTGCCCTGCGACATCCTCATCCCTGCCGCTATTGAGAAGCAGCTCACAAGGGAGAATGCACCCTGGGTGCAAGCAAAGGTACAGACCACTCATGCCACACACTCCCAACAGGCCCTGCATTGGTGTGCTAGTGACAGCGGCCCAGCTGAACCTTCACTTTTGGCACTCAGCACCCCAGTGAGGTGTCACATCACTGCACTGACAACTTGCCCACTGTGCCAGAGGGACAGAGTGTGAGGCAGAGGTAGCAGGTCACATAGTTTAGGGGAGGAAGAAAGCCCAAGCCCTTCCCTTTGCTGGCAGGGAGTAAGGATCGTTGGAGTGACCTTGGCTGGCTCTTCTGGCATCCTCAGTCTTCATTGCTGTATCAGATGCTCCCCCCAGGGCAGAGGAGATGATACCCTCAAAGGTACTGGGTGTCACCGTGTTGACACTGGAAATCATAGGCACCAGGTGACAGTGATCAAAGCAGGGGACTGCTACAAATACCAGCTTCCTCCCTTCACTTGTGAGCTCTAGGGACCGAAGAGATAGGACATGCTGGAACCTGGGACTCTGTCACAGCAAAGTCTTTTGGAGCCTGAGCCTCTACTCATTCTGTGCAAAACATGAGGTCTGAGCTTTTGCTCATTCTGAACAGCTCTAGTGGGGAGCGAGTGCCCAGACCCCTGCTGCCAGAAGTGGCCGGGGAGGGGGGCGGATCCCAGCAGCAGGGAAAGCAGCCTGTCACTGGTTTCTTCTTTCATTTCTTCCACCTATCTCACCTCTGTTCTACTTGTGCTCTCAGATCATTGCAGAAGCTGCCAATGGCCCCACTACACCAGCAGCACACGAGATATTCCTGCAAAGAAACATCCTGGTCATCCCGGTATGTCCATCCCCACGCACACGGGGAGATGGTGGGCTCGTGGCTGTTAGGGCCACACAGTGTTGTCAGCTGCACCGATGTGGATCCAGCTGGACTCTGCCAGGCTCTGGGATCAGGCAGCGTTGATGGTGCTGTCTCAGTCAGCCTCTTCCCTGCCTTGCCCCAGCTCCTGAGGACATCTCAGATGCTTGGTTTCTCTTCCGAACCCTCCTGGTTCTTAGCTGCAGCAGCGATAGTCATGGGGCACCTGGCCAGCACCAGGATGTCCTGCAGCTGCTGATGGGCCAGCAGCAAACTGTGCCATGTCACACAGGCTGTCAGAGCAGCTGGTGTCTCTGCTCAGAGGCAGTGCAGAGCAACTGTGGTTCTAGGATTTGGCCATCCCAGTAACCTCAGGACTGTCTCTGAGGGCAGAGCCCAAGGGTATAGGGAGGGACCCAAGGCAGAGGAGGAGAGATCTACAGATTGGTCATGTGTCTTGGGGTCACCCTGAGCAGCACATCTGAAGCGTGTACTGCTCTTGGCAGGACGTGTATGTGAATGCAGGTGGTGTGACTGTGTCCTTCTTTGAGTGGCTGAAGAACCTGAACCACGTTAGCTACGGCCGCCTCAGCTTCAAGTACGAGTGGGAATCCAGCTACCACCTCCTGCAGTCAGTTCAGCACAGCCTGGAGCAGTGGTTTGGCAAGGCCAGAGGGGAGATCCCCATCATCCCGTCCCCAGAGTTCCAGGCCCGTGTGACTGTAAGTGCCTACAACCATGGAGGGTTGTCCTGGCTCACTTGTTTCACATTCCCAGACACTCCTGTCTGCCATCCCATTGCTGAAAGCCGAGCTTGTGGCACCTACAGAGCCCCCTGTGCTATCATCCCACTGACGGAGGGGATGGGGTGGAGATGCCATCTGTGGTGGTACAGCCCTGCCATCTGAGGGTGCTGCAGGGAGTCCCTTAGGAGCCAAGCCATGTGCTGGAACCAGCTGTAGAGGTGGCAAGCCAAGCTTGCACTACCTGTGGTGGTCCTGCACTGAGCAGAGGGGCTGTGTTTGATAAATGAGTTTGGGGGGCCAACCTCTAGCCTCTCCCACAAAGGATTCACTTGTTGTCCCCCTCAGGGTGTCTCAGAGAAGGACATCGTGTATTCGGGTCTGGCCTACACCATGGAGCAGTCAGCCAAGGTACCTCCGAGGGCTCTTTGCCTCACCCATCCCTGCTCTTGGGCCCCTTGCCTCACTGCAGAGACTCTGGGCTGTATTTGGGCGGTGCCCACCCACAGCACCCCATCACCAGTCCTGGCAGGTCAGCATGAGGCCTGGTGATGGTGATTCATCTTCCCAGTGGTGGCTGTATCCACGGTTCGGGTAAAGCCTCGTGCTCAGCAGCATCCCTTGTTGCTGCTGCATCCCTGTCCCTTTCTTCCTGCAAACCTGTGCGCCCCATTTCCAGGGTTGCTTAGATGAGCCGGGGGTGCAGTGCTGGGTGGGGGGTGGTCTCGTGACACCTCTCGGGGAGGTGGGTGCATGCCGTGCTCAGCAGTGTGAGCTGTGTTCATGGAGCCCACCTGTGGGCACAGGGTCTGTCCCCAGGGGAGCGCTATGGGGCAGCAGTGGGAGAGTCTCTCCAGACCTGCTCATAGGTAGCTCCAGGTCTTACAGAACAGACCCCTCGCTGCGTCCTCTGCCCCCCCCTTGCCCCCAGACCCTCCCAGCACGTACCAACCAGCCTCACATCTCTCTCTCTAGCAAATTATGACCATGGCTGCAAGGTACAACCTGGGCCTGGACCAGAGAACTGCTGCCTACCTGTGCGCTCTGGAGAAGGTGTTCACCGTGTACAACGAGGCCGGCTTCACCTACTGACACAGCAGCTGGCAGGGCTGCCCCTGGCATCACTGCCAGCCGTACAGTGAGGGTCACAGTGCTGCTGCGCAGGGAGTGCCCCAGACACCCTAGTCTCTATAAATGGTTGGTTTGAGCAGATTCTCTCCCTGCTGCCTGGCTCCCAGCTCTCCTGGGCAGGGGGCTGTCTTCCCCCACACTCCACCTCTGCCCCAGCCGCTTTACAGCCTCCTGGGCACTGGAAGAAGCCGTGCTAATGCTGGTTTTGGTCTGCTTGCCCATGGCTGGCAGAATCAGACAAGGGAGGGAAAAAGTACAATTACCTCTAGGGGAGGGGTCAGCCCACAGCAAAGCCAGCCCCAGGCACAGAGGTCTTGGTCCACTGAATAACACACGGTGGGTGCTACAAGCACTGCTGCAACTGGCGCAGACACAGGGAGCAGAGCCAGGGTGGGGATTTGCAGGCATCAGCAAACCTGTTGTGTGTTCGTGCTGACTGCTGCAGCTTCACTCTTTGCCGGCAAAGCTGGCAAGCCAGCACGGGTAGGGGATTTAATCTGATATTCATGGTGGGGAGACTCAGCCCTGCCTCTCATCCTGGCCTGTGCTGCAGTCAAGGGGCTGGAGGCTGGCTGGGGACTCAGGCTGGGTTGGTGGCCCTGCCCTGGGGGAGCTGAAGGCCCAAGGACTGTGCTCTGGGGTGGGCACAGGACCCCCTGCTGTGGTGGACATCCCTTAGTGGTGTGTGGCAGTCACCTGCCCTTGTGGTGGTCACACTGCAGCTGAGCAAGCTGCAGGTGCCAGCCATGTCCCTGACCCCCTGGGGGGAGCAGGGTCACATAGGAAGGTGGGGAGAGCAGAGGAGAGGCTCCCCTTTGCTCTGCACTTCTAGCACAAGATCAGGGTGCAACTCTAGGAGGTACCTTACAAACAGCAGCACATGCTGCTGCAGGGAGGACTGGGGGAAGCCTGCACCCAGCCCCTGAACCCTCTCTGCTAGCACAGCCAGTGTCTCCTGGGAGGGAACCAGTGCTCGAGCCCAGGATTGTGTCTAGCCTCATCCTGGCTCAGGGTCCTCAGCCCCAAATGGCCTCCTGCATTCACCTGCAGATGCAAATCACTGCAGCCAGCACACAGGCAGGCAGCACGGGGACACTGCCTGCGCCCCAGGCCCCAGCCAGAGCATAGCTGGAGGCCCAGGGCACGGTCACCTGCTGCTGACGCAGCAGCAAGCAGACAGCAAGGCATCTTGTCCTCACGAGGACCCAGTCCTGCCCACTCTCCCAGCCAGAAGGGGTCAGCTAGTGGGCCCCAGCCCCTCATTCCTCTTCCCAAAACTACCCCTGCCGCCAAAGCGCAGGGCCACCCTTCTCCCCAGGGAACCCACAACCAGGACCAGGGGGCTACAGACAAGAGTTGGCTTTATTCACGGACACGGGGGCAGCTGTGTCACTGGCAGCTGCCCTCGTATTGCACATCCAGCGACAGGGGCGGGGGGATATCCATGCCACGTCACAACACAGTGTCGGCACTACGGGACCTTGGGGGGGGCGCGGGCACCGTCACCACCCAGCAGGCTGGGGAGCGGGCTTGGGCGCCAAAGGGTTCACAAAGGCAAAAGACCCGTCCACCCATAGATAGAGAGATATATATAAAAAAAAATAGTTCCACGATGACCAGAGCAGAACCACAGGGACACGCGTGCAAGCAAAATGTACAGCAGCCCGCGAGCAGGTAAACATGCTTTGTACAGACACAGACACGCCGGGACGCAGCCAGGGTTTATGGCGCTGGGAGGGATACAGAGCGATAAACCCGGGCTTCACGGACACACGCACGCACGCACGCACACCAGCCCCTGCGGGCAGCGCCCACGGCTCGGGCACGCGCCGGGGCTCGGGGGCTTGGACATGGCGGGTTTTTCTCACTGCTAGACACGGTACGGAGACATGGACACGGTCCCTTGGAACGGAACTGGAGGAAGAACTTGTGAGCGAACGGGGCAGGGGCACCCCTGCTCCTCCCTGGCACGTGGGCACCAGCCGGGTCTGGCTGGGGAGGAGCAGGGGGCTACCGACGGTTCGTTGTGCTGCTGGTGGAAGAGGCGAGGACGGGGGTCCATTATGCCTCTGGCTCGTATTCCTGGTATTCCTCCTGTGGGGTGGGGAAAGAAAGAGCCAGTGAGAGAGCCCAGGTAGGGCACGGAGCCCCTGTCCCTGCCAGCCCCACACTAGCCTGCCCATGAGGCTGCAGGGCTGCGTGGACGGGGCACCTGGGAGCAGGCAGGCTCTGGGCTTTGCTCTGGACAGCGATGGCCACCAGTGCGCTGAGCACTGGCAGCCTGTGCCCTCCATGGTGCCCTGCACCCCCCTACCATCCCGTTCCCTCACCTGTGGGGGCTCCTCGTAGTTCTCCCCCTCTGGCTCCAGCAGCGGTTCAACCAGTGGCTCTTCAACAGCCTCCTGGGCCACCTCCTCTGGCTGGGGGTAAACCGGGGGGTCAGTCCCACGCACACAGCCCCCCATGTAGCACCCACCCTCCGTGCACCTGCCAGACCAGGGGGACCTGGTAGAGACCAGCAACGCACCCGGGATACTGGGGTCTCCACGTGGGGGGCACCAGTGGGGCCCAGTGGGCACCTCAGGCACACACCAGCCAGCCTAGCCAGGAGGTGACAGGCAGGGGGGGTCCATGGGAGCAGGGCCTGGGTACACATGTCCCTGCACTGCTCCCAGCCCCAGACAGGCAATGGGTGCTGGCACCGTGTGGGCCCCGGCAGGCTCCAGGTGCTGATGGGCCTGCGGGAGCATCCTGCATCCCTGGCAGGGGAGGGTGGTGCTGGGTAACCCCTCCCCGGGGCTGGCAGAGTGGCTGGCTGGAGGGAAAGGGGGGCAGCCGATCCCCCCGTGCAGCAGCGGTGGTGGCCTCATTTCTTCAGCTGATGCTATTTTGGGCTAAGCTGGAAGCCAACGGCTCATGGGGGCGGTGAGATGCGAACCCGCCGCCCCTCCCCACCCCTCCGCTCCCGCAGCTGTCAGGTCACCTCGCAGCCGCTGGAGCGATGCACCGCCAGCTCCACGCCGCCGGCCGCCATGCAGGATCCCGCACACGCACACGTCCACAGCGGCCGCGCATGCAGCCAGCACGCTCGGGGCAGCGACGCCTGCCTGCCCAGGGCACAGGCAGAGCAGATGGGGACCCTCAGGGTCCCTCCCGCGGGGCTGGGGAGCAGCCGAGGGGCTCTCTGCCAAGCCTGGGGATGTGCCAGCCTCTCCGTGGGCATGGCAGTGGCCGGGGGGTCTCACCTTCAGGTCCGCAGGGAACTCTTCCTTCTTCACCAGCCCGGTGGCGGCCGCGATGTTGCCAGCGCCTGAGAACGCCGCTTCGCCCAGCTGGGATGCCTGCTCCTTTGCTTTCTCAGCCACTGCAAGAGCCGGGGGTGCCCATCAGTGCCCCCCCCCGTGCCAGGGAGGGGTGCCCAGCAGCAGCTCCATGCCCCGCACTGCTCGGGGGGGCTGGTGGGGAGTCACTGGGCAGGATCAGGCCCCCCCCTCCCTGCCCAGGCACTGGGGAGGGGAGGGGGCCAGGATGCTGCTCTGCAGCTGGGCAGGGAGTGTGAGCAGCCGCCGCAAATCCTTCTTCGTTGCGGGCCCTGTTATATAAGAGGCTTTAGCCGGGTGACATCAGCCCCTCAATTAGCCTCTGATCTCGTTAGTGCAGCCGCGCTCTCCGGGCCAGAGGGGTACCGCGGTGGGGAGCCAGAGGAGACCGTACCTGAGGTGACGCCTTGCACCACACCTTGGGTTTTACTCCCTGGGGGTAGAAAGAGACAGAGAAGGTGTTAGAGGGGCCAGTGGCCGGGCTCTGCTACGTGCCACGCCTGGGACCCTGGCAGGGCTCCGCAAGCCAGGGCAGCATCCTGCCTGCACCGCAGCCCAGCCATGCCAAGGCAGCCGGGGGACTGAGCACGCACCTGGCTCCCTGCAGGGCTCCTCCGGCCCCTGCAGGAGCCCAGGCTGGGGCAGCGCAGGGACACTGCCACGTGCCAGGCAGGGCAGAGACCCCGGGGCCCAGCGCCATGCCAGGGCACAGCCAGGCAGGGTGAACACCAGCTGTGCCGCTAAGCAAAGCCCCCTGCGGGAGCTGGGATGCATACCCAGAGCTGGTGCCAACACAGCACTGGAAGCCCCACAGCTGGAACAGCCCGGGGCTGGGTGCTGCCGCTGGCCATGCAGACCCTGCCGGGCTACCTTCAGGCAGAGCAACACCGCCTGCAGATGCCAGGACACCCCATGGGATAGGAGCAGCGTGTCTGCGACAGGGGGAAAGGCGGGAGCTGGGCAGCTCCTGCAGGATGGGGCCTCCGGGTGCTCCTTGAGCTGCTGGACCCCCATCCAGAGCACGCACCCCTGAGCAGGGTGGGGGTCCAGGGCAGGCACCCACCAACGCCCGAGGGAACAGCTCTGGGGCCTCAGCCCTCCCGCAGAGCTGATGCCCTCCAGAGCAGGATGGAGCCCCAGCCCTGCACCCTCCCTCCCGCTGCAGGCAGGGGCAGCCTCGGCTCCCTCCCCGAGCAGGCCAACACCACAGCCGGGCACAGAGCCTGCCTCCTCCCTGCCAGCGATGTCTTCTAGGACTTGGCCCCGAATGGACCCTGGCCCTGAGGGGCAGCGCAGAG
>NW_010973092.1:10226812-10231108 GCF_000737465.1 Haliaeetus leucocephalus
CTACCCCCAGCCGCACACCGCCCCGCACGGCAGCGGCCCCCCGGCCCCTCTGCCGCCCCGGCCCGCCGGCTCCATCCCCGCACGGCTCGGCACCCCCGGGACGGTCCCGTCGCGTCGCACCTTCTCGCCGTCCACACCCGTCCTGATGCCACCCCACGCTGTCCCCACGCTATCCCGTCCCGGTCCCCAGCACGTCCCGTCCCCGTCCCACCCTCTCCCTGTCTCATCTCCTCCCGATCCTGAGCCCGTCTTGTCCTGATCCCATCCCACACTGTCCCCACGCTATCCCGTCCCGGTCCCCAGCACGTCCCATCCCTGTCCCACCCTCTCCCTGTCCCATCTCCTCACGATCCTGATCCCATCTCGTCCTGATCCCATCCCATCCCATGCCCTCCCCTCTACAGGCTGTCCCCATCCCATCCTGTTCCCATCCCACCTCCTCCACGTTCTACCCCATCCCATTCTGATCCCATCCCCTCCTCGTCATGTCCTCTTCCCACCTCATCCCACCACATTCCCATCCCACCCTGGCCCCCCCCATCCAATTCTGATCCCATCTTCTCCCCATCACATCCCACACTGTCCCCATCCCATTCCATTTCTATCCCATGTTGTTCCCATCCCATCCTACCCTGATCCCATCCTCCCCATCACATCCCATCCCCAACCTCATCCCATCCTCCACATCCCCACCCCCCATCCGTGTACCATCCTGCTCTGCCCCATACCACACCACCTTGATCCCACCCCACACTGTCCCCACCTTACCCCATCCTACCCCCCTATCCTGATCCCATCCCACCCTGACTCCCTGCCCTCATCCCCCAGCTCCCTGCCCTAGGGGGAGTTCCCCCCATCTCCCTGCTCCCCAAGAAGGGCAGACCTGGCACCCCCACCCCAGAACACCCTCCTCCCACCCCACCAGCTGCAGCTGGGGTGGCTGCCTCATCCCACCCATCTGTGGGCACTTAAGAGCCAGGGCCAGCCGGGGGCAGCCTGTGCTAGCCATTATGGCTACTGGGGAACAGGTGAGTCCTCTCCCTGTGGGCTGGGCCTGCCAGCAGAGCCAAGGAAGCCCTGCTATCCCCTCAGGGCTCCCAGCTGTGGGATCTGTGTCATGGTGTGGGGGTGGCTGGGGGGGTCACAGGCTCCCTGCTGGGGTGGCTGTGGGGCTCCTCGGGGCTGTCCCTCCTTCCCCAGCGCAGGCAAGAGGAGCGGCAGCGCCGGCGGCGAAGGGTTCAGCAGCAAGAGATGCTCCTGGCAGAGAGCCTGGGCAAGCACCCCCTGCAGAACAGGTATGGGAGGCCTGGCAATGGGTAGCCTCTCCCAGCACTGAGAGTGGGGTGCTGGGTCTGGAGGGGGGCTCCAGCATGGCTGACACGCCCCTCCCCCCATGTCCCTTCCCTCCCCAGGTGGGCACTGTGGTTCTTCAAGAATGACAAGAGCAAGATGTGGCAGGCAAACCTGCGCCTTGTCACCAAGTTCAGCACTGTGGAGGACTTCTGGGCGTGAGTGTCCCATGGGTGGGCAATGTGCCCCCTCCAGCAAGGTCCTGGAGGGGGTCTGAGCCAGAGGAGGGTGTTGGGGGTCCCTGAGGCACCTCTTCTCACCTGCGTCTGTGTCTTGTCTCTGCCCGGTGCAGGCTGTACAGCCACATCCAGCTCGCCAGCAAGCTCACATCTGGCTGTGACTACTCCCTCTTCAAGGTGTGACACCTCCTCTGCTGCAGTCCCTCCTCGGAGCCCCCTGCAGCACCCAGCATTATAGGGGCCCACTGGGTGCCGGTGGGACAGGCAGGCTGCCCTGGCCATAGGCTGGGAGGGGAAGCCTGGCTGGGTGCTCACAGCTCCCTAAGGTGGCTCTGGCGAGGTGCTTGGTGCCCTTGACCATCCCCTCGCCTATCCCTAGGATGGCATCGAGCCCATGTGGGAGGACAGCCAGAACAAGCGTGGTGGGCGCTGGCTCATCACCCTGGCCAAGCAGCAGCGGCACACCGAGCTGGACCGTTTCTGGCTGGAGACGGTGAGTGCGGCCCTGCTCGGGCTGGTCTGCAGGGTCCTGGCAGTGGTGTTGCCCCCTGCCACAGCACCGAGCCCCAGCGGGCACTGTCCCGAGCTCTCCTTCTCCTGGCAGCTGCTATGCCTCATTGGGGAGATGTTTGACGAGTACAGCGACGAGGTGTGCGGGGCCGTCATCAATATCCGCGCCAAGGGGGACAAGATCGCCATCTGGACCCGGGAAGCGGAGAACCGGGAAGGAGTCACCCACATCGGGTAATGCAGCTTTGTGGAGGGGGCTGCATGGGGCCAGGTTTGGGGCGAATGGGGTCCTTGGGCAGGGAGCTGGTGGGAGAAGAGATGCTGCCCTGTTCACGCAGCCCCTTCCCTCCTCCAGGCGCGTCTACAAGGAGCACCTGGGCTTGTCGCAGAAGGTGGCCATTGGGTACCAGGCCCATGCAGACACGGCCACCAAGAGCAGCTCCCTCACCAAGACCAAGTTTGTAGTGTGACTGTGGGAGCGGGATGCTGCCTGTGGAGTCCCCCTCTCCCATCCCACAATGAATGGCTGCAGTTGAGCACAGTCTGTGTGTCCAGGGCTCTGGCACCCTGCCGTGGCTCTTGCCTGGGGGGGCTTCCTGGGAGGGGGACAATGTGTTGCTGTATCCTGTACCCGCCTGCTGGGTGAGCAGGGGTGGGAGCACAGAGCTGGCATTGCCCAGGCATCACTGTGAGCTTGGGGCACCCTGTGTCCCCCTGCCTCACCCAGTGCCTGGGACCAATGTCCCTCTCCCTAGGGCTGCAGGGGTGTCTCTCTGCTCTGGGGGACCCTGGATAGTCCCTAGGAGTATGCTGGGCTCTGTCCTCTCCTGGCTAAGGCATGGGCACAGCGTGCTGCCCTGCAAGCCTGGGTGTGGGAGGGGGTACCAGAGCCCTGCTCCTCTGGGTTGGCTCAGCCCGGGGAGCTGGTACCCATCTCTCCCAAGCCCCTGTACATCTGTGGGACATGGGTCTGCCTTTTCAGGAAGACTAGCTCCCCAGCCAAGGCCTCCCCGGCATCCCCCCAGTGTTGGTGCTGGGGATGCAGCACAGCATCATCCCCATGTTGTCCACCTCTGGCTTTGTTTGCTCACATCCCCTCCCACAGGCACCTGCAACATAGGGGCTATGAAGCTTATTTGCTTCCTGAGGGTTTATTGGTGCCAGACCTGCAGGTTCACAGCCCCAGTCTATTGAGCCCTGGGAGTTTACTGTCTCCTCTTTTCCATGGCCCATGTCCTCCATGGTCCTTCCTGGCTGTCGAGGGGCCCCCTTCCTCCTTCCCCCCCCCCCCCCAGCCCAGCCCACAATCTGTCCTTTAGTCTTTTATTTGTGTTTTTGACTGTTGGGTCTGTCCTCCCTCCCTGTCTGTTCAGGTCCTTGAGGTGGAGCTGCCTGCTCACCTCCTGACAGTGCTGCCTGCATTCCTGGCCTCACTGCAGCTTTCCTCCAGGAGGAGCCTCCTCCATCCCCTTGAGGAGCACCTGGGCAGCTCCAGCTCAGCCCAGGCTTGCACCCTGTCCAGGGCAGCATGTCCAGCCCATCCGTGCCTCCCCATGAGCCCAGAGCTGGGGCCAATCATCCCCCACTGCTGTGTGGTGCCTGTGCTGGCTCAGTGCTGCTCTGCCTGCACCTGGGGTTTGCAGAGATCTGGTCCTGCAGAGAACAGAGTCTTGACCACGTCTCTGCTGTTGCAGTTGGTTGAGGCATGTCCGGCCACAGCTCTGCAGGCAGGCAATGTGGCCGTGGCACCATGGGCCCTTGGCTGCCTGTGGTGCTGCCCTGTGGGGTTTACTGGAGTGTGCTGAGCCCTGCCCTGCTCTGGGACGCTGCCATGGCTGCACAGAGCTGTGTCCCTGGGACTCAGCTTCCCTTCTCCAGGGCCACCAGCCCTGCAGCTCCCCTGGGGCAGTTGTGCCAGGGCTCTGCCTGCAGCCTGCCTGCCCTTCATCACCCTGCATTTTTCTCCTGTGCCAGGCAAGAGATGCTGCCAGAGAGGGGAGGTGGGAGCTTGTCCCTGGTCCGCAGCGGGCCAGGCCATGTCCCCGTGTCCTTGCATCACATGCTGGCCCTGGGCTGCTTCTCTGCACAGGTACAAGGGGGGCAGGACCCTGCTGCCCTCCCTTGTAGGGCAACCAGGCTAAGGGTGCTGCAGGCGGCGCTGGCCCTATGGCCAGCAGCAGGACCAGGCAGGGAGGAGGGGGGAACCGCAGTATGGGGGTGGCCAGCACCCCCAAGCCTGGGGTGCCTGCAGGCGGGG
>NW_010973092.1:10231402-10232304 GCF_000737465.1 Haliaeetus leucocephalus
CCCCGAGTGCGAGGCAGGCAGGGGGCACGCGTGGGGCACGGGCTGTGGGACTGGCAGGGCTGAAGCTGGAGGGGGTGTGGAGGCACGAGGGGTGCTGAGACCCCCATGCAACACACTATTAGCAGCCCCTGTCTGTGCCCGCCCCCGCCCCCCCCCAGCCGTGGCAGTGTAAAGTGGGTAAGGGCCAGGCACTGCCTGTCCCTCTGCCCCTTCAATCTTCTCCTCTGCCCGGCATGGCCCCCCCATAGCTCCTCACCTGGTTCTGGGGCTGGGCCACGCTGGCACACTGTCCCTGTCCCCTCACCACCGTGCTGGGCGCAGCAAGGGGGCTGTGCTCATGGGGTGCCCTGCTCCCCGCCACACCAAGAGGCCAAGGTTACCTGGGGGGCGGGGGGGGGGGCTGGTGGCAGAGGCTGCTGCGCGCTGCCGTGGTTCATTGCCATTCGCATGCAGCCGCGGTGGGATTTCATTTGATTGGAAAAGTAATAGGGGCCATTTATCTCCGTGGCTTTATGGGCTCCTGGCAGCCCAGCTGGGCTGGGGGGCTGGCAGTGCCCACCTGGAACCCGCCCTTTGGGGACATGATGGCCTCCATCCTTGGCTCCTGCACCCAGGGTCCCTGCCTGGGAGGTGGAGGGTGCTGGAATGTGGGGGGCACTTGGGGACCGCCTGGGTGGGCACAGCAGTTGCCAGGAGCCACCCATGGAGGACAGCAGTGCCAGGGCTGCCCCCGGCCTGTCTCAGGCCGGGCAGCTGTCCCAGCTGGCAGCCGAGCTGGCAGCCCTGTCAATAATCATAATTAAAAATTAATACTAATCAAAAGGGAGAGGCAGATGGCAGCAGACATGCGGCAGGGCTGCAGGTGGGGGCGGGGGGCACTAGAGACAGGGGGGGCTGGCAAG
>NW_010973092.1:10232445-10238627 GCF_000737465.1 Haliaeetus leucocephalus
GTGGGGCACAGTGGGGCTGGGGACAGCAGCACGGTGCTGGGCTGGTGCAGGGATGGGGACCTGTGTCCCCCTCTCTGGGTGGGTGGTGTGGGTTGGTGGTGCTGGGTGCTCGTGCAGGGTCACCTTGCCGGCAGCTGGCATGCAGCCAGGGCCAGGCACTGCCGGCCCGCGCCTCGACTCGGCAGGCTGCCAGCCCGGCCTCTCCCTGCGCCACCAGCTCTGACGGCTCCAGCAGCAAGGACAGATCCTGCCTTCTGCCCGCGGCACGCACCTGGTGCCAGGATGGGTGCCTGCACCCATCTTGTTGCAACCAGTGGGTGCTGCAGGGTTAAAATCCCACAAAGTAACTGGGGAACGAGCTGCTGGCTCCATGGCAGGGCGCGTGGGCCGGGGAAGAACAGGCAGCGCTGGCTCACCGTGGGAGTGGGCAGGCAGCATGGCTGCCGGTGCTGGGGCTGTGCCACACTGTTCCCGTGGTGCCTGCGCCCACCGCCCTGCCCCATTGCCTGTTCCAGGGCCGCAGGGATGCTCTGGGTGCTTGCAAGGGGGATGTGGGCACGTAGGGGACCTCCATTGCTGGGTACCGCCAGCATCCCCCGAGCATCCGCAGAGGGATGGGCCCCCACGAGGTGCCCTGTGCCCTCTCTGCCCACTCTGCTTGGCCCTGGTAAGGACACAGGCTGAGCTTGCCCTTGATCCAGAATCACCATGCCATGTGAGGAGGGGTACCCAGGCTGAGGGGTACCTACAGCACACCGTTCCCATGACAACCTCCTGGGAGACAGCAGCCAGTGTGGGAGATGTGGGAGGCGAGGGACCCGTGGACCCCTCGATGCTTGGGCTGCTGTGCCTGGCAGGGCACAGCAGCGGGGCTGCACTCATGGGTCTTGCTCCTGGCCTCAGGGCCCCATCCTGTTCCTTGCCTGCTGTCCCTGCAGCATGGGGCAGACAGGCATGGCAGTGCTGGTGCTGCCTGCCCATGCTGGGGTGCTGCCCTCCAACAGCTGGTTTGCACGGCAGGGAGGGGGGCATGGAGGGGTCTGCACGGAGGGGAAGGGGTTAAATGCCTGCAGGGCTGTTCCCAGTGCCAGCAGCAGAGGAGGGGGAGAGGGGAACAGTATCTCCTGCCCTGTGCTGCAGGAAGCCTGTACCTGAGAAGGGTCCCTTGCTGTCACTTCTCATCTGGGTAGCAAGCAGGCTCCTGCAGCACGGCTGAGTGCTCTCCTTCCCCGCAGGGACAGGCTGGCACTTCCCGCTTGGCGGAGGCAAGCGAGGGGAGCAGGCGGGGTGGGATGGGGACAGGGATGGGGATGGGGACAGGAGCTGTGTGACCACAGACCTGCAGGCATCAGACCTGCAGGCATGGCTGCAGCACAGTGCTGCGGCAGGCTGCAGGCAGAGCCCCGCTGCAGGCAGAGCTGTCCCTACCACCCTGCCCTGTGCTGCCCTGGCCACCAACCACCCCTTTGGGGTTTGCTCCACTGGCCCTGTGCCATAGCCTGGGTGCCCCCCAGCTGGCTGGCATGTACCCACAGGGTCTTGTCCCCCACCAGGCACCATGCCCATGCTGTCCCCGAGCCTCTGGCACGGGCACAGCACAGCCCCTGCCCATAGCCCCATCTCTCGGCTCCCCCAGCTGATGCCACCAGCTCCAAGGGACCAGCCTACACCTCTCTCAACACAGATGCATCCCAACAGCTGGGAAAGGGGGGGGCTCCGTTAGCACCCCCACATCCTCCCAGCATGGCATAGGGACCAGCCACTCTCCCAGCTCGGGGGGAGCAGCTGCCAGCCCTGGGGCTGCCGGGACACACGGTGGGCAGTGCCACCAGTGCCTGTCCTTTCCCTCCTGGCCCCATGCACCCTGGTGTCCCCTTGCAAGGGCCTGGTGATGCTGCAGCCCAGAGCCACCACCCCTGCCAGAACCCAGAAGCAGGGCTGGGGGGCTTTCAGGCTCCCTGCCCGGCTCCCTGCCTGCCCACCTCAGCACCACATCTCTGGCTGGGAGGCCTGGTGTTTCCCGGGCGGTCGATGCGCCCATCGATCCTGCGCAGCTCCGCCGGCTGCTCTCCCACCGCCCTGCTAATTAATTGGTGCTGCTGCTGCTGTAGGAGCGCCGGGCACCCAGAGCGCATGGGCTGCCTGCACCCTGCCCTGCCTGTGAGCTGACAGCCCTTGCCCCACACGTAGCCTGGAGGCCCCACGGGAGCTGGCACCCACCTCAGACCCACGCCTGACCCACCTGCGCCACAGCTGGGGGGCGTCTGTGTCAGGCTGGGGAGGGGGTTGGCAGGCCCTGGGCTGCAGTAAGGGGCAGCACACGGCCACTTTCAGCCCCACCGGCTGCCCCGTGTCCAGGACACCCTCCCGCTGCTCGCAGCCGTGCCCGCCGCAGCCCACCCCAGCCCCCAGGCAGGCAGGGGGACAGGGACGGGGACAGGGATGCTGCCTTTGTGCCGGGCTGTAATGAGATTTCTGCTTGGCTGCCTGGATAGAAAATCCCAGCCAGGGGATGCAAAAAGCCTCTCCGATCTCTGGCAGCCTCCTGCCCCTGCCCAACCTGGGGCGTATGGAGGTGCCCCTGCCCCAGCCCCCACAGTGCAGCCAGGGCGGGGGGAACCGGCACCAGCTCCAGCCAGGAACACCCGCTGTGCTGGCTGGCACGGGGCACCCATGGGATGTACAGGCCAGCGGCTTTGCTCCTATTCACCCCACTCCCCCCTGTCCCAGCCCCACACTGCCACTGGTGCAGCCACCCCACGCCCGGGCTGGGGCTGCAGGCACACCCTGGAGGACCCCAGGCTGCATGCCACCACCGTGCCCACCCTCCCGCCTGCCTGGGCGCAGGCACCAGCACCCCAGCGCTGCTGGTCCCCTACACTCTCTGGTGAGGTCCTGGCACCACAGCACCACGTCCGCAGGACACACGTGTGCAGGGTGGCACCGCGCTGTGCCCCAACCCCTCCAGCCACCCCGTTTTTCCCCACGGCAGCAGCAAATCTGTCTCCTTAAAAAGCAGGGAGTGGCTTTGCGGGCGCTGGGGGCTGTGAGGAGCGGGCTGTGCCGGGATGGGCTTTGCTGCGCGTCAGTAGAGCCCTTCCCACTCCCAGCGCCGTGTGCTATTAATCTACTCTTGCAAATGGCTAATTTTGAAAATCCTCTTATCAGAATTAGGTCCTCAACATCCATATTTATTTACTTTCCATTTTCATAATCTTTCTGTTCCTCGTGTGGCTGGGGTTGTTCTCACTGGCTCCGTTTCCGAGCATCCCCGTGCAGGATCAGGCCTGCAATGTCCCACACTGTGCCATGCCGTACTGTGCCATGCTGTACCATGCGCTGGCATATGTCCTTCACACAGCACGTGTTCCTCACACCCTTGGCTCTGCCATCAACACCAGCAGTGCCAGTGCCCACTCCCCGCCAGAGCACCCTCCTGGCCCCAGCACCCCGCACAGCCCCTTCCCTGTCCAGCACTGGGGGCCAGGCCGCATCCTGCTCGTGGGGCCATGCATTATGCATTGTTTATTCGTCAGCACCTTCCCTGTTTGTAACTCAATTAGGCAGACGGCGGTTTTGCTAATACAATGGTGTTTAATATTCGACTTCCTTAAATACCACAAATGGATGGGGAGGCAGTGCGCGGGTGATCCATTATACATGAGCTCAAATACCTATTTAAATATTTGATGGCAGTTTAGAAAATCTTGGGGCTTGCCTTGCCTGTGGCTGCTGGGGCCGGGCAGGAGGTCAGGCATGGCACAGGCAGGGGCTCTGCCGGGCCGGGCGGTAGATGGTCCTGGGTCCCTCGCCTTGGCTGGCCCAGCTGGCCACGAGGCCTGGGGCACATGGTGAGGGGGGAGCAGTGCCAGGGCGGTGACGTCCCCAGGGAGGTGGCAGCCACAGCTCACGGAGCCCGGGTACCACCGCTCGCCAACTACACCTTCACCCCAACCCAGTTTCTTTCAGGAGAAAGCCCTGGCACAATAGCTGTAGCACGTGGCTGAACCACGACCGCAGAGCACTGGAGAAGAGAATTAATTTTTAATTCCATCTTAATTACTCTGAGTAATAATCCATTTACAGCACCCGGTGGGGCCGGTGCTTCCGGCATCCCCCCGGGGCTGCGGTGGTCGCAGGACACCCAGGTGCTGAGCATGCTGCCTTGGGGGCACTGGGCCAGCCGGGCACTGCACTCCTCTCCTCAAAGCCCCTGAGTCGCACAGCTCCCCACATGTGTGGCCCCTCATGCCACCCCTGGCAGGTGGTCAGGGGTCCCGGATGCCCCTATGGGCATGAGCCAGGCTGGCACAGCTCCTTGGTGGGCAAGGCTTAGGGCTCTGGCAGCTGCGGAGCAGGATCTGGCTCTTCCGTCCCCTCGGCTCGTCCTCAGCAAGAGGGAGAGTGAGCGGAATTGGAAGTGATCTCCCCAATCTGTATTAATTAGAGTCTATTAATTCGTCAGTGCGCCCTGCCACTTCCCCACTGACGGTCTAGCCATGCCGGCCCGCGGTGCAGGAAGGAAGCATAGGGTAATGCCGTGCAGCCTCGGCACGGCACCCGCATGGCACCACACGTCACGAGCACATGGCGAGGGAACTGGGCGAAGCCAAGGCAGGACCGGCAACCATTGGCACTCCTGGGCAGGTGGTGGGGCAGGGAGGGTGCGGTGAGCGCCTGGGCGGTGGGAGTGTTGTTGCTGGCACCACCGGCACAGCGCCAAGAGCGGGAGCTGGAAGCCGTCCCGGGAGAGCAGCGCAAGGAGCAGATGGGGCTGGCACCGCACTGGGGGACCCGAGCCCCCTCCCCGCTGCGCTGCCCCAGGGCGGCACCGTGCTGGGTGCCCTGTGTAGGTGCCATCCGTGCCGGGTACTCCTGCCCGGCCCCACCACCTGGCTGGGGGGTCCGGCCGCTGCAGGAGCCTGGGCTGCGGGTCCAGGCGCTGCGGGGGAGCTCACCCTGGTTCCCATGGCAGCCCCCCCAGGAGCTCACGTGCAGCGCAGTGAATTCAGCAGGAGCAGATGGAGCGGCGAAGAGTAAAAACATCCTGTTTCCATGCAAATGCCATCAGTCATGAACAGCCAGCCTGAAGGAGGGTGGTTATCGCCACACTGGGACTCTGCCCAAGGGGCACCAGGGGTCTCCTCTGGGGGCTGGCCCCCACCAGTGTCCGTGCAGGATGTGCTGGGGCTCGGGGCACTGCCTGAGGCAGCACGACGGGACAGGAGCGGGCACCCACGGGTGCCGCCCCACGTGCGCTGCCCTGCCTGCGCACATGGCCAGTGCATGACCGTCTTGGCAGGGGACGTCCCTGGCAAGGGGTGTGATGGTGGGAGATGGCTCTGGCCTCACCCCGGGGCCTCGGCTCTGCCTGGCACCACCAGCGCTGCGCCAGGGCGGATGGAGGCCGTGGCACAGCCGGTGCCACCCAGGAGAGCCGTGCTGGCTTCATACCCACTTCAGCTCTTGAAGGTGTTGGAGCAGTTGTTAATTGTTGCTGGAGCTGCTAATGAAATTATCGCTGCGCGGCGCTGGGAGCCACTGCCTGGCCCTGCCCCTGCCCGGTCCCCGCTGCTGGGGACAGGGGGCTGCTTGGCACCACCGCTGCAGGCTCTGGCTCCCACAGGGTTCGGGGAGCACCTCGGGCACCCCAATGCAGCTTCACCCCCCTTCGCCCCTTGCCCACATTGCAATCTGCTCGCTGGTGATGGCAGCGCTGCTTGGCAGGCACCTTGGCTGGGTGCAGGGGCGGCATGGGGAAGGAAGGGGCTGCATCCTGCAGCCAGGGCAGAGCCAAATCCCCTGGGAGAGGCCGGCCTGGCTGAGTGTGGGGTACCTTGGGGCCAGACCCCCTTGTATGACGGTGAGGTGGGGCCCCACGGGTGGCACATGTTCCCGCCAAGATGGTGGCCCCGTTTCCGTGACATTTCCCAGCAGAAGACACCGCGCTCCCCCACTGGAGCTGTGGTGGCTGCATGGTGCCGGGCAGGGTGCCGGCAGGACCCTCTTCTCCTGGGGTTGTGCCCGTGTCCCTCCCCCACCCGTGGGGTGCCAGGCTGGCCTGGGGGACCCCTGGGCATCACCCGGCCCAGGTCTGCAGCAGGGGTTCGGGACAGAGCGGGGTGCGCGGCGGGTGCCGTGCCGGGGGGGAGAGTGTCTCCCGGGGGAGGGTGATGCCGTGC
>NW_010973092.1:10239078-10239543 GCF_000737465.1 Haliaeetus leucocephalus
CCCCATGCCCACGCATGGCCGCACACGCGTGCCCAGCCGGCACTCCCCCGGACGCTGCCCGCACTGGGGGGGGGCTGGCGCTCGCCGCCTCGCCGGCACAGCTCCGCTCCCCCGGGGCCCTGCCAGCCCCGGACACGGATGTTCCACAGCGGACCTGCCCCACGCACAGCATCCCTGTCCCACGCACAGCATCCCTGCCCCCGGCATGGGATCCCTGCCGTCCCCATCACCTGGCCGGGACACGGGGGACCGTGGTGACGGGATAGCCTGGAGGGGTGCTCTCACGCCGTGGGGGTGCGCGTGGGTGGCCGTGGCGTGGGGGGTACGCGAGGCTTGCATCGGTGTTGCTGCAGACGCGGACGGTCCGGAGCTCGGCTACCCCCGGCTCTGCCTCCCCCCCCTCCTGCAGGACCTGGCGGGTGGGGGAGCGGGCTGAGCTGGACCCGCAGGGCTGAGCAGCACCGG
>NW_010973092.1:10239553-10257703 GCF_000737465.1 Haliaeetus leucocephalus
GCGGGGGGTGCCCGGGGCTGGCGGCCGCTGGCAGGTGTCACGGCAGCCTGGAAGTGGCGGCTGCAGACAAAGGACCAGGCTGGGGGCGGGGAGCTGCTCGGACGTGCGCTCTGCGGGGGGTCTGGGAGGGGGGACCCCCTCTTCGCCTGGGGGTCCCGGCCCACCCACCCTCCTGCCGCCACCGGAGACGTCCCCTAGCCTGGCCTCGGTGCACCGGGTGGGCACAGCGGGCACACAGGGGGGCTGCAGCCCCCGTGCTCCCTGCACACGTCCTTCCCTGCCGGACACCCCAGGCACCCTGTGCCCAGTGCTCCCAGCATGGCCCCGTCTGCAGGAGGACACTGCAGAGCCAGGGCGGTGGGGTGGGCACCCCTTGGGTGCAGGGGACCCCATATGGAGAGTGCTGCGGGTACCGAACCCTGGCTAGGCATGGAGCACTGCTGTCCCCATGGCACCCGTGGGGCTGTGGTGATAAGACAGAGGTGGGGGGCAGCAGGACGAGGGCATCCACCAGGCCACGCCACACTGGCTCTGGGGTGGGAGGTGTAGGGGGGGCCCAGCAGTGCCAGCACCAGCTCGGGGCAGCGTGGTGCGGGAACTCGTCCCCACCACTTGCTTGGCAGGCAGCTCACAGCCGGCCGCGGCGCGACTGAGCCCAGCCACCTGCGTGGCTGCCGCTCAGCACAGACGTGGCAGTGCTGGGCCTCTGCGCACCGGGTGCTGCTCCTGACTGGCATGGCATGGCACGGCATGGTACGGCATGGCATGGCAGGGCACCCCTTCCCCAGGGGCACCAAGGCACAGGTTGGGGACAGGGGAACCCAGGCATCCAGGCAAAGGGATCCTGCTTGCAGCCATGGAGCAGCATCCCCGGTGTGGGCTGCCTGCTCTGCTGCTGGTGCCCGCAGGGGAAGGGCGAGAGCAGCAGTGAGGGCTGGGGCTCACCCGCGGGCAGCAGTGCAGGGTGAGCACCTGAGGTACAGGGGCTGCCCCCCTCGACTGCTGTGCTGGTGGGTGGACAAGGGCACAGAGGCAGGGTCTTTCCCCAGAGCTACCCCTGGCCCAGCGCTGCCGTGGGCCCTTCCCCTTGGCATCTGTGGCAGCTGATGCCAGGCCCTAGTGCATCTCCTGCCCCCAAGCTGGCCCTTGCCCCAGCAAGTGTGACCCACACCGGCTCCTGCCCCAGCTCCTCTGGTCGGGGCCACAGGCTCTGCTCTCACCGTGCGTAAGCCACATGGTGCCACTGGCTTCACCGGGCTTCTGAGGACCCTCAGGCTCCAGCAGGCAGCCCCCGACCACTGCACCCCGCAACCTGGTGCCCCATAGCCTGGCATCCCAGATAGCTGCATCCCATCAGCGTCCCACAACCTGTGCCTGGCTGAGCACCAGTGCCTCGGCAGGGCTGGCGGGAGGGCAGGGCGGCAGGCAGGGCTGGCGTGCGCCGGGCGGCCGGGAAGCTGCTGTGCCGGCTGTCAGCACGAGTGCGCGGCAGACGCAGCCCGCCCAGGGCTGTTTGTTCTGGCTCAGTGCCACGCGGGGCTGGCACTACATCAAACCGTGCAGAGCCTGGCAGGTGCTTGCGGGAGGGGACCGGGGCGCTGGCGGTGCCGCCAGGGGCTGGGCACCCCCGGAACCACCGCGGGCACCTCACAGCCGTGAGTGCAGCTGAGTGCCTGTCCCACCTGGGTGGCCGGCGGCACCCAGCACCACCCTGGGACTGGTGCTGATGCCCGAGGGATGATGGCACGGGGACCAGGCGCCATGCATGTTCTGCCATGTCCTACCGTGCACCCAGGGGTGCACCCTCAGTGCCAGCACCGCTCTGGCTGTCAGCACCATCGCTGCTGCACGTGTCGTGTGTCTGCCTGCGGGTTGGCTGGGGTGAGCTGGTTCCAGACTGGGCACACTGGCATCCCATCCTCATCCAGTCAGGCCCAGTTGCCCAGTATCCCTTGGCCCTGCCACCTTGCCCGCTCTTTGGGTGCTGCTCACGGGTGGGTATCAGGCAGATCACAGCTCGCCCTGGCCCCCCTAAACCTGCCCTGCATGGGGCTCCTGCCTGCAGGGTGGGGGTCTCAGGTCCCAGCCCACTCCAGCCAGCCATTGCTGCCACAGTGTTGTGGGGTGCCGGGGCTGCCGTCACCACCGTGTGCCACCTGTAGGTGGGAGGGAGAGAGGCCACGGGGCTGGACCCTGGCACCTGGGACCATTGAGTGGCCGGAGGGGCCTTCCCGGCCCCCCAGCCGTCTCCCCTCCCCGCTCCAGCAGGGATGCGGGGCTGAGGGTGACCTTGACACTCCTCCCAGCGGGGCCAGGGCTCGGCGGGAGCGTTTGCTCTTCACTGTCAGTTAAAGGAGAGCCAGAAAAGCCGCTCGGCTCCCTGGGCTCAGGACCTCAACGACAGCCCCGGCACGTGGGGCTGGGCCGGTACTGTCCCCCCCACACCATCCCAGTGGCATGCTGGGCTGGGGGATCCCCTTGTCTGCCACCAAGCTGGGGCCAGGACGGGACCCTCTCCCCATGCAGTGCTGCTGACGGGTCTGGCACAGCTTGGCACGGGTCCTCTGGGCACACTGGGTCTGGGGGGGCTGTGGGGCTCAGCAGGCACCCGGGGCTGGCGGGGAACAGGGCTCTGTGTGTGCCATGGGGCCAAGAGGGGACCAGTTCGTGGATGCCCAGGGAAGGGTGCCCAGCAGTGGGTGCCAGGGCTGCTAGCCCCCAGGCAGGCAGAGGTGGTCCCTGGGGAGGGGCTGCCACCCCTGGCTGCCTTTGCCGGCATCGTTGTCCCCAGACCCTGGGCACGGGGCAGTGTGGGCCACACTCAGGCATGGCTGGGGCCATGCAGACCCCTTGGCGGGTGCTGGGGTGGGGTGAGGGCGCAGCCCGCTTGGAGTCCTGCCCACCCTGGCACATGCTAATTGCATGTAATGGGGAGAGCGTTATCAGCTCAAATCCGTAATTAGGCAGCTCCATTGTCATGCAAACCCGCCTGACTAATTCATTCATAACAAGCGCTCGCTTAATCAGCGCCCAGACGCTGCCACGCGCTCCCTAGGAGACAGGCACCCTCCGGCCCCCGCCGCCCCAACCCAGCCTCTCCCGTGGCTGTGGGGCTGGCGCACGTGGGGCACACGCCTGGGGGGCCAGGACAGTGGCCAGCTCGTGGGGACGCACTGGGAAACTGGGGATGTGGTCCTGGGGCAGGCAGGGGCACTCTCAGGGGCACTGTGCCCGTTGGAGCACAAGGGACACGTCATCACTCTCTACCCATCATCGCATCGTCCCCCGCGCTTGCCACGCGCCAGACTGGCCAGGAGCCGGGCTGTGCTGCCCGGTGTTGGCATCCGACCCTGCTGGCTCCCTGCCCAGCTGGGGCTGGCACTGGCACCCGCCTGGCGTCACCGTGGGGGCTGTGTGGGGTGGGAAGGTGGGTGCAGGGGGAGCATTTGCCAATGCCCAGATGCTCCAGGTGAGCGTTGGAGCAGCCGCAGGCAGCTGGGCAGTGCTGGACGATGCCGTGGCCCCTCGCTGGGGGTCTCCCGGGGGCAGCACTGGCTCATTGTGGCTCAGAGCCAGCCTCTCTCGGCAGGATGGTGCCCAGCTCAAAGCCTCAGACAAGCTTTTGACGGCGGTGAGTCGTGCCAGACAGCCTCCTCTGCGCCCTGCGGAGAGCAAAGTGCCAGCAGCGAGGACCCCTGTGTGCGGGGCAGCAGGCAGGGCTGGCACCCCCAGGCTCCCCTGGGCACAGCTGGGCATCCTCTGTCTTCCCCCTGACACCCACCCTTCCCTCAATTAGGCCAGCGCAATCAGCAGCAATTATTGCTTTAATTACCTGCTGCTGGGGAGCAGGCTGGGTGCCGGCAAAGTGCGAGGAAATCTTTCATGTTAACGGTGTGCCAGGCCTGGCGCGGGTGCGATGGATGGGGCGCCAGCTGGGATTGAATCTGCTGGCTGCAAGGCCCATGGGGATTCAGGGAGGTCTCCAGACGGGGGACAGGTGCTGGCATTGAGGTCCCCACCCTGCCGCAGGGACCCCCAGGGTGGCAGGCATCAGGCAGGGGTGCAGGCAGGGGATGAAGGCAGAGGGAGGCTGGGGCAGGGCTGCCAGGGACGGCTCGGTGCCCCGCTGGGGACGGTCGATGCACGGGTCCCGGCTGGGCAGCAGTGTTGGGGCCAACCCATGCCATCAGAGCGTTCTCCCGCTGCAGGCAGCTGCCTGCTCCCTCCCGGGGGCAGCTGTGCCGAGTGGGCGCACACCGGCGTGCCGGTGCCGGGGCTGGCACTGCCGCAGCCGCCAGCGGGCAGCCTCTCCTCGCCAAGAACACGCTGACCTTCCCGGCGTCTCCCCGCAGCAGGCACCAAGGAGCTTGGCGTGCTGCTTTCTGTGCCGATGGTGAGCGTGGCACCGGCGCTGGGGGCAGGATCAGCCCCTTGAGCACAAGAAGGATCGGGCTGGGGGGGGGGCACCCGCTGGCACCTAGTGGGTCCTGGCAGTGCTCCCCCCACACTGGGCAATGCAGTGTCCTGCAATCTCTCCCTGCCCAGTAACACCACTACACATGGTGCTGTGTACCACACCGTGCCCAGGTGCTACAGTGAGAGGCTGTGTGGCCACCCAGGGTGGCAGCAGCTGGGGGGCACAGGGAGCAGGGGGGCTTTATGTATGGGGAGGAGGCCAGGAGTGGCTGGGGGTCCTGCAATGCTAGGCTGAGGGCAGGTGCTGGGAGCCCATAGCAGGGTGGCCCCATCCCCTCTGCACCCCAGGGTAGGTGCCACAGCCCTGCTCTCCAACCTGGCCCCTAGCACCCTGCCCCTTCATCAGGCCTGCCGACACACTTGTTAGCCCACGTGGGCGGGGAATAATTGATAATAAAGCCCTGCTTAATGCACTGGCTTTACCGGCTGTGATTTATCGGCAGTGTAGCAACCCATGCTCCCAGTTACCCCTTTGGCTGCTGAGAGAGCGGCCGGCCAGGGCTGTGCCCTCTGCCACGGCGAGGGGGGTCCTTGGGGTGAGTGGGACCCAGCTCCCCGCCATCCCCCTGGTCCCCGTCCCCCATCCCCTCCGAAGTTCCCCGATTCCCTTTGCCAAGGTGACATAAGCATCTCGCCTGTTTCCATGGCAACACAGCGGCAGGTGAGCAGTGAGGCCGATGCGGTGCGGGAGCCGGCACGGGCGTCGCGTGGGGGGCCGCTGCCCACGGGGCACCCACGCTGCACCCATGCCTACGGGCTGGGGGTGCCCACGCTGTGTGGGCTGTCCGTGGCGTGCGAGGGGCCCATGGCGCATGCGGGTGTCTGCAGGGGGAGGGTGCCCGTGGTGCATGGGGTGCCCACAGGGTATGGAGCACCCACGGTGTGTGAGATACCTGTGGTGGTTGGGATAGCCACGCTGCGTGGGGTGCCCATGGTGCATTGGACGGCCACAGGGTGCATGGGGTGCCCGCAGTGCATTGGGTGCCCATTGTGCATGCAGTGCCCACAGTGCATGGGGTACCCGTCATGCGTGGGGTGCCCGTGGTACACAGGGCACCCACACCACAGCCCCTTCACCCTCTCACCGGGGCTCCAGGCCAGCTCCAGCCTCCCAGCCATGCCGCATGGCTCCATCCATGACCGCACCACAGCGCACAGCCCCGCCGGTGCCCAGCGTGGTGCCAAGTGGCAGGATGGCTTTCCACCTGCGGGCTCTGCAGGGTGCCTGGCAGCCCCCTGGCTCTGCTGCTTGCTGCATGTCCCCAGCTTTGTTTGCTGCCTGTGGTCCTACCCTGCTCACAAGGCACCCGGTACCCCAGTTGGGTGGGTAGCTGGAGGGGCTCTGTGCCCATCCTGCCTCCCTCACCCATCGGTGCTGGCCCTGGACTTGCCGCACCCCTCTGCTTGGCCGTGATGTATGGATGCACAGCTCAGCGCCCGCCGCACTCATTTCACATGTGATTAAAAGGCTGGTCCCCACAGCACCGCTCCCTCGTTCACCCAGTGTGCCTGCTGCAGCTGCCCGGGTGGAAGGCAGTGGTGGTGCTGTGCAGTGGCAGACCTGGCATTTAATAAATAAATTGGGTTGCCTTTTGGCACAACGTGGAGCCCCATGTGCCAGCATGAGCAGTGCGGTGTGGGCACCCAGGGGTGTGAGCCGCGGGTGCTGCGGCGAGCTGTGCCGCAGCCAGCACCGGGGATGTCACCGTACCGGGGACCGCAGCGCCTGTCCGCACCGTGACCCCCCAAGCCGGCCCCGGGGCTGCGGCTGGGGGGGTCGTTAAACCAGTGAAATATGAAACGCGTGTATATCCCCTACAGGGGTTTTAATTAAATTAATTGCCAGCGACATTGTAAAAGTGCTGATGGGGTAATAACCAGCGTGTTATGGTGGCCGTTTATCTTCACCGCGTAAATTAGCTCCTGCACCTTGCCCGTCCCGGCAGGCACTGGGGCGGGCTCGCTCGATGCCCGCTCCCCGGCTCGGAGGGGCCTGATCCAGCTGGGGGGAGCAGCGGGGCCCGGAGCCCCCCTGGGGGAACTCAGCCAGGGCCCGAGGGACCCCCGTGTCCCCATCGCACAGGTGGTTGTGCCAAGCGGGAGCAGGCCAGGGCGGGCACCATGGGCCACGGGGTCCCGCGGGCTTGTGGGGAGCGGCGGGGGTTGCCAAACGAAGGCACTTAATTACTGCGCATTCCATCCCATTTAATTGCTTATTAAATCCTAACCAGCCAATTAGCAGCAGCAATTACAGCTTCATTCAGTGACACAATCGCTATTTTATCGTTTGTTAATCAAATGCTTATTTAGGGCCCTGGTTTATTAACTCTTTCTGCAGCAGGCACCAGCAGGTTGCGGGGAGTGGGGGCACCCAGCCGTGTCCAGACTGGGGGATGTGGGCACTGCGGGACTGTGCCACGTGCCATGTCCCCAGCACTGCTGTCCCCCCAGGGACCCTGCCCTGGTCACACCCACAGCCCCCAAGCAAAGCTGGGGGATGCCCGACCCCCCAAAGGACATGTGTGTAGCCCTGAGCCATCCTCGCCACCCTGGGGACACTGGGGACAGCTAGCCCCTGTGTGCCATGCCCGTGCCCACTCCCAGGTGGGTGCCAGCAGCACAGGACAGGGCACACCTCTGTGCCACCCTGCCATGTCCCCCAGGGCTTGGGGCACACAGCCCACCACTCGTCCTGCATCCCTGTGCCACGCCAGGGCGCGGTGAGGCAGGATGCGGCCCCCGGCTGGCACCTCACAGCGTGCTGGGGAGGGAGGCCGGCGGGCACCCTGGGAAGCGTGAGCAATGGCCCTTGTTGGTCACACTACATTTCCTTTTCATTAGCGCTAAGTGTGGACATGAGGGATCGGTGCGGGTTCAGCGGGCGCAGCCACCGCACGGCTGCTCTCCCTGATGGATGGCGGGGCCGGGAGGGGGCTGCCGCATTGCTGGCGGAGGGGGATGGCAGCGGGGCACGGGGCCACTGGCACAGGGCCACACCAGGACGGGTGATTGCCCAGCCCAGGCACACTGGAGGTGGCCGAGCCCCATCTCCCCACAGGTGCTCAGCAAAGTGTGACCGTGGCCAATCCGGTGTCCGGCGCATCCCCGGACCTGCTGCCGCACTTCCAGCTGGAGCCGGAGGACGTCTACATCGTGAAGAACAAGGCGGTGAGCCTGGCCTGCCGTGCCACCCCTGCCACCCAGATCTACTTCAAGTGCAACGGCGAGTGGGTGCACCAGGGCGACCATGTCACAGAGCACAGCACCGACCGTGGCACCGGTGAGTGCCAGCGGGAGGGACGATGCCGGCTCTGGTGACAGGGAACCACGTGCGCTGCTGTCCGGGTGGGGGTTGCACGGGGCAGGGGCTGCGGGGACCGTTCCCAGCGTGCCGGTGCTGACTTGCTGCCCGCCGGTGGCAGGGCTGCCGGTGATGGAGGTGCGCATTGAGGTCACCCGCCAGCAAGTGGAGAAGATCTTTGGGCTGGAGGAGTACTGGTGCCAGTGCGTGGCCTGGAGCTCCTCTGGCACCACCAAGAGCCAGAAAGCTTTCGTGCGCATCGCCTGTGAGTGTCTGTGGGTGCCTGGATGGGGTGTGGGGTGCTGGCCCCGGCACCCCCCCTCACCCCTGCACCTCCCCAGATCTGCGCAAGAATTTTGAGCAGGAGCCGACGGCCAGGGAGGTGTCCATCGAGCAGGGCATCGTGCTGCCATGCCGCCCTCCCGAGGGCATCCCCCCTGCCGAGGTGAGCCCCTGTGGTCTGGCAGAGCAGGATGCGGCCGAGAGTGCCCTGTGCCTGCAGGGACACTGTTGCACGCTCCCTGAGGGGGTGGCATGGCCAGGCACACAGTGACATCCCCGTGCCCCACAGGTGGAGTGGCTGCGCAACGAGGAGCTGGTGGACCCGGCGCTGGACGCCAACGTCTACGTGACACCAGAGCACAGCCTGGTGCTGCGGCAGGCCCGCCTGGCCGACACTGCCAACTACACCTGCGTGGCCAAAAACATCGTGGCCCGTCGCCGCAGCGCTTCAGCCGCCATCACCGTCTACGGTACCGCCCTGCTGCGCCTGTCCCCACCACGCTGCCCCGGTGTCACCCTCCCCGTCCTGTCCCTCCCCACATCCCCTGTCCCGGCGGGGCACTGATGGGTCCCTCTCCACCCAGTGAACGGCGGCTGGTCAACGTGGACGCAGTGGTCGGGCTGCAGCACCAGCTGTGGACGGGGCTGGCAGAAGCGGAGCCGGACATGCACCAACCCCACGCCCCTCAACGGGGGGGCTTTCTGTGAGGGCCAAAATGTGCAGAAAACCGCCTGCACCACCCTCTGCCCAGGTACCCACCCTGCCTCGGACACTGCTGCCACCTCTGCCGTGCCGATGCTGCGCTCCCCGCTGCACCCATCACAGTCCCTCTCCACCCGGGTGTCTCGTCCTCCTACCCGTCCCTGTGTGTCCGTCTCTGCCGGCCCCCGGGCAGGGGAGGGGGATGGCAGCGGGATGCTGACCACCGGCTGTGCCCGCAGTGGACGGCGCCTGGTCGGAGTGGAGCAAGTGGTCGGTGTGCGGGGCCGAGTGCACCCACTGGCGGAGCCGGGAGTGCTCGGAGCCAGCGCCACGCAACGGGGGCCAGGATTGCCACGGCCCCGAGCTGGACACCCGCAACTGCACCTCCGAGCTCTGCAGCCACGGTAAGCGTGGCGGGGATGGCGGGGTTGTCCGCTGGGATGGGGACTGGGGGTGCCCGTGGGTGCTGACGCCCTGCCCCGCGCAGCTGCCCCCGGCGCAGAGGACGTGGCGCTGTACGTGGGGCTGGTGGCCGTGGCCGTGTGCCTGGTGCTGTTGCTGCTGGTGGGGGTGCTGGTGTACTGCCGCAAGAAGGGGGGCCTGGACGCTGATGTGGCCGACTCCTCCATCCTCACCGCCGGCTTTCAGCCCGTCAGCATCAAGCCCAGCAAGGCCGGTGAGCGAGGGCTGCGGGGACGGGGCTGTGCACCTGCGCTGGCACATGGTGTCCCTTGGGACCTGGGGATGGCCGTGCACCCGGGGCGGCTCTGGGCAGGGGCTGTCTGACCCAGGGCATCCCCGGCCCTGAGTGGGGGCTCTGTACCCCATGGCGTCCCTGGGCAGGGGCTGTTTGCCCCATGCCCTCCAGGGCCGGCTGTGCCACTGTGTTGCCGGTGGGGATCCCCCTGTTCCTGCCGTGCCCCGGCACCACGGTCCCCTGCTCTGTGCTGCAGACAACCCCAGCCTGCTCACCATCCAGCCCGACCTCAGCACCGCCACCATGACCTACCAGGGCTCGCTCTGCCCACGCCAGGATGGCCCTGCCAAGCTCCAGCTGCCCAATGGGCACCTGCTGAGCCCGCTGGGTGCTGGGCGGCACACGCTGCACCACAGCTCGCCTGCCACCGAGGGCGCCGACTTCGTGGCCCGGCTCTCCACCCAGAGCTACTTTCGTTCCCTGCCCCGTGGCACGACCAACATGGCCTACGGCACCTTCAACTTCTTGGGGGGGCGGCTCATGATCCCCAACACAGGTATGGCAGGGTGGGCGTGGGGTGCCGGAGCATCACCCAATGCAGGGGGGTGCCTATGGGGCTCACCCCCCTGCCTGCACCCCCCCACCACCCAGGGATCAGCCTGCTCATCCCACCCGATGCCATCCCACGGGGGAAGATCTATGAGGTCTACCTGACCCTGCACAAGCAGGAGGAGGTGAGGTAGGTGCTGGGGCTGCCGGGGCACAGGACTACTGAGGGGGGAGGCCATCCCTGCTCAGCTGCCCCTGTCACCACCCCAGGCTGCCCCTGGCCGGCTGCCAGACACTACTGAGCCCCATCGTCAGCTGCGGTCCCCCCGGGGTCCTCCTCACCCGCCCTGCCATCCTGGCCATGGGTCACTGCGTGGAGGCCAGCGCTGAGAACTGGAGCATCCGGCTGAAGAAGCAGTCGTGCGAGGGCACGTGGGAGGTGAGTGTCTGCGGGGGGCGAGGGGGTCGGGGTTGGAGGGGGGGGATGCCCATGCCTGGGGTGCATCTCTGCCTGGGTGCCGCAGGATGTGCTGCAGCTGGGCACTGAGCCGTGCACGGAGCTGTACTACTGCCAGCTGGAAGCGCAGGCTTGCTACATCTTCACCGAGCAGCTGGGACGCTTCGCCCTGGTCGGGGAGTCCCTCAGCATGGCGGCCTCCAAGCGCCTCAAGCTGGTCCTGTTCGCGCCGGCCGCCTGCCCCTCGCTCGAGTACAACATCCGTGTCTACTGCCTCAGCGACACGCAGGATGTCCTCAAGGTACCGGGGGTCCCCATGCAATGCCCCCATCCCGGCTTGGAGTGAGGGCTATGCAGGTAGGGCTGGGCTCCCGGGGCGTAGCATCTCCTGCCCAACCGCTGCCTGTGCCGGCAGGAGGTGATTCAGCTGGAGAAGCAGCTGGGGGGGCAGCTGATCGGAGCCCCCCGGGTCCTGCACTTCAAGGACAGCTACCACAACCTGCGCCTCTCCATCCATGACATGCCCAGCTCCCTCTGGAAGAGCAAGCTCCTCGCCAGCTACCAGGTGAGAAGACTGTCCAGCGGGTGGGGACAGGGATGGGGGGGCTGTCCCTGCCACTCTGACCCCCCCAATCACCCCACCACAGGAGATCCCCTTCTACCACATCTGGAGCGGGCTGCAGCCCTTCCTGCACTGCACCTTCACCCTGGAGCGCCTGAGCCCCAGCACCTGCGAGCTGGCCTGCAAGATCTGGGTCTGGCAGGTGGAGGGCGACGGGCAGAGCTTCACCGTCAACTTCAACATCTCCAAGGTGAGAGCAGGGCTGGGGGGGGCTTCTGGGGGTGACCCTGGGATGGGCTTACATCCTCCCCCCCCCCGCTCCCATGCTCTCCCCTAGGACACGAGGTTTTCGGACTGGCTGGTCCCCGACAGCGAGGTGGGCGCCCCGGCCCTGGTGGGCCCCAGTGCCTTCAAGATCCCCTTCCTCATCCGCCAGAAGATCATCAGCAGCCTGGACCCGCCGGGCACCCGGGGAGCTGACTGGAGGACGCTGGCCCAGAAGCTCAACCTCGACAGGTGGCCCAGGATGGGGACAGCTCTGGGGATGGGGATGGGGTGGCATGGTGGATGGGGATGGGGTGGCTTCTGGCCTCATCCTGCACCTATGGATGGATGCTGGAATGCTGTGGGCCACTGGGAGTGGGATGGTGCCCAAGGTGAGGTCAGCACAGGGGTGGTCCTGGGGTGTGGAGCCATCCCTGTTCCCTGACATGGTCCCTCTGTCTCTCCCCCAGCCATCTCAGCTTCTTTGCCTCAAAGCCCAGCCCCACGGCCATGATCCTCAACCTGTGGGAAGCGCGGCACTTCCCCAACGGCAACCTCTCGCAGCTGGCCGCCGCCGTGGCAGAGGTGGGCAAGCAGGACGGTGCCCTCTTTGCCGTCTCCGAGGCCGAGTGCTGAACACCGCAGGGGGGACCCTAACCCCACTCCTGAGGGATCACCGCCATGGGGCGGGGGGGGCCCCGGCCGGCCCCCGGGCCCCCGCTGCCCCATAGCCCACGGGGAGGGCTGCCTGGGCTACCTGGCCCCCTTGCGAGAGAGGGATGCCCGTGCCCCACGGCAGCCGGGCCCCCCACAGCACTGCAGCAGCAGGGCTCAGCCCGGCCCCAGGGGTCCCACAGCCCTGTGGCGGGGGGCCAGGGGGCACTGGGTGTGCGTCGTGCGTGCGGTGCCGTCGTGCTGTCTGCGTGTGGGGCCGGGCGGCCCCGGGCCCCGTGCCGTGTTGTGTAAAGACCGTTTTTTTAATTCTGTATTAAGTGCATTCAAGTATTTACACTTGGCCTTATGTACATAGCGGTGCCGCGGGCGGGGGGTCTGCCGGACGTGAATGTAAATAAATTCGATATATATTGCTACGTGGGGCTGTGCCCGGCCATGCGCTGCCCCCCCACCCCCGTGTGTCCCCTCAGGAGTCGGAGGTGTGGAGCAAAGCCCTTTATTGGGGTGACAGTGGTGGCAGTGGTGGCCGTCCTCAGGGCTCGGCCCCGCGGCAGGCCACAGCCGCCACGAGTGCAGCCCCTTTCCCCGAGCCGTCCTCTGACTGCAGGAAGGTGACGGTGCAGTTGGGTGCCAGATCCCGCAGCATCTGCTGGAGGTGCTGGGAGAAGCTGGGGAGGACAGGAGGGGAGGGTGAGGGCTGGTGCCCCCCTCCCCACCTAGACCCTTGCTGTAGGGCAAGGGTCTCCGGTGGGCGCCTGCCACCCTCGGCCCCACTCACCGCGGGTGCATCTTGTACAAAGTGCCATCCACTCCCACTGTGACAGCCAGCTGGGCCAAGCCCCGGTTCTCCCGCATCTTCTCCACCACGGCGGCCAAGCCGGCGGCACAGAGCTGGGCTGCCCGCAGCGACACGGTCTGGCACACCTTCTGCACCAGCAGGCTGTCCTCAAAGCTGGCCTGGAGCTCCAGGTCCTGCAGGATGGCCCGTACCTGCCGCAGAGCCAGCCCATCGCTGCCCCAGACCAGGGGCACTGTTAGCACCACCATCCCCATCACCGTCCCTATCCCATGGGCTGGAGGTGGCATCACCCTGTCTGCGCCCCATCAATGTAGCATAGCCCCCTCTTAGGGCTCTGGCTTCACACCTCTCACCCTGGGCTAAGGGAACCCACTGGACCCCAGCACTCACATCTCGATAGTGGAGAGGAACTTGGTCTGGAAGATGTCCCTGGTCTGGAGCTTGGGGCAAGGCTTGCCACGGAACAGGAGCTGTTTCTCCACCAGTGCCAGCAGGATGTGGCGCACAATCTCACCCAGGTACATGCCACTGATGAGCTTCTCGAACCTGCCCCAGGCACAGCCTTAGCTGGGCACAGCAGCCCCCACCCGGCCCCCTCCCTGCCCCGGGGCCCTTGCCCACCTCTGCTTGCCTGCATTGATTGTTTTCTCATCCACCAGCCGGTCAAAGTCAGTGAAGAAGTCGTCCAGGCAGCCGTTGTCCCCAAAGGCCCCCCATTCCATATTGATGCACATGCGGCCCTGCTCCCCCTCCACAGTGCCGACATTCCGCATCTCCTCCATGTAGCAGGCATTGGTTCCAGTCCCTGTGGGCCCCGCACTGGTGTCACCCCCACCACAGCCCTGGCAGAGCTGCCTGGCACCCCGTGGCCATGCCATGTGGGCTGGGATGGTAGTGAGGGAATGGGAGACCCCCTGGGTGCAGAGGTGCTCCTCACCCACGATGAGGCCGATTTCACATTTGGGGTCATCATAGCCACAGGACATCATGGTTCCCACCGTGTCATTGACCACAGCCACCACCTTCAGCCCTAAGTGCTGCCAAAACGGAGATGGGGACACATGCAGCTTAGTGGCACCCAGCCGGCTCCTGGCGCTGGCGCTGCCTGGGTGCAGGGTGGTACCCCGGGGACAGGGGATGGACCCCCAGCCTTTCCCTACCTGTTTGCGCTGGGCAGCCTCCCGCAGCAGCTGCACCACGTCCTGCCCCACACAGCCCGAGGCGCTGAAGCCTTTGGTCCAGCTCAGCAGCACTGCCTGGAAGAGAAGCAGGAGCAGGGGCCAGGCAGCTGCCTCACACCCTGGGGCTCTCCCCACTCCCCTGGGGCCAGAGCCGCCCCCTCACCTTATCCAGGCCCAGCTGCTGGCAGGGGAAGGAGAAGGTGAAGCCAAGCGGCAGGACCTGCTCCATCAGGTCCTGCTTCAGCTGAAAGTCCATGATGCACTCGATGATGTGGTTGAAGAGCTGCAGAAAGCGGCCATGGTCAGCAGGGGCCAGGCTGGGGCAATGCCGCGGGCGCTTTCCCAGCCCCATACCAGGCCTGTAGGCAGCAAGGGGGGAGACAATTCCTACCCCTTGGCCACGGGTCCTTGGACTCACCGCCTCGCCAGTGCCCTGCATGACAGCGGTCGGGATGACGTAGATCTCACTGGCCATGAGGATGCCGTCCTGTGCCACGCGTACCACCAGCACCCGGAAATTGGTTCCCCCCAGGTCCAATGCCAGGAATTCGCCTCGCTCTGTGGGGAGCCAGCATGGGGCATCAGCGGGAGCCACAGCCTCCCCAGCAGCCCTATTCCTCAGGCCCCCAGCCCTCACCGGTGCCATCAGGCGTGCCACGGACGTAGGTGGGCAGCATGCGGACGGAGGCATTGGCATGGCTCTCCAAGCCCAGCCCCAGCTCCATCTCCCGCCTCATCAGTGCCTGGACGCGCTCCAGGTCAGCGCGGCTGAGCCGCAACGGGGCCAGCAGTTGGTCCACTTCGCGGCGCTGGGCTGCCAGGCGCAAAGCCACTGCTGTCACCACGGCCGCCCCCTGCCCGGTCCCATCCACCGAGGGCAGGAGTGTGGCCATGCACTCGGGGGCCAGCAGCCCTGTCACACTCTGCAGGATCTCCCCAAACCTGCCAGAGAAAGAAGATGGCGAGGGCTGGGTATGAGGCATTCCTCTAGGGTGGGACGACACCGGGAGCCCCATGTCCCTCCTCACCTGGTGTAGCCCCGGTACAATTCGCCATCCACCCCCACGTTGACCGCCAGCCGCTCCAGCTCCCGGCTCTGGCACATGTGGCTGAGGATGGCAGCCAGCCCAGCAGCGCAGAGCGCGGCGGCGCGGCTCACCACTGCCCGGCAGATCTGCTGCACCCGGCAGCAATCCTGCTCGCTCGGCTGCAGCCCCAGAGCCTCCAGAACCCTCCTTGCCTTGGCCATGCCTTCCTCGTTGCTGCAAGGGAGAGCACAGCGCCGGCTTAGGGGGCCACTGGCTCGCAGCTGCGGGCACCCACCTGTCACCCCCACATCCTCCCACCTGTGGCAGCTCCTTGTCCCCACTCACTCGATGATCTCCAGGACCTGCTGGGTCTTGAGCACATCCTTGGTCCTCAGGATGGCAACACTTCTCCCAGTGAAGAGTACTTTCTCAGCGACCAGGGCGGTTAGCACATGCCGGACGATCTCCCCCAGGTACAGGCTGCCCACCAGCTTCTCAAACCTGCATGAAACCCGAGCTGGAGTCAGTTGTCCCTCCCTGGTACCCCTTGGCCCTTTGAGAGCACCCAGGAGCATCACAGGGGGCCATGTGCTCCTGATGGTGGAGCCTAACATGCTCAGGGATGGATGGGGAGTCCCAGGGACCCTGCCCTCTCTGGGGGGTGGGTGCACCTCTTCTCCCCGGGGTTGGAGGATTCCTGGTCCACATGCTGGTCGTAGGGAGTCAGGATGTCGCTCAGGGTGCCATCATCCCCAAAGCAGCCCCACTCGGTGTTGACACACATCTGCCCACTGATCTCCTCCGCCATCTCCACCAGCTGTGCCTCGGCCATGAAGCAGCTGTTGGTGCCCGTGCCTGCACAGAGTGATGGGGGTGAGCCCTGGCACAGCCCCCCCCACCCCAGCACCCTCCTCAGGCACACGGGGTGCCCACTGCTCACCCACGATCAAGGCGACCTCACAGGGTTCCCCCCTCATGCTGCAGGTCATCATGGTGCCCACAGTGTCGTTCATCAGGGCAACGACATCCACGTGGTGGAGCTGGCCAGGGGCAAAGCGTGAGCATCATCAGCTGCTCCACAGGGCAGCCCCCAGCCAGACACCCCCACCTCACAGCCCCCCACCTCCTGCTTCTTGATGGCCGACTGCAGCAACTGCACAACATCCTTCCCCTCCACGTCACTGCAGCTGAAGCCCTTGGACCAGGAGATGAGTTCGGCCTGTGGAGAGCACGTGGCCAAGCCATTGGCCTCAGGCACCGGGCTGGCTCCACTCCCCACCACTGATGTGCAGGGGAGGAGGCGGCTGCAGCCCTGGGTCGGGGCTGTCCCATTCACCTTGTCCAGCTGCGTCTGTCTGCAGCTGAAGGGGAAGACGAAGCCCAAGGGGAGGCGATGCTGGGGGCTGCTGATGCCAGCCAGGAATTGCCGCACGCATTGCGCAATGAAGTCAAAGAGCTGCAAAAGCATGGTCGGGGGTGACCAGCTGCTCCCCATTATCCAGCACCCAGGCTGCAGGAGGCAGCCCAGAGCCCCTGCACTGGCCCGGAGCCCTGCTGAGCCTCCGTGGTGCTGGGCAGCCCAGCACCAGCCACCCTCTGCCACTGGCCTCCTCATACCGCTTCCCCCTTGCCCTGTATAATGTCTCCTGGCATGTCGAAGATCTTGTATGTCACTTGTGGGCTCTGGTTCCCGTCGCCCAGGAGGGTCACCCACAGGGTCCGGACGTGGCTCTGGCACAGCTCTACCACCAGTATGTCGCCCTTCTCTACAGGGGAGCAGAGGCAGTGTCAGGCAGAGACCTGCCCTGTGGCAGATCCCCCAAAATCTGCTCCTTACCCTGTCCCAGGGACAGTCACTCACCCACTGGGGAGACTCCTGAGAGCCTGAGACCACTGCAGAGGCCAAGGGAATCAGCTCCTGGCCTCTGTCCCTGCACTGAGGACTGGCAGAGGCAGCACAAGGGCAGCTTATGGACTCAATAACTGACTGGAGACCAGTGCACCCTTCCCCAGCACCCCCAGGGCCACATCCAGCAAGGCAGGCGGGGCTGCAGGTAGCAGAGCAGCACGTCCCCAGGCTGGGCTGCCTTACCAGTGCCATCAGGCGTGGAGCAGATGTAGGTGGGCAGCATCCGCACGTTGGCCTGTGCATGCGTCTGGCGGCTCAGCCCCTTGCGCATGGCCTGGAGCATGCGGCCCTTCACTGCCTGCAGTGTCTCCAGTGGGATGGTGAGCGCCAGCAGGGCTCGTTGTACCTGGGGACGGCTCGTTAGGGCAGGTCTGAAGGGCAGGGAATGCCTCTCACTGGGCACTGGGCAGGGATGGCCTTACCGGTGCACAGGTGGGACCATTGTTCTGGTGACGGCTCACTGGGGACCTGCATGGAGGGAGGCGGCGCGTCACCCTCTGAGCCCCGGCCTGCAGGAGGACAGGACATGCGCCTGCCCACGCCCAAGCACACGAGTGGGGCTGGGAGGGTCCGTCCCAGGCTCTGCCTCCCACCTCCCCTCTGCATCCCTGCTCCACGGGGCCACGGTGTCAACAACATCGGCGCTTTGCAGTGTCCTTCCACTGCAATCGCGACCCAGCAGCCGGGGGTAGAGGGGGCAGCTGTGCCCCACGATGGCGATGGTGCCGGGGCTGTCCTCGGGGGCCGGGGGAGAAGGGGGCTGCCCCTGCCTCGCCCTGCCTGTGTCTCCCCTCCACCTGCAAGAGGCCGGAGGCTGGTCTCTCCCCTGCCCGGGGAGGTACAACACCCGGGGCAGGGGGGACAGGGGGAGCCTGCTCAGCCCCATCTCCGGCCCCGACCGTGGCCTCCCCGCGCCTTGACTTTCGCTCGGCCGCCGCCGGGCCGGAGCCCCTCACCGGTTCAGGGCCGGGCGGCCCCGCTCCTCCGGGGCCAGACCCCGTCGGGGGAGGCTGTCCGAGCCGGGGGCGGCGGGGCTCTGTTCCCGGGAGGCCCTCGCCGCCCTGCCGTACCGGCCGGACTGGGGCTGGGAGCCTCGGCGCTCGGGGCTGGCCATGGCGGCGGGGCCGGTGGCGCGGGGGGCGTCCGGTGGAGGCGCGGGGCTACCGTTGCCAACGCCGCCGCCGTTGCCCTAGCAACAGAAGCAGCGCCCGCGGGCGCCCCGCCACGCCGTTGGCCGGCCCGTCGCGCCGCTGGCCCAGCCGTGGCC
>NW_010973092.1:10257737-10258029 GCF_000737465.1 Haliaeetus leucocephalus
CCGCCCGCGGGAGGGGCCGCTCCCCCGCGATCCCCGAGCCGGCGCGGGCACCACCGCCCTCGCTCCCTATTGGCGCTTTTAAATTTGAGGCCGCATTTTAATTAGCGCCGTGTCAGCTCGTCCCATTAATTAAGCAGCACAGCGATGATCTCCCCTCCACACCCCCATGAGGGGCTCCGCGGCAGGGCGAGGATGCTCCCGGGGAGCAGGCAGGGGCCTCCCTGCTACAGGGACCCGGCCCACGGCAGCACAGCCGGCGGGCAGGGACGACACCAAGGACACGGGGACACGG
>NW_010973092.1:10258049-10297125 GCF_000737465.1 Haliaeetus leucocephalus
GAGCACTGCAGCCCCCTGCCCAGGGGGTCCTCCAGCTCATACTCCTCCCCAGAGCCCAAGGACAGGCCTTGGGCAGTGTGATTTTGGACCTCCTCTCCTCCCGCTGGTGCCTCCCTTTCCCCAGAGAAAGACAGCACAGCTCCTCCGTATTGCTGCAGTTTCATAAAAACATACATAAATATATTTCCATTTCTTTAACAGAGAGCAAAGCTGCACAGGCACCTATAAAACACACAGTCACTTCTCCACCCGGCGCTCCCTGCACAGGTCGTAGAAAACATATAAAAGGGGGGTGGGTGGGAGAAAGAACAAGGCTGCAGGTGAAGCAGGGGTAACTGCCGTGCAGACCCTCGCCAGAGTGCAGGGAGCTGCTGGGGGGACCTGCTGGACCCCTGGCCTCAGAACTTGCGCCTTCTCCGGTGGCAGCCTTTGGTCGACTGCTGGCTGCCCAAGTGAAGAGCCACATGCGGCTCGGAGTCCACCATGCAGTCCGTGGCTTCTGAGGAGATGCTGGGTTTTGCAGGGGAGACGTCGAAAGGAAGGCGCCGAAGGGAGCTGTAGCTGTCTGCCACCGGCTCCCCGTCTCTGGCTGAGAGTGTGGGAGGGGACTGCTGGTCTCCTACTCCAGTGAGGGGGGTCCCCGCATCAGCACCTGCAACAAGAGCACACGTCAGCCCTGCCTGGCCACCCTCCGGCGTGAGCCATGGGCAAGGGAAGGAGGGTGCTGCTGAGAGCATTTCTCCCCATCTCCTCCTGTCCTTGGATCCACAAAGGGAAGCACCGGTGTGCAGGCAGGGACAGCAGCATGCTGCCACCCCCCCAGAAAGCTGGGCAACTCTTGGTGCAATGGTCCAAAGCACACCCCTACCCCTGCAAGGGCTCTGGGCACTGGCACAGGTCCATTGAGCACAGGCAGGGATGGGTGCAGCCAGCTGGGGCATGTCAACAGCCAGCTAAGCCCACAGCCTCCTGCTCTGCTCAAGAACAGACCCCTTCTTCAGGGGGAATTGGCCGGCCCAGCACAGCCTAGGCCGAGCCAGGACTGGAAGGGGAAAGCTGGGAAAGGGCAGCCCTGACCCAGCCAGGCAAGCACAGAAAGCAGCTTCCCACCTGCAGACTTGCTCTCCGAGAGCTCCAGCATCCTGAGGAGTCCCCTCTCCTGCCTTCCAACGTCCTGCCAAGGAGAGGAGAACCACCATCACACTGCCATCAGGAGACCCCATAGCCAGGGTGGCCCTGTGGCCACACTTTCCCTCATCCCACTGGGTCAGGCTGGGCACAAGAGGGAACACTGCATTTCCAAGAGCCTCCAGCTGAGCATGGCCAGCTGCCAAGAGGAAGGGCAATGCCCCCTGCCCAGCCTGACTGGTGCCCAAGCAGAGGCAGCTGAGAGAAGTTAATCAAGCAGATCCCAGTAAGGAGGGAGGCCATGGTGCAGGAAGCCACCCCCAAGGCCAGCCAGCGAGCACAGGGCTGTGACAGAGAAATTACATCCCCCAGCACTGTGCCTCTGAGGGCAGGCTCCGTCCTGCTCTGTCCAAAGGTACAGGGGGCTTGGTGCTGGAGGGAAGGGCCTTCTTCCAGAGCACAGACAGACGAGGAACACACATCTTGTGTCCCCTCTCAGCTCCTGGGAAGATGCAGCCGTGTTGGTCACCCAGGCTAAGGGAAGACCACTTAGCCTGGCTGCTTTGAGCTTTTCTGGCCCAGCAAAGTCCCCTCTCCCGGCTGCTCCCTACCCCCAGAACTGCTCTAGAAGGCACTGGCATCCCAGCTGCAGAGTGGAGCTGCAAAGCACCCCAAAACGGGCCGCGGCAGGAACCCGCAAGCCCAAGAGTGCCACTAGGAAGCTTTCCAACGGGCCAGCCCATGCTCAGGCATGACCTGCTCCCCCGGTGAGCTGCCACCTGAGCTGCCACCTCTGGACAAGGCAGGGCCAGAGGAAACACAAAGCCTTGCTGAGCCATCCCAAAGAGCCACCTGGCGCCAGCACCTTTCCCCCATGCCCTGTGTCTGCGCCTGCGTGCAGGACCCTGCACGCCAGCTGGCTGTGGGGCACAGGGACAGAGTCAAACAGTTCCCACGGAGCTTGTCACATGCAGGAGCAGCCGTGCCCTGCAGTACTCTGAACCACGCAGCACTTGGCTGTATCCCAGCCAAAATCATCAACCAGAAATCTCATCATTTGCATCTGAATCCCCAAGGGCTGAGGCCCGTGATGGATTTAAGGGATTATACGAAAACTAAGACATCATGTTGCATCTTCATGCTGAGAATCACATTTCTGAACGCAGGCAAAGCCGCAGCACTAGGGCTTTGCCTGCAGGAACCAGCGGGAAGGCCTGGGAGGACCCTCTCTGTGCTCCCCCAGGACTGCCACAAGCAGGAAGAAGTACAGTGGGGGCAAACACCTGGCGACTGACTGTGAGCCAGCTGCTACCCACGCTCCTGCCTCCCACCTCCTCTAGCAAGACACATCCCCCACACCCAGCACACCTCCACCACACTCGCTCCCCCACATTTCTCCTGCGATGCTGCGGTTTGCTCCCAGCACTGAGCGGTTCTCCCTGCTCTGGCTCTGAAGCCCTCCCCATGGGAAAGGGCTTGTGGATACAGTCAGATGTGCTTGTCACCCTGATACTATCCCTCCACTCCATCTATATTCAGCCGAGGAAGCCTGCAGGACTGAGGCACGCTGTCTGGCAGCGGGACAGCCCTGGCTGCCTGCCTGCTGGAGAGGTTACTGGCAGCTCTGCTGGATTAGCTCACCTCTGGGACTGGTCCATGCTCTTGCAGAGCGTCGTGGGAAGGAGGGCAACGAGTTCTCTGGCCACAGCGGCCCACAGGGACAGGCAATCCTACACCAGGTCAGCTCATCCCATCAACCAGGGCAACAGCTCCTGCTGCCAACCCAGCCCCAAACCCAGCGCAAAGCAAAGGAGATGGTCTGCAGGGTTGCCCCTCACCTTGGCGCTTCGCAGCCTCCTGGTTCCCTGAGCTTGCCTAGCAGCCTGAAGGCAGCTGTCCACGTGCCTCTGATACTGCAGCAGTGGCACCAGTGACTTACAGAGGTAGCACTTCTCACACCTGCCAGGCAGCAAAGGACAGAGCACTGCATTAGGATTCGCCCTGCACTGGGCTACCAGCCACCAGCAGTGACTTTCCTCCTCCAGGCCACGCCACGGAGAAGACATGTCACCAGATCGGGTCTCGCTCAGTAGGGTCAGGCAGGCACCAATCGCAAAGACTGAGTGATTATCAGTTTTTCCCGCCTGTTCCTCTGTATCCTGCTGCTGCAGCAGCGGGATGGTAATCAAATCTGCTCATCTAACTATCTCAAACACCACTGATTTCTCCCCAGACATAAAGCACCCTGTCAAAATCCACAGAAATGAAGTGCGAGGGCTTTGCAAAGGGGAGCTGAATTCTGCCTGAAAAGCAAACCAAGTGTGTTAAATCAGAGAGACATTTTACCAGGGCTGGATGAACTTGTCTGCCTAGTAAATCAAGTCTTTCTCTGCACTGTCTCTATTTTACATCATGCCACATTGGGAAAGGAATGCAGAGCACGCGCTCCTGCTGGGGGGCTGGCACAGTGTGCTCCTCAAACCCCCTCATTTGTGTAGAAGATGCCCAGGCTCACACAGGACAACCAAGCATGCCTGGAAAGAAAATTATCTTGGGTGAAAGGAGATGAAGGTCAGGCATGGATTTACACAGCTACACTTGCTTCCACACCAGCTCTCGTCAGGGACTGAACCATGCAGAAGAGGGCACCAGTTCTTCAGGAGGGGAGCATCCACCCAGGGAGCTATTCAGGAATGGACCATCTCCAAGAAGAGATGAGCCCCCAGGGACCAGCCCCAGCAGCACTGTGTTCAGTTTGATAAGCAGTACTCGCCTAGTAAAACTCACCCCAGGCTCTAAAATGCTGTATGGAGAGACCCCATCGAGCAAAACTCTGCAGTACTTTTCCCGTATTTTCTTTCCAGTCAGTGCTGATTACCCAGATAATGTGTCTAAACAGAAGCTGTCCTCTCTATAATTAGCCTAATTCCATTAGTGATGTTGCCATCCACTGTTTGTAACAGCAAAATTGCTTCCATAGCAGGGATTTTACTGTCAGATCCTCTCTTATGATGCTTTGTGTGGGTGGCAGGAGGAGGGGCTGCACGGGAAGAGATTAAACAAAGCCACTGCTATTCTGAAAGTCTAATTTAATTAAGAATATCACTACAGGTGCCATGTTGACAGCCTCCCTGTCCTAGCCTCTTCTTTTCCCAGGGTTACCAACCTCATATCTCCCATTAGAAACTGGCTGAGTTAGCACCATTTTAGCTACAGCTCCCCCCACAGCCGCCAGAGACCACACATCCCTGACCCGCCATGGATTGGACTGAAAGGAAATTAGTGCAAAAATAAACAATCTGAGAACAGCAAATTCCTCTTGCTTCAGTTTAAACATAGCCAGCACTGCAACAAGAGGCACTGAGGGAAGGCAATTTCTTAGGGAAACACTGATATAAGGCCAACAGCCAGCATTTATACAGGAATAAAGACATCCACAGGCAAGTTAGAATGGAAGCACAGAAACAATCTTGGAGGAGCAAGCATACCTACTTACTTGTCAATGTCTAAGGATGTTGGGCCGCTTTCACCACTGGCAGCTTTACTTCTTGCCTCTCTCTGACGCCGGGTGAGCACTGGAGAAAAAACAGAAAAGGTTACCTGCCATCCACCCTAAAAGCATCCCTACACCATGTCCAAATGCAACAAATTTCAATTGCTTCCACTCAAGGCTGCAGCAGAAGTGATGGTAGAGGCAAAGAAATACTAGACTGGGATGGGCATGGTCTTCTTTCCTGCAGAAGAGGTAGCTGGCCAATTCTTTCTTCTGGGGTCATACTGAAGAAGTTACCTTCCCTGGACTCAGAGACCAGCTAGTCATTTCACACTGTAACTTGTCTTCTGCCAGAAACAGCTGGATCAACAATACGTAGTTTACAGTGATTTTAAAGCCAACATGCAGCAGCGCAACAGCCTGGGAGAAGAGTTACACAGCTGCTCCAGCAGCACAGCACTACTCCCTGCCAAACTAAGCACCCGTGCCTACTGCAGGGGAGAGAGTGTGGTAACTGTGAGCTCGGGAGGAAGGAGAGCTGAGGCAGGGGCTGTGCAGAGGCACCAGCCCTTCTGCAGATGTGGTAGGAAGGGCAAGCCTTGCTGGCGAGGGATACAGCTCATGCTGGAAAGGGAAGGTTACAACAATTAGCCTACACTCGCTGCTTTTTCCACTGCCCATGTGAATGAGGGGTGATCTGTACTATTGTCCACATACAGCTCTGTGTGGCCTCCGGATGAAGATATCTACCAGGGCTAAGCATCAGTGGTGCTGCTCTCCAGCAGCAGCAGAGAAGGGCCAGCTCTGACACACGTGGGTAGCTAGCGAGATCCCAGCTGACCAGCACACTGATGACGGGTCCAACAATTTCTGTTCCTTCAGCAAGCCCAAGCAGCACTTCCAAACCTGCTCTCCAGGCATCTGCAGGGAGCACATCGGAGCGTTGTCTCTTTCAGTCAAATTCCTCTCAGGGTATTCCTGTTGACATGCCACCAGCAAAGATCCTCAGGGAGCATATCAGATAGCTTAGCTTGCTTCACCAGGGACATTCAAGACTCCAGCTCCAAAACACGTCACGTCACAGTAAGCACTCTTGAGCAAGCTGGCTAAAGGGACAATGCAGGGAGCTATTTCACAGCCCGGTAACATTGCCTCCCATACTCTCGCTAGAAGAAAGGTCTGAATCCAAAATATAGGCATGACAAACCTGTTATTGTTGGCACATTATCTGTGATAAAGAAAGGGGGACACAAATTTTGTACAGAACAAAGGGAATCCTTCAGTTTTAGCAAAACCCCATTTCCAGAGTGTTAGGCAACCCCAATATCTATCCATGATGCTGATACAACACAGCCTTTTCCTTAGTAACAATCACTGATCTGCAGCCACGACCAGCAAATGCACTGTGAGATGCTCGAGAGCTGTTGGGGCTGACGGGAGACATCCACACTGAAGAAACAAGCTTGAGCGTTTCCTAGGATGTGGGTATCGTCTTGTAGGCGATGACTGATACCAACGGCTCATTTCTCACAGGCACTGAAGCGGACGTCTCTCTTTAACTTAGCCTGGCCCAGATTCGAAGTGGCAGCCTGACTAGGAGGACTGATAGCCACGGCTGCCCCCCTGGCCATCCAGCCTCCCAACAACCCAACTAACATGTGCGTTTGACAGCATGGTGAAAGCTGCTCTCCAAATCAGTGTGCACTCGTTAATATTCCTTTAACACCATCTCGGAAGCCTCATGCACCAGCTCAGGTGTTAATCAGTGCGATTTTCTTCTGAAAGCAGTGAACACATCTGGCATAATGGGCCCATTAGAGATGTCTGGGACCAGCTCTGTAGCTGCCCAGGGGAAGACCCCCAGCTGTGCTGCTGGAAGCAGAGGCACAGGAGAGAGAACAGGGCCAGCTGATGAGGCACGACCCCTGCCAAAACACACCAGCCACCCACAGGAAGGGGGTTCAGAATTTGGGAAAACATTTGCCGTAGGGAAAATCCCCACCACAGAGCAGCGCTGACCCACTGTGTGACAGGAGCCTTGTAACTCTCCCAGATGCAATGCTCTTTGCTGGGTCAGACACACTCTGTAGCCCGAGAACAACCATTTCCCTGGCTCGGCATTTCTTCTGGTTGACAAGTCATCCTTGGCCTGCTTGGCTCCAGCTCACACCCTGGGGAAGAAGAGCAAACTCCCCAGCACAGCCCTGCTATCAGCACGTCCACCGCAGACACCTTCTGGAGCTGCCATGTCAGGTCAGCACGTGAAGCTGAGAGGCCATAGTCACCAAGCTCCTCACCTTACTGCACAACCCACCTGCAGTTCGACCCACCAGCTTCCTCCTCATCCTCACTACCAACCGTACCACTTTTTGTGCAGGATCCTGTTAGTGGCAGGCTCGCCAGCATCTTGTCCTTTCTCAGCAGTGATGAAGCTTTCCTCTGCACCCATTCTGTTACTCTTTCTGCTGTATCAGTGCCACTTCTATTGATGTCAGGAGCTTTTTAACAGCACCAGTGCTGCTGCTGAAGACTGACAGCTGCATCAGGTTGCATTTGAGGCTTTGGGAGGAAGGGATATACCAAATCCTCATTTTCCTGGGCTCACTTGGGAATTGAGAGGTTGGGAGCATATAGATGGATGGCAAGAGGAACAGACTGAGACCAGCAGATTCCTGCATTGGCAGCAGCAACAGGCCTTGGATGCGGTGTCTCCAGAAGAGAGTCCCTCTCACACAAGCAAGCCCTTCAGCTGAGTGCATGAAGGAAGAGAGAGCTGGCATAGCACTTCCACAGCTCCACTCTTCACTTGGAATTAATACCAGTCACTGAGCTGGAAACCCAGGACCTGAACCTTCCCCAGCCTGGTATAGTAGCTAACACAACAGCAGGCTCTTCTTTTTTTATTTACTCAGACCACAGGAAAATGGAAATTCATGATCAGATTTTCATACTGCCCAGGTATTTGGTGGTCTGGGCATTCAGCCAGGGCAACCATGTACGTACGCAGGGGAAGTAACTCATCTTGCCCAGCTAACTCATTTGAAAACCTGTCCTTAAATATCAGCAAGACTGAGCTGGCCTCCTGATACATAATACTGAAAGACTTTGGTGCATGATTAGAAGAGGGAAGAAGAGAAGTAAAACCAGCAAGAACCCATCCTTTTGTAATTTTAAAACGAAAACCACTGACAGCTATAGTCTGCAGGACTGCATAATCTGCAATTCTAGAGACATCAGGAGTAAATCAAATTAATAAGTCCAAAGACAGACCAGGAACCCCTGACCCAGTGCACCAAAGGAAAACTGAAGCCATCTTTTCTTAACAGATCGGGACATGGATTAGAGGGCAGAACTTTGATTCTTTCTTGCACAAGGCTGTTGCTGTGCTCTCGAGGAAGCCAACAGCCAGCCAAGAGCACACAGCGCTGCAGCAGTAGAGAACAGCTGCTGGACCCACACAGGAGCTGGCATTTGCTTCAGAAGACAATTCTTCCACCTCTTTTTTTCTCCCCATGCATTAGCTTTACCTATGAATTTTGTGCTAGTGATGGATGCCAAGGTAACAGCCCTGGAAACAGAGTCCTTTTGTACCTGCACAGCTGTGCTAGGTTACTGTCTGGCCTCTGCTCAGAGCTAAACATCATCCCTTCCTATTCGACCCAAACCCCACTGACCAGCCCATCAGCTGAGACCTCCCCGGGTGACTGCTGCCTTTGCACAGCCACTGGGAACCATAACGAGGTGCCCTGCAAGCCAGAGCCCCAGCAGCAGGCAGGATTCTGCCCCACGTTACGTGCTGCTCCAAGTCCAGGAAGCCCATAGTCCTGCAAAGAGTCCTGGTGCAAACAACACAGGCATCACAGACTGTTATGGCTAATAAAGCCTGGTCTCTACAGGGAAAATACTAGAATAACTGGCAATATAAAACCCAAATTATTGTGATTTTGTCCCAAAACCATTGCTCTGCTTAGAGCCATTATTGTAGACCAAAATCCCTTTTATTCCAGGCTAGTTTTCTTACAGGGGGATTGTTCTGAACAAGCCAGAACAGCAGAGTAGCAATTCCAAAATAACTACCCTTACAAACATCCCCAATGAGACCAGTCTGGAAGCAGAGTGGAGAGGCCAGCCTTGAACTCCATCCTGCTGAAAGCCAACACCAAAGGAAAGAATAAATTCCCTCACACTGCTGAAGAATTCAAAGCCTTTTCCTGATCACAGTCAGGATTCCCCAGGATCAATGGATATACTCACAGTCCAGCCACACCAGGGACCCAATTACCACAGGGCCAAAGACATTCTTGCTAAAAGGCATACTAAAAATTCCGCTCCATTTTGTAGCACAGATAAGACCTTTATCAGTGTTGAGGATGGGAGAGGAACTGTGATAATTTGCAATTTGCCTGAGCTGAACGCTTCATATTAGTAGCTCGTTTGTGCCTGTAGAGAGAACTCCCCACCAAAATTAAGCACCAAGCAGTATCAGCTGCTACTCTGGCTCCTATTATCTTGACAGGACCCATGTCATATCCCCAAAGATTTAGTATAACAGGAACCTTGTATTTTAAAACTATATCAACTCTGCATTAAGATTACATGGTGAAACTTCCTCCTGCTAGAGGAATGCAGAAGTTACAGTTCTTGTACTAGCTCTGATTTGCTCAAATTGCTTAAACATCATAGATTTAGGTTGCATTTAATAACCCAGTATGTAACTGAAAATTATATATTCACAACCTGAAAAGTTAATCTTATTACAAGCTACTACTTTGATATTACCTGACATTGTGCTAACACAGACTTTACATTTCAAGCAGCAGCTAAAACATAACTTATTGAATATGTTGATAACCAACCGGTATATTTGTTCACTTAAGCTCCACAAAGGTTGGCTATGGAAAATTGATACGGAGAAGACTGCAAAGAGGATTAATATGGGCATTCTAACTGTGCTTCTATGCCTCACTCTTCACATGAAGGAGAAAAATCCAAACTCCCAGATTGATAGCTATCATTTTGTAATTTTAGAGGAACAAGAGGGAAACTTTTCTGCAATCCCTTGCAGCTGAAGCCATTTTTGCAAATACAAATGTCAGACTCATTGCAGAGTGCAGGCCGTACTTGGAGTGGTACAGAACATTCTCCCTTCTCAAGAGCCCTGAAGGATGCGTGGCTCAGGAGTCTGCCATTTTCTACCACTGGCAGATTCTCTGCAGGTCCTCAACAAAACACACATGTCTTACGAGTACTGCTTGAAACATCCAGAGCTAGATCCTGGGGTAATATTCACACGCTTTCCAAGGGACTAATAATGTGATTAATTACAAAGTCGATCAGAGAGAAGATGTCTCAGTGCTGGAAACACAGGAACCTCCGATAACACTCTCCTGCCCAGCTTGGAGATAGAACAAAGCAGAGCGAACAAACCTTCCTATATGCCACGCCACGCACCAAAATCCCAAGAGGGACAAGACTGCAGCACCTGATCACAAGTAACAGGACAGGGCTATGAGCACAAAGAGCAAACACACAGAAGCAGCGCTTGGCAGACCTGGACCGTCCTCCTCTCCCATGATGCCGTTGCAGTACATGGCATGCAGCTCGATCTCCGTAGCTGGAAAGCCTTGATCACACAACGGGCACGACACATGGTCAGCAGCTGTAGGACTGCGCTCAGACACAGTCCTGCCAGCATCTTCATCTCCACCAGCCTAAGGAAGAAGAAGAAAAAATTAGCCAGACAGTTAATTGTGCCATTTCTCTTTTTTTGCTAGGTGCAGAGCTCTGTGCTGTCTGGTAGCTACTCACCCTCCCACAGACTCAGTTTTTCTTGGAAAGTTTTATTCTCCCTTCATCACATACTGGTCAGAAATAACATCACTGGCTGAGTAAACTGTGCAGCACTAATAACTAATTCTTCTTCCAAAGGCAACATGTCCTTCTGAATCATGGTGAAACCTCCCTGCACAGCCATGCACACCATTTGAGGCAAACATCACCTGTACTACAGCGGAAAAATGTCGAAGCTTCCATTAATCAAGAAAGCTCAGAAGCGAAACTGATGGAAAATTCATGGGGCAAAGCAAGAGTTCAACACCTGACTTGTGCTCATCAGTTTCTGGACATGATCCACACTACACAGGCGGCACTGTCTGGGAACACAGCTTCCCCCAGGATGAAAGGAGGCTGCTGTGCTCTTAGGGAGTCTGGAGAGATCACTGGGAAGCTCCTCCTCTCTAGAGGAGGTGGCTGAAGCAGTCATCAGAGGGGACACAGATCAAGGAGAGAGGCAATACCATTAAAAATCCATGTCACACAAAATTACTAGCAGTGGCTTTTCGCCAGGGCAAAATGTCACAGCCCATGTTTGTTCTCCAGATGCCATTAACACTTACTGATACTCTCTTTCTGCATTGGTTACACAGCTGCAAAGGTGCACCGCTACCCACCCGCGGAGATACAGACTGCTCCCTACGCTACTGATGTTCCCAAGACACAGCAGACTGCTGCCATCTCACTCATAACTAGATCTCCGCCTAGTCAGGCTTGCTACAAGATTTCTCCACATTTAAGAAAGAACCTTTCCCTCCCTGCAATGATTAAAAAAAGGTATTTAAATATTAACCATGTAGAAGAAACCTATAGGAAAATAACATAGGAGAGTTTTCTGTTCTTAAGGCTAAGCAGTGACATGTAGACAGTATGCAGCAAAACTGCTGTCTGCTTCCTTCCAATGGTATGATTTCAGAGAAGCAGTAATTGAGGTCAGCCAAGATGCTCAGTGCCACTGGAGTGCTTTGTCGTATTACTCAGTTTATTACTTGCTTTTCCAAATGAGGGTCTGATCCTGATTTTTATGTCCTAAAGGGAAGGAGGGTGCTTCGTTGACTCAGAGGAGCTCTGCAAAAAATTGCAGGACTGGGCCTTAAACTGAGAATCCAACTCACAAAACGCATTTCTCCCAGACACCGGCTGAAAGGCTATGGCACCGATCCCCAGGAATACCTCTCTCATTTCCAGGGAGGCTCTCTGCCCTGGATTTCTGCGGAGGAGTTGCCACAAGAGTTCCTCCAGCCGAACACAGGCTGTTGAAGTACATCACTTACAGCATTAGCACTCATACCCCGCTCTCACATCTCAGTGTCACTACATCTTGTGAAGTCCTCACCGTGGGGCGTCACATAGAGGAGCCGTAAAAAACAAGATGTGTCAAATATGAATGATCAGATCAACCCGCATTATCCTAGTCAGACAACACACATAAAAAATATGATGGGAAAAGCAGCAGGCACTGCTCCTTCTAGCTACCATTTTTAAAGCAATCTTAGATCACCAATTCTGCACACCCTGCCCACCTACATTCAGTGGTAAATTACTAATTTTAAATGGAAATGCAACATTTTGTAACAAAAGACACCACAGTCCCAAAACTGCTTGTACAAAATCTTGCTGTAACAGTCTAGAAAACCTCAGCTGCAGAACCAATCACCCCTGTCAGAGGCAGAGACTGTTGCCTCTCCTCTTTAGCAGAGGAAATTGCCTACAAGACATAGTACTTGCAGCCAACAGCCAGCCAAGAGCAATGCTAGAGGCTGAGCTCAACAACAAGACTCCTGTGTCCTGGCTCAGCATCTGCTAGGAAGAAGTCAGTCCCAGCGGTCTACGCTCACTTCATGCTAACTGCTGATGCACATGGAAGCTGTTTCTGCTGTCTTCCTGGAGGGCTTCAGGCTCTGGACCAGTACCTGCTGCCAACAATAATGTTGTCAAAAAATCCCTAGGAAGCCCCACTGCACCGCTTCCAAACACTGTGCTGATCACCTTGTGCTGATCATCTAGCAAAGGTGTGAGACCCAGGGCACCCTCTGCAAAGCACAAGGGACAAGACAGTGTCCTGCCCACAGCCAAATGGGTCATGAACATGCTTTGGTGGCTGCGGCTACCTGGCTCAGCACAGGACCGCCGCCTCTCCCTGCTACAGTCTCTAATTGTCTAAGCAGTGCTTTGAGATACCTGCAGAATGAAAGGCACACAAGAGCAGAAGCTGGTTTATTAAGAGGCCTGTGACAATGAGACACTGGAGCTGCAGACGCACTGTACAAGCTGCAGACTCCCAGAATGAGCTTTCCACAAATGAATCCTCTTGTCAAGAGCTGTACGATTCTGTATTCATGTACCCTGCCAGAGGAGTACTTGGCAACCCCTTTGATATCACTCTCTAAATTAATAGACAAAGGGAGTTTTATCAGAAGCAGGAACTGAAGTCAGATGTCGGTACAGCGACAGCTGCAAAGCAATTGCTGCACAGGTGTGACAACATGGGGAAAGGAGCCACACAACAGTGCACATCTGCATCAGGAGGTAAGAGGATGGCCCTGCCACTGACTCACTATTGCTATTAACTATTACTGCACAGAAATCAAGATTCCTGGGCTCAGGTCACTCTGTTTGGACTGCAAACCACCACCAGCCCTCAACACTCCAAAGTAATCTTTATCCCAGCCCAGTCTCTGGGAGAACCTCTCCTCTCAGCTTCTTGGAGATTGTCTGTGGAGAACAAACACCAAAGTTCAGAGGACTGTAACAGGGAAAAGCATGTCACAATGCGAGTGACTGAGGTTTACCAGGACTCCCATCACAGCTTCTGGGGTCCCTCTGCATCACTGACCATCACAGCACTAAACCTCTGAGCGTGGGCAAGCAACAGCGCTGCTGTCCACACTGATGGCATCCTCCAGCAGAGCAGTGTGCATGGTAGAAAAGAACAAGCTGGAATTGATAAAAACTCTCCAGCTACAAGACCGAAAGGCTCAAAAGCAGCTGCACGCAGCCCCCAGCCAAAAGGGACTGGAGTTATGACACAGTGAAGAAAAGTGAAGACGGAAGTGTTTGTGAGGATCCCAACAGCAGAAGCCCAAGCTCCCAGCTACCCAAAGGCAAACACTAGCACAGCCCAGCTGAACCAAGGTCTAGACGGCAGGACTGGAAACAGGACCCTTCCCCAACTCCAAGCTCTTTTACCTGCATAGGTGCATCTCTGCTGCCCAAGCACAGCTCTTCTCTCTCCACCTCAATAGTTTCCAGTGGACTCGGCTGGGTCTCTACAGAAAAACACCACCATGTCAGCACAGGTTTGCAGCCCCTAAACTATCTCCTCACTTGATGTAACATGGCCCATTTCTTAACAGTGTTTTCACAGCTTCAAAACATTTTTTAGATTTGCCACAAATGTTATCAGACAACGTGCAACAACACAGCCAGATGAGGGGTTAAAAGTCACAGCACAGTGGTGTGAGGACAAAGCCACCGCAGCTTTGCGGCTTCATGGGGAGTGAGACTAGACACAGGGAAAGCGTGTGGGACACTTGCTGGGATAGAGACTAAGCAAGAATAGAGCTCTCCCTTGCATTGAGACAAACAGAGCTCCTGTTCTGCGGTCTGCCTCGCAGTCGCACCTTCTTCAGACCTCCACGTCTTCCTTAGCAACAAAATATGCCTCCAAGCACCACCATGACCTCTCTCTCTCTACAGCTGCTCATGAGCAGGAGTGGTCTCTTCATTAATTTTCTCACTGAAAACTCTGGACTGGAAAATCTCAAACATGGTAGGCGAGACCAAGGAAGAAAACTCAGTTGTCCCAAACATGTTTAATTAATGTAAGACAAAAATTATTTCAGCTCTCATGCTTTACACATATCTCAAAACTGAAAAATCTGAAAACTTCTTGATTGCATTGAAGAGACCACTCCTGACACCTTGTTTTGAGTGATCGCTCCATATTGATGTACATCCTAGTGTCTCTTCAGCAGCAAGTCCCCAGCAATCTCTGGTCACAGAACTGTCTTAGAAGAAATGGGTTCAAAACCAGGCAATCAAACTAAATTACCTGGAAAATTTCAGCCCTGACAAACACAGCTGGGAAAGAAATCTTATTTTGTTCAAATAACTTGAAAATTCTCTTTTTTTCTCTGAAATTTATAAGTGTGCAACTTTCAGTGCAAAATTCAGAATTGTGAATCCTCAAGTGCCTCTTACCTGGGCAAACAGAGATCTCTTCTTCAGCAGAGTTTTCTGTGGCAGTATCTGGGCTCCTTTTACTGCCAAGTGGAGTCAACATGGAGATGCTGTTCAAAATATAAATATAACATAAATATCCAATCCAGTAGGTGACAGCCACACCCACCTGCCTCACACAGTTCAGAACAGCAGACGATGCCATAATTTCCAAGAGGTCAATATCTGATAGCCAGAAATGACCAGGACAACAGTGAAATACGGGTGTAAAATGCTGTCCTAAGCAAAAACCCCAAAGGGAACATTTTTTCTTCTAGAAGGCCTTGACAAAAAGGCACGACAGGTCACTATCTCATGTCAGGGGAGCAAAAATACCTGCTCACAACTGTGGGACTCTCTTGATACTTTCTACTCTTATAAGATTTGGGAGTTGTGCAGGTACCAGCACCATGCTTCCTTCTGTCTGAGGAAGGAAATCCTCAGAAAGGAAAGACACAGACTTGCTTTATCCTGCATTACCCTCTCCCTCCTCACACTGCTAATTTTCTTCCTTATCGCTGTGCACAGCAGCCAGAAGCAGCACGGATGCAACACAAGGCAAGGCTTCCCTGCAGCAAAGTCCTAACAGCATTACCACAGCAGTTCCTCTGAGCAGCACCAGGTACTGCTCCTCTCGTTTTGACCTTCGGATTCCTCCTTTTTTTTTTCCTCCCTCACACTGCACAATGTCTTTCCCAAACAGGCAGGCATTGCCGAGTAAGTCTGGCACCCATGCTGACATGCTCCGCGCTTTGCGTGGCTTTCTGATTAGTCTGATCAAGTATGCAAGAACACACTTTAAAAACATGAATCCTCATACTGACAAATAGAAGATTTATTAAGCTCAACCACAGGCCTTAGAGAGGCGAGAACAGCCACTGTTGATTTATGATAAATAACAAAATTCTGATAGGAAATCACAAGTGGCTTTTCTCTCTAAATAAAGCATCTCAAAGCATTTGTTATGAATCCAGGCTGAGCATGTTTTACTCTGTGTCCAACATCAGGGCTCACTTCAAAAAAACTCACACAAAACAACTTGCTATGACATTTATAAAATGGGCTAATCAATTTGAAGTCAAACCACATTTCTTGCTACACCAACTATCTCCCAGTAACAAAGCCTATAATCATTTATTAAAACCCCAATCTAACGTGCTCCGCACAAAGCATAAAGCAATCAGGCAGAGCGGCCCGCAGAAAGCAAAGGAGCCTCTTCTCACTGCTGCCACTTCCTAAACTGCTTCACTACCTCCAGACAGCTCAGAGCTGTGTTTTCCTATTAAGCGCGCTGAGGCCAGCCGGCCAGGGTGCCTGAGCCTTACCCGAGAGAGGACTGCACTTGGCAAACTACCAGGAGCCAGATGGCAACACTTAATGTGCACAAAACTGCGAAGACTGCAGCCATTTCTTGCCTTGCTGCAGATGTGCCAGCTGCTCAAGGAGGTACCGCAGCACCCAGGTGCATCCCGGCCCCTAGGGGGACAGCCAGGAGCTCCTGGGCGGCTTGGGGAATGTCCCAAACTAACCCCATGAGCTACACCAAGCAAGAGAGGTCCCCTTCTTTTCATATTCAGCCCTGGCCTCTTCTGCCTTAAGCAGGCGGGAGGCCAGCTCTGCAGAGTGCACACCTCGTTGCCTTCTATGCAAACACACAAGCTCAGACCTCAGCTGTCACAGACTCATCAGCCTCAGCAGCAACAGCAGCCACAGGTTCCTCCTGCTCCCCAAGGCGAGCTTTAAGCTTGTTAGCAAGGTGCAAGCAAGAGGGATTTTTCATACTCTGCATATTGATATTAACTGCTCAGGCCAAATGCTGTTAGATCAGAAGAAAGTTGGCAGTTTTGTTCCAAAGCAGGTTTAAATTATAAAACCCAGCAAATTAAAAACATGACATTATCTGGCCTCTCTTGTAACTTGCTCCTTGAATCCTCTCCCATTTGCCCTTCTTCTCCCACAGCCTTTGCTGCAGAGTTGCACCCACAGGAAGGAGAAGGAAAAAAAAAAAAAAAAAAAGGAAAAGAGGAGTAAGCTTAAATCTGAAGAAAATCATGTTGACTTGTCCCACACCTGTCATCTGCTGAAGTGGCTTTTCTGGAGCACTGCACTCTATCTTTGGCTGATAGGCAGTGCCGTCTGGCTTCCCCCCTCCCTTCTTTCCTCTTCAGCAGTAAGGCAAGAACATAAAAATACACACAGAAATCCAGTAAACCCTCCACCATGCTGCCTATGTGCCTTCCCAGACAGATCATGTGATGGAATCGCTATAACTCACCTTCAGCTCACCTACCCATCTCCACAGCTTTACTGCACCATGTCACATTAGCTTCAGAGGGCAAGGATCAAGTCCTCCTACTTGAACAAGGATGCACCTTGCACGTTTTATAAAGTAACTGAGCTCTTCTCCCCAGTTGTGTCCCACCTCTCTCCCACACTGCTCCAAAGCCACGTATTTCCAGGAATACCTAACAGCAGCAACTGCAGACAGCCTTTCCAGCAAGCCCTGCTGCCAGGCCCTGCAGCGAGTCCTGGTGAGACTGCACCCCAAAATACTCCAGGGAGAGTGGAAGAGCCCACATCACCAGAGTGAGCCCATGAGCCCCACACTCTGAAACCACCCTACTCACCTCTGTGCAACTTGCATGGGTTCCCCATCTTCATGCACATCCTCTGCAGGCAGCACCTGGGAGGCCTGGAAAGGAAAATTCTGGTATTATATAAAACAACGTACACAGCTAACCGGGATCTGCTGGGTCATCAGATTCTGTCCATGACACTGCACCCAGTCTGTTACGTATTTTTTTTTTCCTGAAAATGGCTAAGTATCCATCCTGAACTAGCCAGCTTTTTCCCTCCATCACTCCTTCTGGTAAGGTGTTTCAGCAGCTCCCTGCAATAATGCCTGGCAGCACTTTTTGTTACCTTGCTGACTAGACATGTTCCTGGACTGTCCATGCCCACTCATTCATGCCAACCTTGTCCACCACCGTCCACAGCCTCTGCCTGTTCCTAGCATCTACCCTGATGTACTTGTAGGCAGCAACCATAGCTCTTCTCCATCTCCATTTGCGCTGAGCTAAACAACCCAAGGATTTTAGTGTCCCCTTGCACTTCCCTCAAGCCCCTCAGCAGCCCTCATCTACTCCAGTTTAAAATCTATTTGCCTGAGCCAGGATGACCTGATCAAATGGTACAGCTGATGTTTGACCACGAGCAATACTGTTCTGAAATTCCTTACAGATAAGATGTGTTGCATTTTTCTTGACTGGGAAATCAGCTGTCCTACCAAAGAGAGGGAACAGATTAACCTGCACAATCTACAGCTGGTAAATCTGTGTGCATTTTATCCCATTTTTCATTTAGCTCTACGACTCCACTTATTCTTTCCTTTAAAATTTGTTCAAAAGCCTTATGCACTGCCAAGGTCAGGCTAACATGCCAGTCATTACCCAGATCCCTTTCTTCTTCTTCAGCCTACACGTTACACTTGCCATTCTCTAATCAGGTGGAATTACAATGGTTTATTAACAGTCCTTGCTGTCAGGCCTGCGATTTCTCATGCTAGTTCTCAAAGAAATCCAAGGGGTTTTCCTGCCCCTTCCTCGAGTCTATTAAACTCTCCGAGTTTGATTTCTACCATAGCTTTCAACTTCAGTCAGCTCCACTCCTGGATGGCTGATATACTTCCCCAGCAAGCCCCAAAACAAAGCCTCCAGTCAGATTTCCCTAAAGTGACTCCAACCCCCAAATATTCTGTTTCATCTATGCTGTTCTTTATTTCTTCACAGACTAACTCACCATTAACATAAAATACCACACCTCCTCCTTTGTTTTTATTTCTCTTTTTCCTGAGCTGTGCATATCTCAGCAATGACTCTGCCCTAGTCATGAATACTGGGCCATGTTTCTGGTTTTCCTAGTACATATGTTTTAAGGTATGGCACTAATTCAGGTCACCAGACTCCAACTCTCCAGAATTGGGTCTTTTCCCTCTGAATCTTTTAAAGACCAAGAGTCACCCAACCTTATTTGAAAGGCTACGAAAGAATTGATTCTATTAGCACTGAAGTGCGTTAGTGCAGGTTCACAGGCTATGAGATCTCCTGACAACCACGATTTGCTCTGTGCAAACATTCCTTGGCTGCGGGTGGCAGTTGCAGCAGTTGGCCACTGCCAGGGTGGAAGGTCTCTGCCCGCTCCGGGTGAGGGTTTCAAACCATGGGTACAAGCAGGCTCCCTCTCAAGCACGTCATTTGCACCTTCATTTCACTGGTACAACACACAGCACAAGGCTTTTTCAAAGACAGGTTTGAGTCCCCATGGATGGTTTCTAGCCTCAGCACAGCCTAAAATCTCCCACCAGCAAAGCAGCCCTGGTGGCACTGGGGGAGGCCCAGGGCAGTACAGGCAGCAGGGGTCTCCAAGCGATGCAGCACACCAGCGACACGACTGCTCCGTGGCCCTCCTTTGTCACTGCTGGTGGAATTGTATTTGATAGACGGAAAAAAATGGAAACAAGGCACAAGCAAACATCAAACATATCGATCTTGCAAGTAAGTCACCTGCACTGGCCTCAGTGTGTGACTGCACAGAGAGGTGAGAAAAGGGAGCAACCTCTCAAGCTGGGTGTGATAAGGCAGATGGAAGGGCATGTAGAAATTATTTTCTCTTAAATAAATAAAAGATTGGCAAATTTTGGGCTAGGGTTGAAATTTTAAAGTCTGCTCCCCCTCTCCCTTCCTTATTTTTTCACCTTAAAAGTATCAGAAAGACTACATCCACATACATACTATGGCTCTTTGAGAGAGCTGTTGTGGTCAGGGTGAGTACATTACAAGTTCCCACTCAGCACTACTAAAACCTCTTTTCTCCCCAAGACGTAATTAGGTATTAGCATTAAACGGATAATATATAAAAAATACCCCACAATTTTCAGTACTGATTAAAAGTTCACGCCCTTCCCAGCTGCTGTAGCTTTCCAAGGGCTTTAGCGTACACCTCCATAGCCCTGCAGTCACCCCAATCTTCCAGATTAATGACACCTCCATTTCCAAAGGAAAAGGCACAGAAGAAAAAAAGCAGTTTGCTTTAAGAACCTTTCAGGTCTTTTGTATCTATCCTAAAGAAATGAAAAAGGGCGCAAGTCCATTTCTTTCCTCTGCAGGTCACCTCTAAGGCTTGTTTAAATCTGTATCTGCTAAACCCAAGCCAAAGCACTGTCATGAAAAGTCACATTTCAGCACAGGCTGCTCTGCTCTTTTTCTGCAACCAGAAAATGCAGACATGACGTTTTTCCTAAGTGTTCAATATTACAAGACAGAATATAAATATCACAAAACAAGTTAAGTATCTTTCTAACACCAGGGTAAATGATCAAATACACTTGAAAACAGGAACAACAGAGCAGAGGCTTCAGTCATAGAGAAGATAAAGTTATACAATGATCCGGGAGTGAAGTCATTATGAAAAATGAGGGTTGGAAAAGGCTGACACAAACCTAAAATACAGCAGTAATAAATACTTCATCTGACTAGCAATCTGTTTAAACTTAGCAGTGACAGAAAGCTGCCTTCCGCTCCAACAAGAGAGCCCTGATGGAGACAGAGGCTGACACCTAGCGTCTAGCAGACCCAACAAGCAAGCCGGAGAGAAGGTGCCCAACCACCAGAACAAGGACGATGAGCACCGCTGTGATGACAGATCACCCCAGGCAGGCAGAAGACGCCTGCGAGCATGCTGAACCTCTCCTGGCCACAACCGCAGGACCACAAGCACTTGCAAGGGTGAAGCACGTATGGACACAAACAAGCATGTAGGTGCAAAAAGAAAAGGCTGCACTGCAAGGACAAAAGCCACATTTCTGTCTACAAAAGAAAATGCAGAGCTCCACACACAGCCATGGGTTTATAAGCTGGCTTGCCACAGCTGGTGGTGGTCAGCATCATCTCTATGCTCACTACCTTGACACACTGCCAGGCTACACCCTTTTGAGAAGGACAAGTCAGCTGGAAGTCTTTATCTCAGTGGTGCATTAATGGACGACTGCCAGGCTGCATGATGGCCCCTACCATTTGTGAGCTGGGTATCAGCCTGTATGCTTTTCCTGTCCCTTTCACAATAAGCTGTGTGGCTAGGGGAGGAAGTCCCTGAATTTAAGAGGAGCATTAAACAGCAGTGCCTGCTTTGCAGAAGACAAAATGGACAGAAGAGCAGGACTGCTCAACTTCTGCTCAGTGGCAGATCTCTTACCTGGCAGTAGCTGGTGGTCGGTTCATCATCAGAAGTGGAGTTCTTTTCTTCCATGCTGTGCCCTGGACTCTCTGCCTCCCTCCTCTTTGAAGGGAGGAGCCAGGTGATGCTCTCAGACTCCTTCTGCCCATCTGGGTCTCCATCTTCTGTATCATCAGCAACCCCATTCTCCCTGCTTATCTGCTCTCCTTTCCCAAGCTCATTTTGGCTCAAGGAAGAACTGGGCACAACTGGGTTTCCAAACTCCTTCTTGTGCAGTAGCTGCCTCTGAGCCTGCTTCAGGCTCTTCTGGTAAACCTCCAGCTGACACAAGATGACTTTGGTGTACTGGTTGGGGTCCACCCCTTTGGGGCAAAAGGGGATGCCCCAGTAATAATGCACTGTGTCTCTCGCCTCCTCCTGCTTGTGCTTCTCCTCTGCATTCAGTATGCAAAGCTCAGGGGTACTGTCAGGCACCTCGTTCTGCTCTGCTTGCCCTGCAGAAACACAGACTTTGGCGGTGTGCCTGGGCTGTGAGGTGTGTTTGGTTCCTGCTCCTCCACCACTCCTCCTGGGGCTGCCACACTGTTCCGCAGTCCAGCTCTTCCAGAGCACGGCTGAGCTCCCAGCACCAGCTTCTCCTGCAGAATGGCCAGTGGAGGGCAGGGACTGCTCTTTTGGTTCGTGGCTTGCTGTTTCTGAAGAGCTGGAGGGGCTTGCGAACAGTCTCCGAGGTGTCAGTCGCCAGGAGTCTGAAGTCACCCTGCCAAAGGTGGGACTCAAAGAGATGAAGTCCTCTCCAAGAGTGCTGGGTAACATGTTACTAGAATCACTTTTTGCTGGTGAGGAAGGCTTTTCACTTGACCTTGTCACAGGCTGGCCCTTCCCCGGAGACACGATTATGCTAGATACTAGTGAGCTTTCAACGATTTCCTGGCTTAACCTCCTCAACACTACCAGGGGGCTCCGGGCGACATCCATCTGTCCATTCCCATCAGCTCTGACGCTCTGTGAGTGGGAGCTGCACTTGGAGCGAGGGGTGTCAGGGCAAAGTGCCAGACCTCTCAGGATCTCAGAGCTTTCTTTCTCGGCAGGCTGGCTTTGGCCTCGCGCACCCAGTACTTCTGCAGACAACTGAGGGTTTACATCAGAGGAGTTTGAGGGCTGACAGCTCTGAAAAACAAAAGGTTGATTCTCCAAGAGGTGTGTTCTCTATCCACTGAGCATACCAAGGGCTCCCCCAGTACGCTGGCAGCTGTCACCTGGACTGCAGGACACCCCCCGCCCTGACCAGAACTGTGTACCCCAACATAGGGGACAGCGGAGGTTAGAATTCATACACCCCTCCCACTAGGAATGGTACAAAACAACTACTCTGCGACTGCTGTAGTTCCAGCTCATGCTGGAAATAGCTAGGCCCCCAGTAAAACCTTATTTTCTGCAGTATGGCAAAGCAAGGACAGAAAGCAACGTTGCTGAAGAACCCTAGTAAGCCTCTTCACAGAAGCACACTTACATTAAGGCTCTCAGCAATGGCCTTCCTCAAGAGCTCCTCCTCTTCCTCTTCCTGACAGTTCACTTGTCTGGCTTCTTGCTCACTCATTTTCAGGGCCAGTGCAAACTGTTCCTCTTCAGTCATCTCTACAGCAGAAGAAAAAGGATAATGTCAAGTCACAGCTGCAGGTGTATGTGAACACCCAATGTATATCCAACATGTTGGGAGAAATGTCCAAGGGTCCCACCTCCCCAGGAGGAATGCAGAGCAAAACATCTAAACCTCAGCTTCCCTGAAAAGATGTCACCAAAACCAGAGCAGGCAACACTAAATGAAAAAGGTAATCCAAGCCAGGAACTTCAGTTAGGTTTTCTACAGCAATCTAAACTCTGACTCCCCATGTATATTAACTGCAACGGGACATTTTATTTGCCCTCATCAAACACCACACTCTACAGCTGCAGAAAGCACGTTCAAGGAGAGAGGAAAAGGATAGACTTCCAAAGCATGCTCATTTTTACATTGGATAGGCTCAGCAGCGAGGCAGAATAAAGAACATGTCTTCTTTAATACACGTTTTTAGTAGGCAAATAGCACATCTCACTGTCTTCTGCCACACAGATACCTGCAATACCACAGGAGACCTACCCGAGAGAAAAAGAGCTACATGTTGTTCACCCGGAGCTGCAGGTGGAAAGCTCTGTGGAGGATAATGTTACTTGCTCGGTAGTATTATGGAGGATCTTTCACATGCATGCATCCCCCTTCTGCTCACATCACCACTCCACTGCATCACTAAGTCAGTCACGCATGGGAAACAGGTTTCCTACAGTTGTAACTGCTACTTCAGCAGAAAATTTCTTCCTGAAATATTCCTCACTCAGAGCAAACCAGAAGCCGAGACTGGCTATTTAGAAGGAAAGCAGTTTGTTACTTTGGAAAACGCTTATTTACTTAGATTCAATCCAACACTTTCACTATGCTTAAAATGTACAATGCCTGCAGAATGGAGTGCAGCTTGGAAAACAACTCAACAGCACTCTCAGGAGCCGAAAAATACATCTTCTCACTCGAAACAAATTGACAGATTTCCTTCAAAACCCGCTCCCTCCTTCAGGCAGAATCCTGTATGCGCCATCTCATGCATGAACCGAAAGGCTTGCTCTCTGATGGGCTAGAAGAGCTTTAAGAGATGCAATTTGAACAGGAAGGCCGCCCAAGCACAAAACATGCCTTCACTGCAGCCAGTTTTGGAGACAGACATTTCCCTGGATAAAGATGCATTCAGAAGCTTCAGGCTCCCATTTTCTAACCCATCCTCTTCCTACCAGCTGCCACCAAAATACAGCAGTGCAGACTCCCTTGAAGCAGCCTGGGATTGCACTGGTCTTAGCACAGCCCGTGCATCACGGCACTACTGCATTGAGGTGCATCCACACAGCAGCAGGCTTTGCTTTGCCCTTCCCCCAGCTCGTTGCTAATGGCAGGCTGGTTCTTCCCCCACCCAAGCAGGATTTGAAGCATTTTTGGACTGTTCCGATTACCAGCCATAGATTCCTTTACGTGTCCTACTAAATCAGCACTTAGCTTTAGGTTGGGGGGTTTTGGGGTTGTTTTTTTTTTTTTTATTTCTTTAAAAATTAAGAAAGAGGTTGAAGTGAATGCAGACTGCAGTGCACTCAGGGCTCGTGGGGATCTTTTGTCCTTGTACAAAGTCACTCTATGATGTTACAGCCAGGAGGGACCAGGAAAAAAATAATGCATCTTTTAATGAAAAGCACACAACAGTCCAGTGTATGAAGAAGGCTCCCGTCCCCAAGAACAGCAATAATACGCAGCATCTCCACAATACAAACACCTCCCAATCATTCAGTAAGTGTGTGCTGATTTGCTTCCCTGCCCAAACCATCACAGCAATCAGGCCAGATCCTGCAAACTCTGACATGTGCAATAACACCGGTGCACGTGATCAATGCCCCACAAGACAAGACTTTCCACGTGCTTAAATTAAAACGGGGGCCTGAGCGTTCACCAGTTCAGGCTATCAACATCCATGAAGCTTAATAAAAAGAAACATTTTTTTGGCGAGTTACTACTGTACATTTTGTTTTCTTCTCCCTCCCTGGCACAGCAATTTCCCCTCTGGGGACAGGGAATGTGCCAGACAAATGCTGCCTCTGGCAAAGAAACCAGCGACAAACAAGATGCACTTAGTGCACGTTCCAGTTGAGTAGGTGCTCTGGAGACAGGGAAATCTCGAGCTTAAATCCACCTGGCATTACAGTGGAGAGAGCAAAGAGCAGCTCTGCTCATGCCTTCCAGGAGACCCAACCTGCTTTAAGCTGAGCGGTCCGGAGCTGACAGTATTTTGTGCTCCACATCCGATCATTTCTCAGCACCGTGCGTTTTATTAAACTTGATGTTGATTGCACCAGTCATAATTTACGATGATTAGAAATCCAGAGTGTTGCGTTAGCCCCCTACTGATGTGTGCAAACAGACCTCTGGAGCACTCCGGGAGCAAACACCGAGCATGCAGCACAGGTGAGCCATGCTCCTAAAACATGCCAGCGGGGCAGGGGCTCCCACAGCCTTTGGGGGGAATGACCCCTCTCTGTCTGGACAGACACGCTCCAGCACACTCAGCTCAAACACATCACACACCTCACAGGAGCCCATTCTTGCTGATGGGTGGGGAAGCGCCAGCACCTCCGGCTGGGAATTCTGCATCTCACGCTCTAAAATCCACTTGCCACACGTCCATCCCAAAGCAGCGCGAAATCCCAGTGCCTCTCTGGGGACCAGGGCATCCAAGAAACCCACAGATGGGAAGGAGGGGTCAGGGAGAAACTGTTTTTAAGACATTGCAGCCCTAAACAAATTAAACCATTTCAGAGCCTTTTTAAATGCTAATACGGCAATTTGCCAAGCGATTTATGTTCGGTTTTGACATTTGCAAAGTGAATTAGATGCAAAACCCCACTAGTTGTAGTTCTAACACTTACTAATAAGAGATTTACTCAAAAATAATGGAAATGGGGATCTCAGTATTTTCACATATCCAAAGTGCAATTACAGTAAAAACGTTCAAATACGTGTTAAAGCACTGACTTCCTGCGGAAAAAGAGAGACAGACTTCTTTAGGTTTTGTATTTCCATTTATCCTGTCAGGATGAAACGTCACAGATATATTTTAGTTATGGCTTTAGGTTAAAATGAATAAAACCACAACAAAGCAAAAATGGGAGGATACGCTTTATAACCAGAGCCTGCAAATATCTGAAATTTTCCAGTTTTGAGGAGAAAGAACTTGCTCTACCCAGAAGCACCGAATCTTTACAAAAGACCAATTTGCCTCACAATTCAAAGAATTTATTTAAAGACACTGGGAAAAATAATTACTACTTCAAATCTTAATTTGCCTAAAAGCAAACACCAAAAGTCTAATTATAGCTTCCTATAAATGAGAGAACAGACCCATCACACGTGCTTAAACAAGCGACCGCTCTCCGACCAAGCAGCACGAGGCACCCCCAAACTCCTGCACTTCGAGGAGACAGACATGCACACCAACAAAAAAAGGCAGGTTTTGCCCCAGGAAAATAAAAACTATTATCAAGAATTCAACATCTAGAAATGCAGCAAAACTCTTCCATTATGGCTAGAGAGCCAGCCCTGTCTCCCACAGATTTTCTGGCACACTCCGAAGACCTTTCGCACAGCACCAGCTCCTAAAATCCAGTGCACTCAACGATGCAATGAAGACATCCAACTTCAGCAACTCCCTGTTCTTAGCACCATATGTTTGGTCACATTTGAACTGCATCTCCAAGGGGGGGGGGCAGCTTTTATTTGGTGTTGTTTCTTTTGGGAGAAAAAGAAGAAAAAGAGGATTCTTCCCCCATCTCTGACTTTGCTATCTTACTTGTTTGACACAGGACATGCACAGTGGGTTTCAACTCCCACAAAGAGCCAGGCTGTTTCATGCTATGGCCTTAGGCCTCTATTAAAAACAATTTAATTCACACAAGCCCTTGGAGGACTGACAAAGCCCAACTGCTGCTGCTTGCGGAGCACTGGTGTGCTCCATTTTGTTCAGTGATTGCTTTGGGTTTTGCAGGAGACAACAACTCTCCCATTTTAAAATGTTCTGAATTTAACATGCTAGATGGACTGCTGCCTTGCAGAGCGCAAGAACATGAGCGTGGATCCGCTGGGGCAGAGCAATAGTCCACCTGCCTGGCTGCTGTAACAAGTGGCACTGTACAAGGAGTACAGGCAAGCCTGGCCATGCTCAGTGGTCCCTTCTGCTTGAATATCCCCAGCATCCAGAAATGCTGTTTGCAGAATATGAGTGGGAACATCCCAGTCTGTTCCCTTTAGCACCTGTTTATAGACCTATTGTCCATGAATGCATTTAATCCCTTATTAAAGCTGCTCGTACTGACCCCTCCACAACCTCCAGCGACAAAAACTTCCAGGAGTTCACTACATGCTGTGTGAAGCATTACTTTCCTTCACCCATTTTAAATGTATCCATCTCCTGCTATTTCCACCAACTGCACCCTGGCTGTAGGAGCTGGCAAACAACAGCTCTGTGTTCAGAGCTGCCTTCCTGATAATGAACTTTGGTCCCACCTTCCTCTCCTAACAGAGCAGCCCCAGGCTTTCCAGTCGCTCCTCGTAAGGCAGCTGCTCCCTCCCCTTCATGGCTTGGGTTGCCCTTCTCCAGATGTCCCCTAACTTGACCGTGCCCTTGAGATGCACAGATCAGAACTGCACACAGCGCTGTTGATGCGGGTGCACCAACACTTTATATAACAGCAAAATGACGTAAAAGAAATCTCTTGTTCTTAACACCCTTCCTTATGATACCCAACGATGCTGGCTTCTCCGGCTGCCCCCGTGCTACAAGCCGATGATTTCAGCTGTCAGCTGCAACTCAGATCTTTCTCAAGCTGCAACTGCCAGGTCAGAGCATCATGATGTTTCAGGGAAAGACAGCAGCAGAGGGGCCTGAACGGGAAAGCAGTTTGTGACTGACAGTGCTTTCAGATCAGCTTCAACCAATTTTGAAATGCAGTGAGGTACTGACACCCTCGCACACTTGTTTTGGAAGTGCACCAGTCTGCGCACATGCTGCCTTGGGAGAAAACAAGTGATAGTGTGCCTATTCAGAAAGGCAAATTTTACCCCTGAGAAGGGTCTTCTCCAAGATCTGGGCATCCCCAGCCACATCACAGCCTTTCTGCAAGGGAAATAATATTTAACACAAACAGCAGAAGCTGCTCAGCACCTGTCTCCTTCCCCAGCCCCACACTTGAGACCTACGTGCAATTTTTCTTTTAGCAGCAAACTTCGTTCTATCCAGCTGCTGTTTTGTTCTCTTCTTTTGCAATCCACTCTCCTCCTTTGACTCCTGCTGTAATGGAAAAAAATACGGTGAGTACATACAATATTCAAGAAATACTACCAGCCCCCCCCCCCCCCCCCTCAGACACAAACACTGGTTCAAGAACAAGCCTCTATTTGTGTGAAATTTGAATTTCAAACATAATTCAATCACATTCTGTAACTATTAAAAGCTGTGTGATAAGCATAATGAGCAAAAAGAGTTACAGACTGACATAAACAGAGAAGTAGGAGAGACAATAGACTTCATGCCAGTCACCACCATACACTGCACCTGCTGCCCATGCTTTTAGAGAGAATTTGTTTGGCCTTGCTAAAACATCAGTATTTGTAAGCACTCAAAACAGAAAAACAAAACCTTTTCATAACTGAACATTGCTCACCTGTAAGCCAGGACTGTTTCCTGTCGTGCAGCTTCTAGTACTCTGCCCAGACAATTTCAGGTGACCAAAACTAGAATCCTAGCCATTTTGGGGGACCCATGCAAATGCACCCCAAAGGCAGGAGAGTCAGATGTATTTATTCCTTGTGTATTCTCTCACTGCATTGCCGCAAGTGTTTCATTTTTGAAGCTTGAATACTTCAGAAATTTGCTGTCTTGAGGCCTCCCGGAATAACGCCCACAAGAACAACCTAAGTGCATGTTGCTTTAAGCACATGGACTGCAACAAGAATGGTCACAGGCTTAATTGGCACACATTTATGCAAGTTGCTGTCCTAACAGCTTAAGCAAGGGCATACACATTACCGAAGGCTGGCACTGGACCCCTTCCAATTTGTCTCTCTAAATCAGGTAGGATTAGAATCAAACCCAGTGTTTCAGGCAGAGACCCACGCCTGGCCAGGACAGGGCTTCACACAGCTCCGTCTGCAGCTGCAGTTGTTTTTGCTGTCCATGAGACTCATGGCTAACTGGCTACATGCTTGTGCCTCATACCACCTCCTGTGCCAGGAGCGGGGCTTCGAGGTGGGGCATGTGGCTTGGGCTAGTTTAATGCAAATGGATACACAGCTTATTTTCAAGTGTAATCAATTTCTGCTGTCCATTGCCTGTTTCTGAACCTGTGAAGTTCTTTGGACTGCACCTCTATGCCAAGTTTTAAGACATCTCCAGCTTTAGTGTTATCTGCAGATTTTATTAATGTATATACACCACTTGCTCCCTCTTACAGATCATTAATGAGGATGTTAAAACACACACAGACCTCATATTGATCCTCTTGGCCTCAGCTTTACATCTCCCCCAAATGAGCCTCTCTTCTGTTCATCACCAGCTTTTGCTGACAGTCTTTTAGCAGGATTTCAATCCAGGAATGTTACTATCTAGACCAAATTGAATTATTTATCCAACTAAGATTTTGCAAGACATACTATTAAGTGGTTTCCTGAAACCCTAATACATTACAGCTTTTACGTGCCCTAATACCTACACCACTCCTCACTTCCACTGATTTGAGAATCAGCTCACAAGAAGGCAGCAATCATGCTCGGCAAGTCCACACACACACTCATGCTCACACCTAAGTTTTTTTTCCTTTGACCCATTCCTTCTCTTCCCTGCCCAGCCTGGTTTTGGTACGCCATTTCTAAGATCTGCTGCTGTGTCTCCAAAAGGCTGCTTCACAGCCAGATTCTCTCCTCTTGCTGGAAGATGGGATGCCTAGCTCATGCTCAGCAGGTGAAACCCTCTTTCTTCCAGGGTCCTGGTACATCACCCTTCTCCACAGTTGTCCATAAACCACTGGTTCTCCTACTATGAATTGCCCTGCCTGGGTCTGCAGCGGCAGCCCCATGCTGACCTTGTGGGCAGCTCACACCTAAGGGAGTAGGGAATGGTCTGTGGGATCGCACCAGGATCACACTAGGATTATATGCTGGAGGAGGTTAAGCACAAGCTCTCCCTCTCTCCCCCAAAGCCCCATCTAATGTTGCTAAACCTACTCCAGCTTAAGACAGGGGCAATTTAATCCTAGCAGGCTCTGTAAATCCCCAGCTCTTCTCTCTAGACATCAATCTTCCCCTCATCACTCTTGCACTTGCCAGAAGGTCAACCCTGACACTCTCATCTGCAGTTCTCTTCCAGGGCATGGATGTGATTTATGAGCACACCAAACTTTCCATGGCTGCCAGTGTCTGCTCTGTGCACAGACACACACGTTTACAACACGCACCACAGGACAAGACGGGGCTCAAACACCTCCAGGGCTTTGGAGGGGAACAGCATGCCTGGTGCTGGGCGGGCTGCCCAGTTTCACCACACAGCCGAGTACGTGCCTTGGTTCCCCGTGCTGGGTCCTGAAGAATCTCGACATTTACAACAGTGGCAGGAGCAAAATTATTGCAGGACACGTGTTGTACGAACCTCATACATTTGAGAAAGATGTTTAAATTGCTTAGCAGCATTCTACCAAACAGCCACAGTACACTGAACCACTGAAGCAAATCCAATTAATCCTGATGGGCCAAAATATACACACACATCTCAATTCCAAGAATTCTTAAATCTTCTTTATTTTTAAACCCAGGAAATAAAACATACCTTTTAATTAGGATTTATGGCTGTTTGTACCTCTGCTGGGAGAAAGCCCCGCAGGCCCCAGAGTGCTCTGCATAAATGCAGGCATGGATGGTAGAAACAGAAGGGGCCAAGAAAATTCAGAGAAGACAACAGAGCTTGCTCTCTCTGACCCAACCTTTTAATGCTCATCTGTCTACAAGGATAATAGGAACTCAGGGGGCCACTCAACCAACTGCCTTTCTAATAAGATCACTAGTCCAAAAATAATCTTAATCAATTAAAATATTCCCAAACTGCAGCCAATACTCTTAGTTACAAGGTCATCTCCAACACACAACTTCCAGAGGAAACTAATTATTATAGCGGAGGGAAGGTGGGAACTGCGCACCTCTGTTCAGTGCCAGCCTGGATAGCGTCTCTCCTCCTTTGCCGTCAATTTAAAGCATAATGGCCAGAAGGAATCCAAATTCTCTTCCTGTGTGTCAGGCTCTGCAGTTTAATTTATGATGCTCTCTTATGAGCAATTTCACTGTCAGCATTGTACACAGATCAAGAAAAAGACAGGTTTCCAAAGTTCCCTACACATTTAGTGGAAGGCAGCCACTATTCTTGTTTTTTTAACCTGCTTGGTTTCACCAGACAGCAGGAAATCAAGTTCCCATTTTAAAAATGCTTTTACACATACTTAAGAGAACCTGACTCTGCCAGCAGAAACAGATACAGCTCTACTCACTTCTAAAAGCCCGTAAATGGAAGCCAGTAGCCAGCCTCCCACATCCTGCTCCCTCGAATCCACATCATAAACCACAGAAATCAGCTTCTACTGACTCAGGGAAGGAAAGGCTACAGAAGAATGTCTCCATAGCTAACAGTGCAGACTGCAAAGTCAAAAGGTCTGGGTAATTTTACTGCTCAACAGCAGTTGGGACAATCTAACAATAGGGCACAGCCAAACACCACACGTCCTGCATGGGAAATACGCAGATGAAAACCAGACTAATTTATTTTTAAAAGCCAATTAGATGTTGGACGTGCCACGTTTGACTCTAGCCAAGGCTGCTGCTGAAATTAGTATCACCCCCTACTTTATTAGTGTCTGACTTCAGTTCAGAATCTGTTTCAGCTCTGCTCTGTCTTTCAGCTCATTAGAACAAACCTGCTGGAAGTGGAGACTTGAACAACGAGACACGATGAGGCTTGTGCCAGACGTGTAGTTCCTGACACACGGGAGGGACGCCTCTGTAGAAAAAAGGGCTTTTACCAGGCTGTAAGGAGCCTGGATTCAGACCAATCTGATTTCTGAGGAGTGAGCGCAGCAGAGCCGTGGAGCCTCCTCAAGAGCACACTCACACTGCATTCGCCTGTGGGAATTGGAGGCACTGGGTCCCTCGGTACCATAGCAGAGCCCGTGGGGACAGCAGGGTGCTGCAGCGATACTCCCGCATGGCTCTGCTTCGCTCAGATGGTCACCGGTGTGAGGTGGGCACTGCCATCCTAGCTGTGACGCTTCCAGCACCATCTTCTCCATAGCAAGACGTCCCTCAGGCCATGCCTGGTCCCAAAACAAAGTGCCCACTGCCACAGTTGATGGAGAACAGGACAGGGTGGTGGCCGGGTATTCCAGCTGATGCCCAAACACACTTCCCTCTTTCTACAAAAGACAACACCTGATCTGGAACATCAATGCATGCTGCTATTTACCCAGACTGCAAGTATCTCCAAACACAGGAATACTCAGGCAAAGGGATGTTCCACGCCAAAGGGAAGACAGGCCGTGGAAGCCACGCAGAAATAGATGGCACCATCACCCTGGAGTCTTGTCATGTTCCCCAAGGGCTGGCAGAGCTAACAAATCTGGCAGAAAGAGCCAATGAGGTTTCATGCAGAGTCTGAGAGTGGAGGCAGGTACTCTCAAAGCTCCCAAAGGATCTACCCAGGAAAAATGGACCCTTCTGAAAGGTCCCACAGCAGATCAGCAGCATTTTGGGATCAACTGCACTGAAGGCTGCAGATCAGTCAAACACGTTAGCCGAGCTGCTGGGCCTCTGGCTATGCTCAATGCTTATGCTTGCCCAGGCCTCCTGCTGGGTGACGATCATCTTCCAGACGTGGCTTCAGAAAATCCTGGGGGTCAAAGAGTCTTTACCAGCCCAACTCAAGCAGGAGGCTCAGGAGACAGACCAGGAATTGCTGTGCTTGGAGAAAGCATTGTTGAGCACTATTTGAAATATTGTGTATTTGTGAATGACCACCCATCTTCTGGCATAGGGAACCAATTCCCCACAGGATTTAAAGAGTCAGGGGAGACAGGAACCACTTTGCTCATTCGTCACGTCTGCATTTTCAGAGACACAGTCTGCACAAAGAAGGTCATCTCCTCTTGTTTCCACAAAGCCAAAGAGACCATTCTTATTTTGTCTGACCCCTCCCAAAAAAAAGAGAAGTGCTCCCCAAATCCAGGATTATATATAGCAGAGATCAGAAAGCCCCATGTCCAGAAAACTTCCTTCTGATGCAGCTCTGCAGATGCCACAGCATAGACATGAGCAAAGAAAGAAAACTTGGCAAAATAACATGGATGAGCTTGATAATCCAGCATGACTGAAAAATTCCTGGGAGAGGCAGTCTGCCAAAGATCATCAAAAGTGAGAAGCTGGAGGCTTTCCAGGTGCAGCTGCTACAAGATCTGCTGGTCTGGAAGCAGAACTAGGGACTTGTTCTATAGATACCTGCCAAGAGACTGCCAAGGAAGAAAGCCATCGAATCAATGATGCCCAAATTGTCCTTGTAGCTTTTGATTCATAAGGAACTATGTCCTAACAGATGCAAGATTAATTGAGAATGTATTGTTCTCTAAAATTGCTATTGATCTGAGCTTCCCACACCTCTTCTTGAACACATAACAAGGTCTTACTAGAGCAAGAACAACAGTTACAAGGTTCGAAATTGAAATTCAACTTGATGTACACTGAAGAGCTGAGACAGTTACAGAAGCCAGACAGTTATTTTTTTGAGATACCAAGTAAATCACATTTTGGGGTTTGATTTTGCAGAAAACAACATGACAAGAGACTGTGGCACTGGATCTGGAAGCTGATGACTCACAGAAAGAAAGAGACTGAACTGAATAAATCCACTCATTCAACTGACTGAACTGTTGTCACTTAAACAGAACCTAATTGGCTCTTTAACGGCCTCTCTGAGCATATCCTTTTCTGTAATATGACCGATTATGCCATCAGAATTTATTGTTTATAGACAAACTTACAGAACAGTCAGGGAGCCTAACCTTTTTATAGATGTGTTTTAAGAGACATTTGTTTCCTCTTTTTCAGATACGTGCACATTGAGATGAATAATTGCAGACAATAACAGGTCCTGATCTTTTATGTACTGCAGCAGCTCTTATAGCTGCTGATTTCTTTTTTCCTTATAGGTTTCACAATAAAGGCCAGTGATGCAGCAGACATCTGAAGTTAACTTAGCATATTGCAGAGCTAAGGGTTTAACCCCACTGAACTATTACTGCCATATGTTCCATTTCTTTCAGGGAATTTCCCAATGGGAAAGAACTCAGACAATGTGAAGAAAAAACATCCAATATCATTTGCCCTACAGCTTTTTACTGTTTATTTCTAGTGCTTTTCCCCTCCTCACATGATAATCGCCTTATTGTAGAAAAGCATGCTGCAGATGTGGAAGCGAAAGGAACTTGATTTAAGATCTACAGCTTGAGAGTGAACTGAAAGGCTTTTGAAAATGGTGGAATTACAAAAAACGGCTTAGGATCCCAAATCACCAGCAAGACAGAGCAAAGCCTGAACAGTCATTCATAACAAATTGATTCTATTAATTCCCTCTTGTGTACCTCACTCAGTTGAGGACAGATTCTCAGGGCTCTGGGTTTCCCCCAGGCGGGAGTTCCTGCACTCATCCCAATGCCAGTATAACAGAGGCAGACATTTTAATCTTTTAGGGTAAGGCTGATGTTTGTAAGACAACACTAGGGATCAGGGATCTGAGCCTTTATGTCTTAGCCAGGCACACCCACACCACAGTTCACCTTTACACCCTATGGAAGTGGGTTAAAAACTCAGGCTTCCGTAATTCAGAATCAGTTTACCAGATACCAGCTGTATCTGAGCTACTCACAAGCCTGTGTTCTGAATCATTTTCTTATCTATTTGCACATAATACAGAATCATGTTTCTATGGTTTAGCTGGAAATCAATCAAATAAAAATTATGAAAAAAAGATTTGTAAAGGGATTGAGGAAAGGTTACTTTTAAATTACGTTTCAAATTCAGTTCTGAGAGGATTTGGTTATCAAATCCCAGACTCATAACTCACCCTCACGAAGCACACCATTCATTTCCTAGTCAAATAGGATTTGATTCATCTCACATGTAAGAAAAGGAACGGCACAATACCCTGTGTGCAAAGCCTGACCCCAGCACACACAGCATGGGATGCTCGGGCACTCTCCTGCAACAGCAGGGCCCAGCACAGTCTCTGGACACCAGAAGCCGATCACTGACCTCTCCATCGCTGTCAGATATAACAATAAACGCATCCACAAAACTGCGCTTCTTCTTGGCATTGGCTGGGTTCCTCTTCTCTTCCTCCTCTTCCTCCCCATCCTGACCTCGAGAGTCCAGGCCCTCTGTGGGCTTCTTCTTCCTCGGCATCCTTCACTCTGAAACAGAGGGAAAGATTAAAAGCCATTTGTTTCCTTCTGATTTAGATTTCCCCTAACAGCCATCCTTTTTTTGCTATTTTTAGGCAAAATACCCCAGGCATTAGAACCTTATTACAAAGCGTGGTGGATTTAGCATTACTGGGAGCCACACATACTAGTCTCCACTCATCTACTTAAGAACACTTTATTATAGCTGATTGCTAAAAAGGGGTTTCAGGGGAACAGCAACACAGACCAAAGCCACTCTGAATGCCCTTGCTCTAAAGCAATGAGGCTTTCCTCTTAAAGCTCATCAGCAAACTCCTCCAAAGCATCACTTTACACCAGGTCAACCCTCTCGCTCTCCAACACAACCCCGAACTTCCCCTCCTCAGCCCCACACCTTCACCGTCTTGGTGCAGAACAAACCAGACTGTGACAGCAGATCAAGCTGAAACTTGCATGCCAGAACAAGAAGCCACCACAGCACAACCATTTGTCAGCTTTTATTTTCAACAAAACAAGGGGGAAAAGCATGTTCCTCAAAGGATGCTCTTTTGCTCTCAGCACAGCAGCTCGGTGGAAGGCTGCACCAGCACTACAAAAAGGGAAAACACAGGCAATGGCAGTAGGCAGGTTGGAAACAAGACAACAGGTTTATCTCGCAGCCTGGATTTCTCAATGAGCATCAGCCTCCGGAAGTCCTCTGTGCAGACATGCCTGAACCATTTGTATTAAAGGTGGCACTTGACAAGCTGGGAGGAACCTGCTGAGCGTTATTAGTGCAAACCTGAGTGCTCTATGAACAGCACAATTGAGGGCAGGTGCCCACACAATGCAAGCTAGTACTTCAGCATCTCCTTTCCTTGCCAGCCCATAAACTGTTGGAGAGAGATGCACAGCAAGCGTTAGCGGCTTTGATCAAAAAGGACTCAGACAAGAGGATCAGGAATGGTGAATGAGAGCAGCGGGACGGCACACAGAGTTAAACCACCCCTTCCTGTCTATGTTTGCTGTTTGGCAAATAACCCAGCAACAACATTCAGCGCTTCCTGAACTGTGATCTAAAAGAGCCTTACAAAGCAGGCTGAGCACGATCAGCTCTGTTTAAGTTAGAATTAAACATGTGCAGAGCGGTTAAACAACAAGCCCCTCGTTACACACCAGAAAACGGCAGAGCTGGAAATGCAAGTCAAGTTGGCCGGTTCCCAGACCAGTGTCCTTCCACAGGATCATTCTGCCTTCCTTCAAGATCACTGAAATAGCTCAAATGTGCTGCTTAGATCTAAAATAAGAGTAAGAGAAGATGCAACAAAGACCCTGCATTACCCAATATAGAGCCAAACCCTTCTCTGTAACACCACAAAACTGCAAACAGCCGCTGTGTGTAGAAATACTAATGAGCAAGAAGTTCAAAATCCCCATCAGGGCTAAGCACAGCAGTGCACTGCTCCATCTACAGTCCAAGGCAGCAAGGTGAGGCTGAGAGGAATACATGCACTCCCTCCCCACTATCTGAAGCCTTCTAAAGCTCCCTTAGCCTCTCTGCCTCCCTTACTCTGCAAATACATGCACACACATGCCTAGAGACAAAAGATGATTACCCTGGTGAGTCATGATTTGCACTGAAGGTTTGCTGAGCCTTCTGAAGACAGCATATTGCACAAATGGCATGCACAGCTCCAGAAGCAACTGCAACGACCACTGCAGTCCACAAATGTTTGTCTGTTTAGGAAGGGGAACTAGAAACAAGCACTGCTTTTGGAAAAGCAGTGGCTCTTGCAAAACAAAGCTGTTCTGCTCCAGCTGAGCTGAACTCAGGTCTTGTTGGAATATCCTCATTATACTTTCTCCATTTTTTATCTTTTGCTCCAAACTGTCTCTTTGCCCTCTGCCCGGAGAGATGAGCCAAGCCTCGCACCCAGCTGCTGAGAACTGCCTCCACAAAGGGCGTCCATCATGGTGGGGAAAACACCCTTATTGGAAGAAAAACACTTACACAGACAGGCGTTCTGGCACGTTGATAGGGAGGAGCACTGGAGAGGCCCATGCCTCCAGTATGACTCCTATGCAGGGTCACTCTGGTTTTGAAGAGACAGCCTGTAAACCTTTTTACCACCGAAACAAAAGCAAACAGCAACAAGCAACTGCCACACTGTCTTTTTTTTTCTTTTTTTTTTTTTTTTTAAATCCACGCTGGTATCACCAGCTCTCCTCTGACTCTGCGATACATCTTCTGCTTGATGCACTGTGCTAAATAAGAGATCACTGAGAAATATCAGCTGGAGTTATGATGAGTCACCTACCTTCAACATTTAAAGGAAAGGAAAAAAAAAAAAAAGAGTAAGAGATGTAACCACACAACTCCCACAACGCTTCTGAAAATGAAGGGACTTGTGGCAAAGAGAGTCTCTGTAAATGTAACTAAGGGAACAAGACAAGTAAGAGATCACTTGTAGCTGTGCTAGTCTGAGGCTATGAGTAGGAGAGCGGTAATAGCTTTTATTAGACAAGCTGGTATAGCTGAGGGAAGAAAACACGCACCAGAGTGCATACGCACACCACCACCCCCCCCCCAACCTTCAGGTAGGGAATTTAAGCACAGAAGCTGTATTTTGCTTTTAGCACTCTTGGAAAGGACAGCTGCTAGTACCCGAGGTGATGATACCCGCTTTCAGGCTCAGTGAAAAAGGCTGAAAACTGAATTATCTAAAACTATCCTTGCGGTTTGGCTCACAGACTCGTTTTCCAGTTATCCAAGGTTTTTTTCAACTCTGAATTTAAGACAATTTCTTTGTAAATGCTCTGACAGCAAAGGTGACCTCCTGACAAGGGACTCACACATGCCACACTTCTCCAGTCACATTTTTAGGGATATCCTTGAAGATCCCCAACTTGTGATTATTTGTCATTTTCCCTCTCATCTATCATTTTGATGAATCAGAAAGCAATTACCGACAGAATAATTCTAAATCTTGACACTGCAGCTACAGACCTGCCAAGCTGTGACAGCTTGAAAAATGCTTGAAAATGCAGCCAAAAATGAATGACTCTCATCCCCGGATGAGTTTCTGAGCCGTTTGAGACACAGGCTGTCGCTTTGTAAACAACTCCCCCCACCTCAGGAAGAAGAGGCACTACGCTCCCCAGCAGCACCACGAAGCAGCTCGGCGTTCAGGCAGGTCAGCACCACACGCCTCCCTGGAAATATCATCCCTGGACCCTTGGCTCGACCCAGCACGCAGGGCCCAGCTGATGCTCTGCAGCCAGCTGGACATGAGGGCTCACAGCGCCCCGGGGGGAGAGAAATTGTTTACAGGATTTATCCGTTTATAGAGCTGGCTGTTGACGAGAAGGGACAGAGGGACTGCGGAGGCCACGCGTGCCCAAGTGCTGTGCATCTGCAAATGCCACTGAGCTCTACAGGAGATGCTAACTGCTCAGCTTCCCTCTAGCCCAGCCCAAGCAAGTCCAGCATGCAGCACCTCTCCCTCCTCCAAGGGCAGGCCCTGTGTGGGGGGAAAGCACCCCTCTTCCCAGCACCCACTCAAAGTCCTCCCATCCCCTTCCCAACCCGCTGCCTTCGGGCACGGAGGGCTCTGCAGGGAGACTGGGGGTCAGGGCTACTCGACAAGTGTCACTCTGGGGAGAAAACATGGAGGGGGGTCCCAGGCAGGATAGGGGGGTGAGTTCGGGAGGAAGGGGATCAGCCATAGGTGGGGTAAACCAAAAGGAGGGGAGTGTGCTGGGGCTGCCCCAGGTGAAGGGGAGGGAGCCAGACCTGGCAGAGGGAAACAGGAAGGGCAGGAGCTGGCCCCAGGGCCTAGCCTGGGGGGACACCTCTGGGGATGGGGCCCGGGCAGAGCTCTGGGGGAGTCGGTTTTGGGGTGCCCTCCTCAGGGGACAGGCCTGGGAGAAGAGCACCAGGGTGGCCCCAGGGAAGGGGCGCAGTACCAGGGTCCCCTCCAGGGCAAGGGGCTAGGGTACAGGAGTGATACTGAGGTGTCCCCCCGCCCCCGGGGGACCGGTCCCCGGATCACCCGGCGCAGGGGGCGGTGGGCATGCCCGGGG
>NW_010973092.1:10297149-10297424 GCF_000737465.1 Haliaeetus leucocephalus
TGGCCATTTTCTCAGCCCGGTGCCGGGCGCTGCAGGCAGGGCAGCGGGCGCCGGTTCCCCAGGAGACGACGAGCGCGGTAGGGGGCGCGCCTTCACACACCCCCCTCCCTGCGAAGCCTCGGTGCCTCAGAAATTAGCCCTACGCTTAACGCTGTCACCGCAGCAAGCGCTGTGTCGTTTCAATGCCCACAAAGAGCAGGCCCCGCGGGGCTGGCGGAGACGCCGGGGGAACCGCCGGTCCACCGCCCGCCCTGCCCACAACCGACCTGGCCCCC
>NW_010973092.1:10297434-10311743 GCF_000737465.1 Haliaeetus leucocephalus
CGCTGACGCGCCGGTTGTGCCCCCCCTCCCCCCTCCCCGCAGTGGACCGGCTGATCCGGGAGAACGGGCACATCTTCACCGAGGCCCAGTGCAAGGTGTGCAGCGCCCTGCTCATCTCCGAGTCCCAGAGGCTGGCCCACTACCAGGTAGGGAGCGGGGAGCCGCCGCCGCCCGCCGCCGGGCACCGCGGGGTGCTGAGCAGCCGGGCGGGCGGGTTTCTCTCTGCTTTCTCCAGAGCAAGAAGCACGCTAACAAGGTGAGGCGGTACCTGTCCATCCACGGAGGAGAGGAGCTGGCCCACGGGAAGAAGATGAAGCTGGATGCGAAGGAGGTGAGAGGAGAGCGTAGAGCCCTTCAGGCCTAAATACCGCCCAGCGGGACCTGCTGGGCTAAAGGCTGTTGTACAGCCTGGGCGCCTTTATGAATAAATGAAGAAAATGCTCTCGGAAGGGGCGTTGTGAGAACCAAAGGGCCCGATGGCAGGTGTGTCGCCAGGCTTTGTGTCAGCAAGCACAGTTCCTGCTGCCCTTCCCATTTAAACAGCCTCTGTGAGCATGTCTTCCCCGTTTAAACAAACACATGTTGCCTTTTATTGATAGTCTTGCTCAAAAGGACAGGGAAAAGTGAATAGGAGCGACAACTTGTCGGGAGTATCATTGCGTAACCTTTACTGTCACAGGGAGCACGCTGGGTTGACCATCTACTGGAATTCTCTTTCCAGAGTGATCCTTTTTTCACTTACTTAGGTTTCCTTGGCTGGTAGCTGGAGCCTGTTGGTCAGTAAAGGCACCACGTTCCACTCGGCCATCTGTCTGCCCTGTGACTCATTTGGGAAACAGATTCTACTTCTATGATTGCTTCAGCTTTAATCCCTAACTCTCCAAAATTTGCGGCGGGGGGGTGGGGGATAAAGACAGATGCCTTTGCACATAGTGTTAGGCTTAGAAATGACTGCTGCTGCCTGCTCTGCTGGCATCGTGTTGCAGATGACCCAGCTGATAGCAATGTTTGTGTTGCTCAGTTCACACCTTGCAGAGTGAAAGGGTGCCTGTTGCAATTCTGGCAGCCACACACTTAACCTTGTCCTTTATCCGTACAGGCCAGGGTTGCCCCTCTGCCTGGAGTGGTTCACTAACGGGTTAAAAAAAGTAATCTGGTGCAAGAACACTCTCCAGTGAGGGAGAGGATGATGCTGCATCATGGAAGTCCTACTCAGTCACACTTCTTCAACTTAACACCTGAATGTCTTTGATTACCTTGTTTTCTTAGACCCCCAAACCTTAGTGTTTCTTCTCACAACAAGAAGGTTGGATGAGGTGACCTGCAGAGGTCCCTCCCAACCTCAGCCACTCTGCTATTTTGTATGCACAGGACAGCAAGCAGGAAGGCAGCAATGGGGAAGACAGGAACAAGTGTTGTCCCATCTGCAACATGACTTTTTCCTCTCCAGCTGTGGCAACATCTCACTACTTGGGCAAGACTCATGCCAAGAACATGAAGCAGCAGTCCCCCAAAGTGGAAGGTATGACTGTCTGCAGCGCCTTTGTGTGGTACCAAGGGGCCGTTCAAGCAATAAAAAAGTTGAGAGATTCATTGGGCCCCAAGTGTAACCTTTCATGAGGATGTGCATACTCTTTACTGTGAAACAGTAAGCCAGCAGTGCACCTCCAGAGACATGGTCTCCCTCAGCAGCCTGCTTGGTGGGCTGGCATTGGCAAAAAGTTGTGTGTTTTTTTGTTTTGCTTTGTTTGGGAGAAATGCAGCTCGCAGCAGTGTTGTACCCATCCCTGTGTGCAGGGACCAGGAGAGAGCCGCTCATCAGGGAGCATGATGTTAAGTTGTAGAAATGCCTGTCATAGGATACGATGCTTGTTAAAAGCTTACAGGGACTGAAGTGACTGGTGACTGACATGGCAATTCATCAGGGCTGCTCAACTATAAAGATGTAGCCTCTGAGGTTTAGGGACTTGTGAGCTGCGGCTAGCTGGGGACTGGGAGAGTGTAGCTGGGAAGCATCAGTATGTGTTTGTCCTGACCTTGTGCTTTTCCCACGGCACCTGCCTTTGCCTGCTCTCATGATGGGATGCAGTCCATGCAGACCTCAGGTCTGACCTGCTGCAGCTGCCTGTGTGTCCCATCCCTTTGCTAGCAGTAAGAAAGGCCCAGTGGGTGGAGAGGGAGACCCTCTGTCCAGGGCATGTAGGGACAGCCAAGAGCCTGGAGTGCTGTAGCCAGTCAGGACGGAGGGGAAATGCAGCCTTTGAGTGTATCTGAGGATGGCAGCTTTTTCTAGCTCTGAGCTGGGATCTTCCGGGCAGAAACTGTCTGTCTCAGGCTGTCTTCATGGCTTTGTTAGGTTGTGTGTACACAGCGAAACCACCTCTGTGGTCAGGGTGGCCTGTGAGATGTTTTTATTCTTTGAACCCTTTGCTTTTGGGTACGAGAGGAGCCTTCAGGAAGGGGTGGATGTACGCATGAGCGGTCTGGTGCGTACCTTTGCTTTGGGCATGAGAGGAGCTCTCTAGTACTTAGAAGGTTCCTCGTTCTGGTGTTTGGTACCCCATAATGAGAGGGTGCAGGTTTCTCCCATCAGACGGGAGAGCCGCTTCTCTGGATGGATTCACTGAGTCGGACCTAGTCCCATTCACGCTATTTCTCAGGCAAGACTCCTCATGACTTCCGTTCAGGATCAGGTCCTGCAGCTGCATGGTGTTTCGAGAAACCCACTTGCCTTTGCTGCAGAGGGGCTTGTACCCATGTTCTAGCTGGGTGATGATAATAGTAGGTGGAAGCTCATTCATCTCCAGTGTTTCTTGAATACAACCATGCTTATGTTAAGGACAAATATGCAAATCTGTTGGGTGGGTTTTTTTAACCCTGAAAGTTTTTCTGGCCTACTCTGACTTTTCTTACCACATGCTTTTCAATTCTGCAGTGTTAAGGGAAGAAGTAGGAGCAACGTGCATTTATCTAGATGTCTTACATTCCCTGTCTAGGTTTGGGTTTTAGGTGTACTGGTTTTTTTTTTTTTAACATGGGTTTTGGGGGAATGAAGTGACTTTTTTACCTCTGAGTTCTGTGACTGATCAGGAGTTTGGATTCACCCTACAGAAGCGGTGCCCCCCCAGAAACATCCTGCTGCCCTCCCCACCTCTACCGTGTCTTCTAATGAAGAGAACAAGGACATTACTGACCCAGACAAGTTCTGTAGCCTCTGCCATGCCACTTTCAATAACCCCCTTATGGCAAAACAGCATTATGTAGGCAAGAAGCACAGAAAGCAAGAGACCAAACACAAGCTGATGGCACACTACGGCCGAACCCCCGATGCACCGGCATCGTCCTTCATGGGTGAGTTCTCAGCAGGCAGGCTAATAAATAGCTGAAGAGCAGGGTGGGAGAGCAACAGTATGTCTGACAGGTCTTTGGACAAGAGAGTCTGTGCAGAGGGAGCAGGGGAGAATTGGTCGTGATGAGGATCTTGATTATATGCTGTAAGACTGATTTGTTTGATGTTGTAACCCCCAGCAGCAAAACTTCTAGACTGCAGCTACTCGTGACAAGCTTTGGGTTATGTTTTGCAATGTTGTCTAATCGGGGACGTGTCCTTTTTATTCTCTGTGTGGATAATCCAGAGATTTTGGCCAGTACTGTTCCTAGCTAGGTGATTGCATCCAAAATGGAAAGGTAGAAGTGGCATTTGATGCTTAAAAAACGTCTTTGGAAGGGACTAGCCAAAGGTGGAAGAAATAGGTTTAACTGCACCTGCTGCTTCAAATGACATGAAAGCCAGAGAGATTTCTCCGTGAATGCCTTTCTGCCTCTGTGTGGGCACTTCCATCTGATGAACTAACGCAACTCTCTCTGGAGCAAGCAGGAATGGGCGGGGGGGGGGGGGAAAGAGCTATTAAGGAGGAACTTTAGGCAGACATTTAAAACTCATTTGGTTTATGATGTGCTGCTTATGAGCACTTCTATGTGATGAAAGCCCTTGGAGTCCAGTAAAAGCATTAGTAGCTCACGGTAAACTCCCTTGTTCCTCCCAGCAGCCTTCTGTTGGACCAGGAAGTCTAGTACCTGCTGGATGCTTGAGGTAAATAATAAGCAGACAAATCATCTTAAAATCTTCTTCAAGAGCTTCTTTCTCTGTCATAAAAACCCACACAAGCAAAAGATTAATTATTCCAATTCTTTGCAGGCCACCTTTAGATACCGGTAGCACTTAAGAGAAATGAGGCTCAATTATCCAAGTAATATTCTCTCCCACATTGCGTAGTCGTGTGGGAGATGGAAAAGGTGCTTGGTATCTAGCGTTACCCATCTGCTCTTTACCTAATTAGTGGGGCCTGATGAATGGTTTCACTTTAGTGTGACTCAGGCACTGACAGTGGCAGGAGCCCCAGCCCAGGCAGGCTGGGTAGGTGGGCAGTGCCATTTCCTATGAAGTGCTGGCAGAACCAGAGTACCTATGGACACATCTCCATGGCACTTAAGCTGTTCAGGTGAGGTTTTGGAGTCTGGGCTGTAATCGGGGGCTGCTTGGATGTGATGGGCTGCAGTCAGGGATGTTTTCTCCTGCTCTCTTTGCCTGTCCTTGTGTGCTAACAGCCATGCCTGTCCCTAAAGTTCTCTCTGCTGGGATCTGGCTGGCAGCAGGTAAAGATGTGTTCTTCGCAGTGCAACACCAAGGTGTTTTGTCTGCTTAAAGTTCCTCTGGAAACCACTGGTTTGGGGTGCAGGAGTGCAGTTTAGACAACTTCATGCACACACCAGTTTGCCGGATTTGCAAGAGAGAGATCTTGACCCTCGACCTGAGGGCTGTAACAGCTCCTCTGGCCTTTCCCACCCAGGTCCAGCTCTGTTTTGAGAGTTGAATGTCCCACTAGAGTCTGAAATCTCTCTGAGGTGCAGCAGCCAGGTGGGGAAATGTCTGCTACATCATGCATTGTGCTTCTCACTCAGTGATTATGCTCCTCTGCACCCATGGGGTGAGTCTCCTCTTTCACCTTTAGGAATTGTTTTCTTTGCGAGACTCCCAGGCAGAGCCCTTCTCCAGCGAGCCAAAATTCAGGAGCCCTTAATGTCTTGAGGACAACTGCCAGGATTTTCCCCTGTTAGAGACTCCTGTGCTGAGCTGTGCTGCCATGCTTGCCAGTTTGGTATCTGTGACCTCCCGAACTTTCATCCCAGCTGGAGTTGTCATGTTACACAAAACCATTGATCTGTCTAGTACAACTATTGTTGGAAACTCTTTTTTTTTTTTGGCAGTTAACTGATACACTGACTGTAACCAAACTGCTTGAGGATAGAGCTTAATATTCTCAGTTGGCACCTCAGCAAGGCTTAGCAGAATGCTGCATTGTGGAACTGGACATTGTGTGTAATCTCCTCTGGCTGCTTTTTTTATTTAAATGCTACGAGCTTACAAACTAAGTAACTCTCTCATTTTCTGTTGTGGCATGTACAGATCAGGAGAAGTGGGAATTTTGGAGAGAAATGGAGTTGCAAAAGCAGTATAGCATCAGGTTTGGTGTCCTAATGCTGAGACTTTTACAATGTCTGATTCTGTGAACTGTTCATAGGAAATCTGTCTTTGTTTTTATAGATAAACAAACCCATGTTCTGACCAGGAAAACTTTTCTGGCTTGGCGATTCCCTCGCAGTGACTGGCTGATACGTGGTGGGGTAGTGGGGTTCTGCGACCTCCGTGCCTGGTCAGGCTATTGACTTGCTATTTGTCTTTGTTTAGCGGTTGTTTAACACATCAAGTGATTGATTATCTCACTTGTTTCTACCTCAGGCACCAAGTTGTTGGCTAGCTGTGTGTGCTAACATTGATGTCTGTTTCAGCTGGGAAGGGGTACCCCTGCAGCACATGTAACATAGTACTGAACTCCATAGAGCAGTACCAAGCTCACATCAGTGGCTTCAAACACAAGAATCAGTAAGTAACGCTCTTGTCTAAGTGTGTTTCCAGCCTTGCTGTTCAAATCAATGGCTTAAGTAGAATTTAAAATGCAGTTTTGAATGCGTATTTCCAGCTGACTTGCAAGCAGAACGACAGGGTTTGTGCAAGCTTGCTCTGTTTGTCCTGAAGCCGATTCACTTCAGCAGCTCCCTCTGCAGACAGCTCTGGGATGCTGTTGAAGGAGAAGGGCCCTGCAGTTGCTTTTGGTTCTTGATAGATCAGCTCAGTGGGGACCTCTGCAGTGAGTGCATCCAGCCTGATACCCATTAAACACCGTTTCTCTAACAACTGAGATTTTAATTTAATTAAAGACTGGCCCAGTGGAGATCTGCTTGCCATTCTAAACTCTCTTGGGGTTGCTTGTCTTAAAATTTGGCATGTAGTCAGCACACTCCAGATACCTAGACTATATTCCTGAACTTGCTCTCACAGCTGATGAGTTAAATAATGGCATTCCCTGCATATATTATTAATCCAAAAAAATTAGGCTGCCAGATGATTAATACCAAAAATACTTCTTCTGGACACTGTCAAAGTTCAGATCTCTAATTTCAAAGCCTTTGCTAAAAGAGGCTCATTAACAAGCCTGGGTTGGTTAAAGAGCTTCTTAGAAGAAGAAGGAGGTATTAGGAAACCCTACCTGAAGTGAGGACAGACTCCTAGCCAAATTTCTCAGAGAGGGCAGGAGGAAAACTGGGATCTCTTGTTGCCTCTCTGTGGAATAACAGCCCCATGGTCCCTTGGATCTGGAGTGCTTGATTGGAAGACACATGTTCCATCCATCATCCCAGCAAAGTTTTGACTCTTGAATGGCACAACTGGATCAGCAAATAGCAAGTATCCTGTTCTAGATAGATAACATTGAGGATGTTCCCAACACACACACATAAATGTTCCGTTTAAGGACATGGATGCTTTCTGAGTTTTTGCAGCCACACAATTCCCTTTCAGAAAGCTGCTTCCAGATTCAGCCCTTCAGTCCTGTTCCAGGCCAGCTTCTCCAGTCTGAAGAGAGGCAGGATACTTGCTTTGTAATGGAAGCTCTTTAACAGTCCTTGAGCTGTGCAATAGCTAATTCTGCCATGCTAAAGGTGTCTGTTTACACACAGGCACAGAAGGCAAGGATGCACTTGGAGGCTTTTCTGGCAAGTTGTTGACTTGGCTACAGTAGGCTGTTGCTCCACTGACAGCCATGCCTGCTGAGCAGTGATTGCAGCTGGCAGATTTCAGAGCACTTCTGACATTGTCTCCTTTTTTTCCTTCTCTTCCTCTCGCTCCCTTCAATGTCCAGGATGCCAGGAGCAGTGCCGGTTGTTGGACCGTTCCCGCCACAGCAGTATGTCCGGGAAGAGTCAACTGCCCCAGGAGGCTACAGTTACTTCAGCCAAGACTTCTAGAGCAAGTTGCAGCACTGTTCTTGGAGTTGTTGGTGGCCCAAGAACGCACATCCTTTGCCAGCCCACAATGGTTTCATTATCCCTCTGGATAAGCAAAGCCCTACCCTCCTGTATGCACCCGTTGAGCAGAACGGGGACTGAATCTGTCAGAAAAAGGATCCAGCTGGAAGAGACTTGCTAGACAGCAAATACTTCACTCCCTTAGAGTAGTTTTCATTGTGTAATTGCTTCCTGTGAAGGTGGGTGCGGTGTGAGAGGAAGTGTGTATCTGGTATAAGGAGGGTTTGGCAACAGGCTGGTAGTGGCCACCTCCTCCCTCACCAGAGCAAATAATGGATTCCTCCACCTGGAGGGCCAGCATCCCGTGCTCAGAGGTGGCTTTTGCTGGAGGAGAGCTCCTAGACCATAGCAAGCAGTGCTTCTGCAGCATGGATGGGACACAGTGCAGGTTGCGTGGCTTTGTACAGGCCTAAAATAGGAAATAACCAGCGTGGCATCTCTTTCCATGCCTCCTCTGGTCAGGTTTGTGTGCAGAATTTCATGAGCCATTGATTGCCATCAGAGCCTTTCGCAGTACTGCCGCTGTTAGTTCTGGAGCTGGGTTGTTTGGGTCTGTCTAACAAGTAGTTACAACTTCTGGTGTGCAGACTGCTGCTGGTGGGAGCGGAGGGCTGCGAGAGGGGTTAGAGCTCCTAGCTCTCCTCAGCCCTCTGCTCTGAGGATTTCCATGTGGAAGGAAGTAACTGTTTAGCCTGGTTTCCTATGGAAACAGGTGTACGTGATCATTCACCATGTGTGTCTTTACCCCCTGTGACTTAAACCAATCTCAGCCAAACTTGGCAGCGGTGGAGATCTCCAAGATCCGAACGCAATCAGCAGAGGAAGGTAGAGCAGGGTGAGTTCATCTCCAGTTCTGTCGGGGTCTGCATGGAAGTGCAGCATTTTCCCTACTGCCACCAAAATACTCTGGGGAAGGAGGGTTTTAAGGGAAAAGAGAGGGAATAAATCTAAATGCAGCAGAAAATTGTAGTATAACTTGGTCAAATCATTAGCAGACTAAAAAGCTACAAATCCTTTGGAAACCTGCCTTCCTTAGTCCTTCATTAGACACTACTTGCCCAACCCCGCTCTTCAAAGTTCTTACACATTTGTACCATCCTGGAAAAGGGATGTTCTATATTTCAAACCCAGAAATTAAGACTGATGGTCTCTTCATGGTGCTAATGTACTAGATCTGTTAGAAAAGGCCCCAGAAGGAAGGGCAGGCATCTGAGACGGCTGTGCATTTTGGATGAGTTCTTTAGATGTTTTGCCTTGAGCTAAGGCATTGCCTGTTTTCTGCTAGCCCACTGCAAGAGCCCTGTGTTTTGGGCTGGCCTCATGTTCAGTGCCAGTGCTCTGAGTTGGGCACCCCACAGGCTTTGTCCCAGCATCACTGCCTCCGTGGAACTGAGACTTTGCTAGTCCATGGCAAACATCCTGCTGTTTTTCTTCCATGGGGCAGAAGGACGCAGATGTGGCCCCTCCGAGGACTTCCCTGGCCAGTGGGGCTCCGTGAGGCTGGCAGGAGCATGGGTGACAGCCACAGGCATGCCGCGCTGCCAGGGTGGGCTGAGCCAAGCTGCTGCCTCCTGTTGCATGGCCCCAGCAGCTGCCGGAGGGCGGTCTTGGGCCCTTGACTCCCAGCGTTGTGTGCCAGGGGAGCAGCTGACGCCTTCGTTAGGCTGAGAGCCGGGCTGTAGAGGCACTTCCAAAATCCGGTGTGTGCGCTTGTCAGGTTAAGCAAGGAGAGAGCAAGCTGGTTGCTAATCTCAATGCTTGGAGTGAGTGCCTTTCCTTCCCCACTCCAGGCCATGCATGAGCTTTGCTTTTCTTCACCCTGCACAGAATCTGCCGTATTCCCTTAGGACAGGCTCCTGCTGGTCTGGGTTCGCCTTCCTAATGTTTTCCAGTCTTGCTCCACTGCAGAGGTCTGACCTTAGTGTCCTGCTACTGAGGGAGTCCTCTTAAACCTTGTGAGCTGATCAATGAGCAGAAAATTGGGATGAACTGAAGGAAGCGTTGTGCGCCTGATAGCCCTGGGTGGCCTCCAACTCCGATCTCTGCTGCTTAGCTCTCGTCCCGCTGTACCAGGGCAGGTGCCCGCTAGATGTGCTACGCATCGACACCAAGAGGGATCCATTTCCAGCACTGCCCAGTCTGGTGTGTCACTCCTGTCTGTGTACTGACAGTTTTGCCTTCCCCTGTACACAGTGTTTATGTATCTGCTGTTTCCCTAAGGTGAAGCTCTCCAAATAGAGTGTTTATTACTACTTTTGGGTGCTGTGTCTCTGTTAGAGCTCTTCCTGGGATTTTGCCATACTTCAAAGAACAGGATGCAGACACCTCTGAAATATTTGGGAGGGGTGGGAGGCTCTTGTTCTCATCTGCCCTCCTCGAGGCGCTGCTGTCATCCCGTGGCACTCTGAGGTCCAGACGAAGCCAGTAAGTGCCTTGCTCTGTGCTGCTCTGGCAAGTCAGTGAGGCCTTGGGCACGCCGCAGTCACCAAGGAGAAGACAGGACAATCTGAGCTGGGAGACTGCTGGCACTTCTGCAAGCTGTTGTGCAGCTTGTGCCGAAAACATCCGTGACTGCCGCAGGACACTGGGCTGTTCCCTGGCACTGCTGTGGCGGCACAGGAGTGGCATCATGGCAGGCATGCTCTGCTGCTGTCTGAGGGCGGGTCGCTCGCTAAGGCAGGCTCAGAGCCTGGGACCGGCTGTTCTGCTCCTCTGCGGGCAGGGCTGTGGCAGAGCACAGGGAACCTGTATCCCTGGGAGCAGTGCAGGGCCTTGTGCTGGCACCGAGGGTGGCATTGCCATCGGCTGTGTGGATAGTGGTGAGAGGGACGGGCTGCTTCCATGTCCTGTGGTGCACGGCTGTCCTGGGGCAGTGTTCCTGCCACTGCCAGCCTGTCCCTCGCTGACCCCTTCCCCTCCCTGTGGCAGGGCTGTGGTGTGTCTGGCAGTTCCCAGTCCTTCTGTGGGTGCAGGCACTCTCTGGGGCAGGTGCAGGGAAGGAGGCAGCAGCTGCAGGGCTGCCTGTACCTCTGGCACATCCCCTTCCCCAGCAGCAGGACCACGCAGCAGCCGTGCCAGAGCAGTCGCAACCAGGTGGCCTCGCCAGCCGTGCTGGGGCCTGTGGTGCCCATGGCAGGTCCCTACCGGCCCCTTCCCCGTGCTCCAAGCACAGACCATCTGGGTGCCAGAATCACTGGTGTCCCCACTCTGCTGGCTGCCCATCCTGCTGCTGGACTGCTCTCAGGGGCCCCCAGCACCCGTGGGCACCCCCGGCCATGACAGGAGGGGAGCTGGAGCCTGGCTGTGGGGCCAGAGCCACCCAAATGCCAGGGTAGGCTGATGGAGAGTGGCCCTTGTCCCCAGGCTGCACGCCGGTGCTGGTGTGTTGCCAGCCCCATGTCCCTGCCCGGCTGCAGCCGGGGCTGCCCAGTCCTGCTTCTCCCTGCCGGGGCCTCTGCGGGCAGCACCTCGCTGGGCTGGGGCTCTCTGGCTGCCCGCACCGGGCCGAGCCCCAGTGCCTTCCGGGCTGGCAGACGCGGCGCAGGGCATGGAGCCACCCGCCAGCCACGTCCCCCACGGAAGCTCTGCCGTCCCCTGCCTGTGCCGCAGCCAGCTCCGTGGAGCCTGCCCGTCTGACGAGCCGGCTGCTCCTCTGGCAGCGTGTGGGGCTGGGCCCCGGGTCCCCCCCTCAGCTGGGGGGGAGTGCAGCCCCGGCCACAGTCCCAACCGCTGCCATCCCTCATGGCTGCGCTGGCTCCAGCAAGTAAATCGGGTGCAGATGTGGAGGCAGTGCCGGGCGCCTGCTTGCGATTAGGGGCTGGGAGCATTGGGGTGGCCCCGTTCCTGCTTCGCAGCCCCCTGCTGTGGCCACACAGTTCCCAGGAGGAGCCCCTGATGCCCCGTGGGGGACAGGGCTGGTGGGCAAAGCTCCTGCTTGCTCAGCCCCCAGGTGGGTACCATGGTGCCCAGCCCAGCGCATGGCGTGTGTTGTGTCCCCAAGGGGAGCAGCGCCCATCTTGACCCTGTGCACCCCATTGCCTGTGCCAGCTGGAACCCCAGTGCTAGCCGGCACAGCCGGCATGGGCAGGGGCAGCAGGGCTGCAGCAGGGACAAGGCATGGCGCTGCCTGCTCTGTGCTGCCAGGCCAGCCCCAGCCCCATGTGCTCTCAGCTGGGCCCTCAGTGCCCAAATCCGTGGGTGCTCCTGTGCTGCACTGGGGGCTTGGCCAAAGCCCGAGGCCCGGTGTCCCTGTCTTGCAGCCCCCTGCGCCGGGCCCCATGTTCTCAACTCCCCAGAGGGAGCAGCAGGTTCATGTTTGCCAAGTTCTGCCTGGTTAAACCTTAACCAGGCCAGGTTGCTCCATCGGTCCCTCCCTGCTGGAGATAAGAATGAGCAGGTGAGACCGGGGCCTGGCGGAGAGCGCTGCCCCAAGCCTGGCTACTCGCCTCCAGCGCAGGACCCGGCCCCTGCGGAGCGTCCTGCAGGGCCTGGGGCGGGCTGCTTGCCCCTCCGCCTCAGCCGCTGCCTGCCTCAGCAGGTCCCCACTGACACAAGGGCAGCGGGTTGTGGCCGGGGCTGGAAGCTGCCATGTGTCAAGGCCAGCAGGGCTAGATGGAGCCGGGAGCCCTTGTGCTGGGGCAGCCCAGGACCCCTGTGCTCCAGGGCTGGCCTGCTCCCTCGGTGCTGGGGGGTTCACATCACCCCATCACATGGCGTGAGCTTCCTCAGCCTCAGCCCCCGGGCCCCATGCACATATGGGGTACAGGGAGCCGGGGAACCTGCACCCCAAACAACAGCCGTTCAGGGGAGGCCAAGAGAAACTTCCAGGAGGAAAGAGCCCCCCGGGCTCCGGCCCCCCCAGGAGCCACCGTGCCGCGCGCACTCACGCTGGCCGCAGGTGCCACCGCAGCGGGAGCGGCGGCGAGCACTGGGGCCAGGCACAAGGGGCGGCTGTGTTCCCGCAGCCCCGGCTGCCTTCCAAGAGCAATATTGTTGGCACCAGGCAGGCTCCCTGCGCCGGCAGCGCATACATGGGCCTTTCATGAGGGGAGCGGGGATGATTTACTGCCTGGGGGAAGGGGCAGGGGCAGGAGGATGGAGCCCCAGCGTGCTGGCCCCGGCGCCCAGCGCCTCGTGCGTGCTCGCTGCCGCAGGGCCCTGCACACGTGAGCGAAGCTGTGGGTCTGGCTGGGGGGTCACTTCTCGCTCAGGCATGGGGCAGAGCGGGTCCCCCTGTCCCATCTGCACCATGCCAGCCTCCTCGCTGCCCTGTCAGCGGGGCCCTGAGGACGCGCTCCCTCCCTGGGCACCCCACTGCGACCGAGCTCCCACTCTCTGAGGCTCAGTGGCCAGAGGGGCATGTGCCCCTTGCAGTGCCATGGCTGATGGGAGAGGCTGGGGGTGACAGGGTCAGCAAAGGAGGGTGCTGGGGCAGGGGTGCATCCACAGCGCAGGGCGCCGGCACTGGCACAATCCCCCCTTGTTGAGCTGTTGGCGTGGCAGAGGCTGTGGCAGTGCTGCCGGCAGCGGGCGGCAGGCAGTGGGGCTGTGTTGCCGTGAAGGGCTTTTTGTTTGCCGTTCAGTTGCTGTTATAAATCAAGCCAGGCAGCCCGACGACCCCCAGCCCAGCACTGCCCCACGGCAAGGAGGGGACTAGCTCCCAGCTGCCTGCAGTGCAGCCCTGCTGTGCCCCAACCTGCACCCGGCATTGCCCTGGCCCGGCAGGGATGCTTGGCGAGACGCAGGGCAAGGTGCCAGCACTGGTCCCCTTGCCCTGCTCCCACCCAGCACCATACCCAGCAGTGGGGGGCCTGGCTCGGATATGGGGGGGTCTCTCTGTCCCCATCCCAGGCTGTGGCTCCCACAGGGTCCCCTGAGTCACAGCTCTTTCCCCAGCATTCTCAGCGCTGGGAACAACCCTTTCTCTCTGGTTTTAATTTGGTTTCGGTTCGAATCAAGCTGAACCCAACATTTTTCTGTGCTTCCGGCACGCTGCAAGCTCTGCAGGGGCAGCCGCTGCTCCGTGAAATTGATGTTCTCGGCCGCTTCACGCGCCGGCAGGAATGAACAGCTGCCGGGGGCTGCCGGCCCCAGGGACTGCTCTGTGCACCCCTGCACCCCGGGGGGGGACCAGCACCCCAGGTGGGGAGCAGCATGGGGTGGACGGCGCTGTGGGAGATCATAGCACCAACCAGTCCTTGCAGTGAAACCATGTCGTGCTGGAAGTTGCCGGTTTCATACACCAGAGCAGCATGGAGAAGGCTGTGCCCTGGCCCCGGCAGTGTGGCACTATGGGGTGAGGGGTGACAGTGACAGTCGTAGCTCGCTCACACAACCCCAGGATCCATGCTGAGCATGGGCAAGGCTGCTGGAAAGCAGACAGCGATGCAGCAAGGGAGAGCAGCTCTGGGGCCGGATCCTGACCACGTGCTAGGGGCACCCTCTGTCCCCTTTTACTGGCAGCAGGATGCTCAGGGCAAGGTGTGCCTGGGGACCGTGCCAGCTTGGAGGGTCTGAGGCTGGGCTTCCTCCAGTGCCCAGGGGTCCTGCATGGGCAGCAGGGCCTGGGCACAGTGGGGTCTGCCCTCCCCAGTGCAGGCAGCAGCATGGGGAAAGCGAAGGCGAAGTGTTTATGGGTCGGATTAGGGCCACTCCAACCCTGGCTCGCAGCCTCGCGGTGTTTTACGACGCTCCGTTATGGGCTCCTAATGAGGGTCACAGCCGCTTTATGGCACCGGCAGCGATAACGCTGCAACTAATTGCAGGACAATTAGCGAGCGGGCTGCCGGGCACCCAGCAATGTGCAGCGCCCAGCCCGGGCCGGGGCCGCCCGCCGCGGTGGGTACCGCTGCCGCGGAGCCCCCGGCTTTTCCCGGGCCGCGGGG
>NW_010973092.1:10312512-10321573 GCF_000737465.1 Haliaeetus leucocephalus
CACCCTGCCCAGGGCCCCCCCGTGCCTTGCCTCCCCTCCGTGCGCACCCACCCTCGGCGTGCCCTGGGGACCCCGCACCGCTGCCCCACGGTGCCCCAGAGACCAGCCACCCCCTCCCTGCCGGCAGGTCCCTGCCTGGCCAGGGCAGCGCGTGGGAAGGAGCTGCCTGTACCCGGGTCCCCTCACCCTGGCCCTGCCTGTCTCGCAGGGTGGGAACCGCCGCGCCGGAGGGGCCTGGAAGATGCGGCCCCTCTTGCAGGTCCTGGTGGGGCTGCTGCTGGTGGTTGCTGCCCAGGGCAGGGCGATGGAGCCAGGTATGGCTGTGGAGGGAATGAAAGGGGGCTTGGGGGCAGTGGGGAGGGGGTCCTGCTTTCTGAACGCTGACCCCCAGCTGGGCAGAGAGCCACTGGGGGTGCCGGGTGCTTGCCCTGGGCACGCAGCCCCACAGCTCTGACTGCTGGGCTGGGCTGGTGGGAGCTGGGGGCACCCATCTGGCTGGGGGGGCCAGCCTCTCCATCACGGGGTGAGGAGATGTGGAGGCTGGAAGGAGCAGGGTGGCTCCAGACAGGGCATCCCTGGGCTACGGGGGCTCAGCTCTATCGGTGGATGCGCCCGGCAGAGCGGGATGGCGTGAATACTGTGGGCTGTGGTACTTGTGTGGCTCAGTGGTGAGCGCAAATGCCTTAGAGGTGTGGGCGGTCCGTGCCTCTCGGTGGTGGGTACAGGAGAAGAACATGTCCCAGGGGACCAGAGGCCCAGCTGCCCCACATGCCGCCTGTGATGGCCAGGCGGAGGGCTGGGGATGCACTCCTGTCCCCCCAGGCTGCTGTATGTGGGCAGTTGGGCTGCCGTGGGTATTGCTATACTGGCGGTTGGGTTGTTTCTGCCCTGCATGTCCATGTGCCTGCTGCTGGCCATCAGTAGGCAGGGCACCGCTGCCCAGCCTGGGCATCACCCGGGCCAGCCAGGCTGTGGGGGTCCCAGCTGTGCTTGGGGCATGCGGAGGTCTGACAGCAGGTGGACTGGAGGGTTCGGTGCCCTCATTTGTTCAGTGCTGCGTTCGGTGAGGCAGGACAGCGTCGGGCACCCTGCACTGCTGGGAGTGGCCCTTGTGGAAGGACGGTGGCATGTGTGGCCTTGGACGGGGACATGCTGCTGGGGAAGCCATGTCCCCATGCCCCAGGGCAGAGTCCAGCCCTTGCCTGCCTCCAGAGCGGCAGAGCTGGGCACTGGGCTGCGTTGCACTGTGTGCTCTGCACACTGGGGTGGGCGTGTGGTGGGGCCCAGCTGTTGGGGAGGGGTGAGCACCGGGGCGGGCACTCACAGCATCTCTCCAGAGCTATTTGAGAGCCCGTTGCTGGAGTTGGAAGAGGAACATCTCCTGCTGGACCTGGGCAACACGCTGAAGTTGTACTGTGATGGCAACCACAGCGGTGCCAGTGTGGTCTGGTACAAGGAGTCCCATCTGCTTGTCCCGGGGGGTCGCATCCATCTCCAGCAGAGCCTGCTGGAGATCTCTGAGGTTGCCTACGAGGACTCAGGGCTCTACGTGTGCCGGGCGCGGGGGACTGGGGAGATCCTGCGTAACTTCACCATCTCTGTCGTGGGTAGGAGCCCCGGCAGCGCCCAACTCCACCCCAAGGCAGCAAGGCAGCCGCTGCCCACCCAGCCCTGCAGGCAGGGGTGTGCCTCTCAATCCATTTTCCTTTGCAGACACGCTGGCATCGGGTGATGACGATGAAGACAGCGATGGGGATGGTCCCCACGGAGACCGAAATGAGGAGCCTGTCTATGTACGCAGAGGTCAGTGCCACCCTAGGCAGGAGAGGGCAGCTGGGACAGTTCCAGGTGCATGGGGCACTGCTGCCTCCCACTCAGAGCACGAGTGGCTGGAAGCAGCTCCAGCAGCCTCCATGCTGCCCCTTGGCCCCCTCCCACTTGCGTCCCATGACTCCCCAGCTCCTTACTGGACTCACCCTCACCGGATGGACAAGAAACTGTATGCAGTCCCTGCAGGGAACACGGTGAAGTTTCGCTGCCCAGCCTCGGGCAGCCCCAGCCCCAGCATTCGCTGGTTCAAGAATGGGCGTGAATTCCGGGGGGAGCACCGCATCGGGGGCATCCGGGTAAGGGCCAGGTCCCCCCACTGCAGCCTTCCCTCACGGGGTCTGGCCCCCCATCACACCTCGCTGCCTTGCCTCCTCCCTCTGCAGCTCCGGCACCAGCACTGGAGCCTGGTGATGGAGAGCGTGGTGCCCTCCGACCGCGGCAACTACACCTGCCTGGTGGAGAACAGGTTTGGCAGCATCCGCTACAGCTACCTCCTGGACGTGCTGGGTGAGGGCTCCTCAGCGTGGTGCTGGTCCTGGCTCCCCAATCCCCCTGCGCCTAGCGGAGGGGTCAGGGTCACAGGGAAGGGGGTGGAGGACCCTCTGTTCACGTCCTCTCTGCTGGTGCAGCCGTCCTGTCCCTTGCACCCAAGGGACGTGGGGATGGAGACCAGGCTTAGGTTGCCTCAGTCTGCTGTAGGGCTGGGGAAGGGCTCTCTGTGGCTTCATGGTGGGTAGAGAGGGAGGGAGAAAGGAGCCCCTGCTCTGAGCCAGCGTGTCAGTGACACCGCTCCGCTCTCCTCTGCGCAGAGAGGTCCCCACACAGGCCCATCCTGCAGGCTGGGCTGCCCGCCAACACCACAGCCCTGGTGGGCAGCGACGTGGAGTTCTTCTGCAAGGTCTACAGCGATGCCCAGCCCCACATCCAGTGGCTAAAGCACATTGAGGTGAACGGCAGCAGCTACGGTCCTGACGGGGTCCCCTATGTGCAAGTGCTCAAGGTAACAAGGGCTGGAAGCACCCAGGTCCCAGATGCCCACCCTCAGGTGGTGACGGGGGAGTGCACAGAGTGTCCCAAGGAGGAGGGATGTTGACCATCCATCCATCTTCCCGGCAGACTGCAGACATCAATAGCTCCGAGGTGGAGGTGCTTTACCTGCGCAATGTCACTGTGGAGGATGCTGGCGAGTACACCTGCCTGGCAGGGAACTCCATCGGCCTCTCCTACCAGTCTGCCTGGCTCACCGTCCTGCCAGGTAGGGGTGGGGGTCCTGGTGTGGGAGCTGGGACCCCCGGCACGCAGGGACCATGGCTCAGGCCAACTCATTCACTCCCTCCAGAAGAGGAGCTGGTGCGGGAAGCTGAAGCCCCTGAGGCCAAGTACACAGACATCATCATCTACACCTCGGGTTCGCTGGCCGTGGCTATGGCCATCATCATCGTGGTGCTGTGCCGGATGCAGAGTCAGTCGAGCAAGCAGCCCCTGGAGCCCATGGCAGTCCACAAGCTCTCCAAATTCCCGCTTATCCGACAGGTGGGTGCTGAGCTGGAGCCCTGGGGGCACGGGGGGACCTTGGTGACTGACTGGCTCCGCAAGTGCCACTTGCGCCCATCACACCTTACCCTGCTGCCAGCCTTGGGGCTGCTGTCCCCACTGCCTCCTGTGGCTCCCTCACCCCGTTGCTCTGAGTGAGGGTCTCTCTGCAGCACCATTGGGTCTCTGTTTGGCCCTGGAGCACGGGGTGGGATGGCTGAGATGCCTTGGGCTCTCTCTGCAGTTCTCCCTGGACTCCAGCTCCTCTGGGAAGTCCAGCACATCCCTGATGCGCGTCACCCGTCTCTCCTCCAGCTGTGCCCCGATGCTGGCTGGGGTCATGGAGCTGGACCTGCCCCTCGACTCCAAGTGGGAGTTCCCCCGAGACAAGTATGGTGCCATGCGGGGCAGGTCTGGGACTGGGGGCTGTTCTCTCCAGCTGCCCTGGGGATGGCAGCATGTGGGTGCTGTATGGGGAGGTCTTTGGCCATCACCAGACACCTCAGCAGTGCCATATCTTGGGGTGCTGGGACTCGGTTTGGACCGAAGAGGGGCAGCCACACTGCCTCTGCCCCTCGGGGTCCAGCCATGCAGTGGCAGGGAGCGGGGCTGTCCCTGTGGTCCCTAACGGTTCTGCCCATCCCTGCCAGGCTGGTGCTGGGCAAGCCCCTGGGGGAAGGCTGCTTTGGCCAGGTGGTGCGGGCAGAGGCTTATGGCATCGACAGAGACCGGCCAGATAGAGCTGTCACCGTGGCTGTCAAAATGCTGAAAGGTAACAGCTCCCCTGCCAGTGTCCCAGGTGCAGAGGTGGCATCAGTGCCAGGCTGCAGTGCCACCCCAGCTGGCATGGTGACACGGCCCTTCTTCCTCAGACAACGCCACTGACAAGGACCTGGCTGACCTCATATCTGAGATGGAGATGATGAAGCTCATGGACAAGCACAAGAACATCATCAACCTCCTGGGAGTCTGCACACAGGACGGTGAGGGGGCTGTGCAGGCAGGGCTTGGGCAGGGCATGGGCATGGGGCAGAAGCAGAGGATAGGGGCTGTTGGGGACAGTGGCAGGTAGGATGCTGGACTGGGGCAGGGCAGGACAGGGGCTGAGCAGAGTGGACACCCTTCCCAGGGCCGCTGTACGTGATCGTGGAATTTGCCGCAAAGGGCAACCTGCGTGAGTACCTTCGTGCCCGCCGCCCCCCGATACCCGACTACGCTTTTGACATCGCAGCGATGCCTGAGGAGCAGCTTTCTTTCAAGGACCTGGTCTCCTGTGTCTACCAGGTGGCCCGTGGCATGGAGTACCTGGAGTCTAAACGGGTAGGGCTGGCACAGCCTGTGTGGGCTGCCTGTGCTTGGCTCAGCCTGGGTGGGGAGGGGCATGGTGGTGACTCCCTGTGGAAAGAGAGCCCAGCTCCTTCCCCCAGGCTGTCCAGAACCTCCCAGCCACATCCAGCAAAGCTCAGGGCAGTATCTCCCCAAAAATATGGGACTTAAAGCCTGACTCACCTCCTGGGTGTCTGTGTCCCCATAGTGCCTGTCACGGCGGCCAGCCTGGTGCAGGGTTGGCTCCACCACTGCAGAGGTGCTGGAGGGTGCGTGGGAGGGGAGCAGCAACTCTGGGTGTGGGGAGGGGACACGTGGAGCTGGAGCCGCCATCTCACACCCCCTGCGGGTGATGGTCCCCCCGGCAGTGCATCCACCGTGACCTGGCTGCCCGCAACGTGCTGGTCACAGCAGAGAGTGTGATGAAGATTGCTGACTTTGGCTTGGCCAGAGACGTCCATGACATTGACTACTACAAGAAAACCAGCAATGTGAGTGGGGGGGCCTGGGAGAGGGGCAGGAGGGGACAGGGACCCCCAGTTGGGGCTGAGCAGGGCGTTTGCTCCCATAGGGTCGCCTGCCAGTGAAGTGGATGGCACCTGAGGCCCTGTTTGACCGTGTCTACACCCACCAGAGCGATGTGTGAGTCCTGGGGCTGCTGGGGGCTGAGGGTGCTGTCGGTGTGGGATGAGGCAACGCCATGTGGTTATGCACATACTGGAGGGTCCCCGTGAGTAGGATGGGGTACTCCATGGGGACAGCAGCAGCAGGGCACATCTTCTCCAGGGGTGACGCAACCCTCTCCTGTCCCTGCTCCCACGGTGGCACCATAGGGTGGCAGTGGGGTGAACCGAGGCCCCGCCTGCCTGGGGAGGGTCCTAAGATGTGGTTGACCCCCATTTGCCTCACGTGATCCCAGGTGGTCCTTCGGGATCCTGATGTGGGAGATCTTCACGCTGGGGGGCTCCCCCTACCCTGGCATCCCTGTTGAGGAGCTCTTCAAGCTGCTGAAGGAGGGACACCGCATGGACCGGCCATCCAACTGCACCCACGAGCTGTGAGTACCAGCCAGTCGGGGTGGGCAGAGGCCATGGCTAGACACCGCTAACACCCCCGTGCCCCCCCCCCCCAGGTACATGCTAATGCGGGAGTGCTGGCATGCCGTGCCCTCGCAGCGTCCCACCTTCAAGCAGCTCGTGGAAGGGCTGGACAAGATCCTGGCGGCTGTTTCAGAGGAGGTGAGCGGTGGGGGGTCTGGTGGGTGGTGGGGCAGGCGGCATAGATGCTGATGGCACTGTCTCTCCTTGCAGTACCTGGACCTTTCCATGCCCTTCGAGCAGTACTCACCCTCCTGCGAGGACACCGCCAGCTCCTGCTCCTCTGATGACTCCGTCTTCACCCACGACCCGCTGCCGCTGGCTCCCCGCCTCTTCTCCTACCCCAGCGTGAGGACTTAAGGGTGGGCAGGGAAGGGCGATGCTGAGGCTGCCTCTGCCCTCGTGAGGAGCGGATCCGGGTTCCTGCAGGTTCCCTGCTTTGCCTGGTTTGAGGGGTGGGCTGCGAGTGGCAGTGCCAGGGCAGGGTGTCCATTTCGGGGCAGGGTGGCTCCATTTTGGCACCGAGCCTTCAGTCCTGGCTGAGACCTGCCTGGCATTACGGGGCAGCGGGAGCCAGAGCCTCTCTGGGGCCGGCACGGCCCAGGATGCCCATGGCATTGCCCAGGGAGCTGGGCTTTAGCCAGTGCTTCAGTGAAAGTGTCTCTGGGCAGGAGCCCCGCTGCTTGCTGGGCTCCTGCTGCATCTGTACATAGCCATAGAGATGAATATTTATGTACGTGAAATATCGACCTGATAAATTATTTTTTTGGAATAGACCCTGGTGCAGTTTCTGGGCTGCTCCTGGGGGGTGAAGGGCCCAGCTGAGCTGCACCCGCGCATCGGGGGCTGCCTCCTCACTCACTCCTCGCCCCAGCTGGCACGGGGGCCTGCAAGCGCTCCCGGGGGACACGGAGGCAGTGCCACAGGTGCAGGAAGCGATGTCCCCACTCCCGTGCCTCCAGGCCTGCTCCAGCACAAAGCACCCTTGCATCTGTTCCCCATTAGCCGCTGCCGCGCTAAGCCACCGTGAACTCCGCTACCAGCATCGCCCTGAAACCGATCCCCCAACTGCTCTGGGCTCCCAGGCTGGGAAAGCGCTCTGGGGCCTGGCCCAGCATGCTGGGGACCTCCCACACCCCCCCTGCCTGGGCCAGCCCTGGGACTCCAGATAAAAGTGAGTTATGGGCTCTGTACTGCCTCCCCGGAGCCCCCACATCCCTAGGAGCATAAGTTGGGGGGCTCCAGCCCCAGGCCCTGCTCTCTGGTGCCTGCTTTGCCCCCCCCCCCCCCCTTGCCCCACGATGCCCGGCTCCGCAGAGAGTGTGGGCAGGGAGTGCTGCAGCTGTCTCGCCCCCTCCTGCCAGCCCGCTCCCTGGGTCTAGGGTTTCATCTAGGGCCAGGCTTTGCCGGCCATTAGCCCCAGGATCTTGTTTCCTCCTCCAGCTCCCAGCTGCACTTGCAGCCCCCCAGCCTGGAAGCTGGGTCTCCAGTATGGCCTGCCCCAAACCAGCCTGAGGCGAGGGGGCCTGGCAGGCACTATGAGGCAGGACCTGGGTCTGGGGCAGCTGGAAAGGGGGTCCCTCAATCCTGCCCACTGCTGCGATGGTGCTGGGGTCCAGGCTTTTAAGGGATGCACCTTGTGGCTGCCCTGGTGCAGGGCTTGGCTCAACCATGGGTGCAGTGCCTGCCGTGCATTGCATGTGCTGGGGAGTGTGGTGGCTTGCAGAACCGTGCTGGGGCCCCCTCCTCATAACAGCCCCTCTCAGGGCTGCTGTGGGGAGCCCAGCCCTGCCAGCATGCTTGCAGCCTCCAGCCCCAGCCCTGTCTCTCTCTCTGCTGGGACAAAACCCCTGCTCCAGCACGGCGGGTGGAGGCAGACAGCCCACCGGCAGGTGTGAAACCTGCCTGTCCCGGCAGCCTGCCTGCCCGGGAAGGATCCCAGCTGTCTGCTAATGTGCCAGAACCAATGCATTTTGCACAGCCCTGAATGGGGCATTCACATGCTGGAGGGCAAACTGCCCAAGCTGCCCACAGGGGCTGCCTGGCTCCTGGTCGGGACCAGGGGTGAACACAAACAAGTGCATGGGGAGGCGGTTGAGCCCCTGGGGGCTGTGCCCAGCTTGCCCCCACCTCACTCCAGGCTGGGGTCTCCATGGTGGGGGCAGCATGGGGGGCAGGCAGTGCCCTGTGCCTGCTGTGGTTTGCACAGCTCTTGCTTACTGGGTGCTGCCCTTTCCCTGGAAAATGGGGTCACAGCCACTTTCAGAGGGTGAGTCAGAGGTGGGTTCGTTAATCCTTAATGCCAGGTGGGGGGGGCACAAGAGGACATGGTAAGCAGGGACCTGCCAGCCCCTGCTATGGCCCCGCTTCATCCCCGCTCACTTAGTGAGCGTGCCATGGGTATAGGCAGTGCATGGGTGCAGGCAGCACATGGGTGCAGGCAGTGCTTTGTCCCCACAGCCCAAACCACATCAGCTCAGCCCAGAAATGCTTTCGGGGTCCCGGCGGTGCCCAACACTGTGCCTATCTGCCTGCCCCAGTGCAGGGGGCTGGTCCTCACCCCATCCCCAGGGACCTGTGTATCCCCCAGAGCTGCAGCAGCGGGTGCTGGCGGGCTGTGCCAGAGCCAGCTCTGCCAGGCACAGGGCAGCCGGGGCTGTGGCTAGGCAGGGAGGCAGCCCAGGGCGTCCCGCAGCCCCACGACAACTGGAGGTGGTTTTTATTGTTTAACATTCCTGGTATTTTCTGTCAGGGCTGAACCAATTGTCCTTAATCCGCCAGGCTCTGCTGGCCAAACAAGTGTGGCTGAGCCACCGGCATCCTGTCCCCACGAACAGGCCCCTTTTGTGAGGGGGATTTAGCATGTAGCCCAGTAAATCCCGCTGGTTTCCTGAGGCAGCGTTCCCACACATCACCCCCCCTCTGTTCCCTCCGCGGCCTGCCCCCCGGGCCCTGGCATCGCTCCCCAGCCTGGCCATGCCTGCGGGCACCCTGCCTGCCCCAGCCCTGGGGCCAAGTACCTGCTGCTCGACCCGAACCTGCCCACCCAGGGGCTGCATGTCCCCCTCCAGCCGGGGTTCCCCCTGCATGTTGCTGGGATGTGTCTGTGGATCCCTATGGGATGTGGGATGTCAGTGGGGCTGAGGACCTTCCCAGCCACCCCCCTGCACTGCTGGTCTTGGGTGGGATGCCGTGGTCCCTGGGGGGATGCTGTGGTTCTGGGGGAGATGCTGAGTCCTAGGGGAATGCTGAGCCCTAGGGGAGATGGCTTTGGT
>NW_010973092.1:10321583-10324418 GCF_000737465.1 Haliaeetus leucocephalus
GGGGTGGGGCCTGATGGGTATGGCGGTGGGCCTGGGGGGCATGCTGAGTCCCGGGGGAGGGACAGCACCCCAGGGGCCAGGACACTGGCTGGTTCCTCATTCCAGCTCCGGGATGTGGCTCCCAGCCCCTCACCAGGAGATGCCTTTGCTTAACGACTCTGTTGTGGGACCGGGAGCTGCTGTTGTCTTTTCTCCCCAAAACAAAGGCGACAGGATTTTATCTCCAGGGAGAATCTGGCTTTTGTGAGATGCAGAAAGCCTCTGCCCCCGGGCAAGGAAGGATGAGGCTGGGGAGGCTGAAAGGCACCAGGCTCCTGCCTCCCCCACCTGGCACTGCCCCTTTGCCTGCTCCTGCCTGCCATGCCCCATGTTCTACACGCTGCTTGCAGTGTCCTTGTCCCGTGCCTGTGCTCCATGTGCACCACCGCTGCCCAGGCAGCAAAGGGGAGGGAAGGGCCCCCATGGGCCAGCGGGCAGGGAAAGGGGGTCCCGTGGGCACCCACACGTGGGGCCACCCCATGCTGCTTCCTGGGCACAGGCTGAGGCAAGGGCCTGTCCTCTCCCGTGGAGGGATCTGAACACCGGCAGTTTCTGCATCCCTGGGCACTGCACACATAGATGTATGCACACATATAGATGCAGGCACGCACCCAACACCCCCAGCCCCTCCATGTCTGAACACACCCCCCCATCCATGCACAAGCCCCTACACACACACCCTCGTGTGCACATACACACACGTGCCCATGTATGCACACTTGCAGTATCCTGCACGCACACACACACACACAGAGACACCCCTCCATGCACGCACCCCCACCTCAGGCACACCCCCCCCATGCACAGAAACACACTCCCCCACCCTATGCACGCACCCCCCCAGCCATGCACACACGCTACATCCCGCGCACAACCCCCAGGCACGCACAATACCCCCCCACGCACATCCCTTCCACGCACACACATCCCCATGCACATGTACACCCCGCCCCCTCCATCCTCATTGACACCCCCCCCTCCGTGTACAACCCCCCCTTCCATGCACACCTCCCTTCATGCACACGCACACACACGCACGCCCCGGTTCTCTCCCTGCAACGGGCAGAGCCGAGCCGCCAGCCCCAGAGCTGGCTGTGCTCCAAGCTGGGGGTCCCACCGAGGTGGTGGGGGGGCTCCCCCGCTGCGGCCCCCTCTCCAGCCCGCAGCCCTCTGCGCTCGCTCGCCCGGCCGTGGCCGGCGGCGAGGGAAGCCGGGCTGCGAGCCCCATCTCCTGGCCAGCGGGAGCAGCTCTGCACAGGGCGTGCAGAAATGGGACCGGAGGGGCGCCCCTTCCCCCCCCCCCGCTGCACACCCACGCCTTTTCGGCTGGTGAGAGTGGCCTTCGCGGCAGGCCAGCCCTGGGACTGTGTTGGAGGGGTGACAAACTCGGCTGGGAAAAATGGTCTGCGGCGTGGGGAGGGATCCTGGTTCTGCTCTCCATCCCATCATCCTCACAGATGGATGGGGCCGGGAGTGGGGCAGGGCAGGAGGGGTCGGGCTGTAGAGCTGCACCGTGTCTCCATGTGGATCCTGCTGGTACCTGCTGAGGGTGACAGGGACCAGTGCGGGACGGGCATACCATGGGCACAGGAGCCTGGTGAACCTGGGTCTACCTTGGAGGGATGGAGCAAAGCCCAGTGAGGGCTCAGCCTCCCTGCCCAGGGCTGGGGCCCTGTACACCCCCTCAGCTGGGGATGGGGGGGGCAGCATGTCTGCCCGAGGGCTGAGGGAGCAGGGAAGTCCCTGAGAGCGGCTGCAGCACCCAGCTGGGCACCCTGGACCCCGGTCCCTCAAGGACTGTCCCCATGCTGCACATGGCTGCTGGGGTGACAGGTCTCCAGTTGGCCCCAGCCAAGTGACAGCTCTTCCATGCAGAGTGCAGGAGCTCAGCAGAGATGGCTCCTGTCCCCAGCAGCTTGTGGCTGGGCTCCTGCCCCCCACCCACTGCCCTTGTGTGTCCCGAGGCTGCTCCTGCCCTGCCTGTCCTTGTGGCTGCCCCCCAAGGTTTCAGGGGGGCCGTGGGAGTGGCAGGGCAGGAGGGCTGCGGGGTGGGGGACCTGGGAGACAGGGGACACCCCAGCACAGAAAGCAGACCCCCACGCCGGGCACACCATCGCAGCGAGGAAAACCCCAGGGCTGCCTCTGCAGGCAAGATGCGGGCAGCCCTGCCTGCCTGCATGCACTGAGCTGCGGGCACGGTGCTGCCGATGCTGCCGACCCAGAGCCGGGCTGAGCCCCGCCGGCTGCCCCGGCTCTCCACCGCTCCATCCCCAGCGGTTTCAAGCCCCGCAAGCCGCTTCCCGGGGGAAAGGGGCCCCCGGCAAACCCTCCGGGCAGGATGCTCTCCTCTCCTCCTCTGCTTCCTTCCTCTCCCCCGGCCGGGCCAGCCCTCCCCCTGCCCGCCGCAGCTCCTTAACCCTTTCGCCCACGCTGCCGGCCATGCGCCAGCCCCACGGCCACGGCTCCCAGCCGCCCACCCCGGCCCTTTGTGCAGAGCCCCGGTGCTGCTCCCCCCGCCCTCCCGCGTCCCCGTCGTGCCTAAGTGCCTGCCGGGGCTTGGACGGCCGCGGCCGGGGGCCACTCGCAGCGAGCCCAGCCTGCCCACAGCTCCCTCCACACCGAGGTCTGGAGCTCCCCGCCGGCCGGCCGTGACCCCCCCCCCCTTCCCCCATCTCCCCCGGGGAGAGCGAGCGGGGGCCCCCGGCGCGGGGCCGCGCTCCCTTCTGTATCGCTGCGGCGGCGGGGAGCGGCCATGGCGGGAGCCGGGGCTGCGCATCGGCGGGGGCCGTGCATCGG
>NW_010973092.1:10324477-10324714 GCF_000737465.1 Haliaeetus leucocephalus
GACCGTGCCGGGCTGTGCGGGAGGGTTGGGGGGAACCGGGGCCTCCCGATGGATCCCGCAGTGCCGTGCGGCTCCGCGCCCACCGGCCTGACCGGCTCCGGAGGCCCCAGCATGCTCTGGGAAGCCAGGCTGGGCCGGGGGGACGAGCCTGGCCACGGGGTAGGGAGGTGGGGGGGTCGCAGGCGAAGCCCGGCAGCGGGTAGGCCTGCCCAGGAGGCTGCCGGCCGGCCGCCCGCC
>NW_010973092.1:10324724-10325049 GCF_000737465.1 Haliaeetus leucocephalus
GACAAAGCCCAGCGCGGCGGCGGCAGGGCCGGCCCGTGCTGCCTGCTGCGCCGCGCATCCGGGCGGGAGCGCGGCGGTGGCCCGGGTGCCATTTGCCTGCTCCTACCGCCGGAAGAGAGGGGCCGGGGAAGGGCCCTTCCTGCGGGCGGTGGCTGCGGTGCGGGGAGAGGTGACACAGCAGACGGGGAGTGCATCTGAGGGCATCCTGCCGCCCCGCTCCTCCCCACAGCAGTAACCGCACGGCTGCGGGGAGCGGTGCCGGGATCACCGCGGGGGCCCCAGCGGGACACCCGCTGGCAGGGGATGTGCCCGGGGAGGGGGGGGG
>NW_010973092.1:10325059-10326405 GCF_000737465.1 Haliaeetus leucocephalus
GGGGGGGGGCGGGCGGTAGTGGGATGCCGACATGCCTGGGGGTGTCCCGAACCACCTGGGCACCACTGCCCAAGTGGTACAAGCCCCTGCCCACCAGTGTCCCGTGGGGCTATGCTGGGCTACGTGCCCACGAGCAGGAGGGCTCAGCCCGCGGCGGGTGGCACCCAGGTGGGACGACAAGGGGCCAGTGCCCAGGCTGGGACTGTCGGCAGCCCTGCCTCTCCCTGCCCAGCCAGCGTAAGGGGGCAAATCCGCAGAATGAGGGCAGCTGGCGACAGTCAGGGGCCAGACTGGGGACAGTTCTAAACCTCCTTCCAGGCCAGCCCTCGCTTGCTGGGTCTTGGGTGCCAGGCTATGGGGAGACACGGGGCCCTCCCGCCTTGTGCAGGGCCCTGCCCATCCCCAGGGGATTATAAATAAACCATTAGCTTTATTTTGGGAACGTGGCGGAAACGTGCGTGACAGGTTGCTCCAAAGAAAAAGGAGGAAAGTTGGCTGCCAGGCCGCCGCCCGGGTGTGCCAGGGTGTGGCTGCTGCAGCTGGAGTCCATCCCGGGGAGATGGGCTGTGCCACAGGTATTTCCCCGTTTGGGGGTAAACAGAGGGACCCCAGCCAGGTGCTGCCCCATCTCTGCGCGGGCAGGGAGGATGGCGTGGACGCTAGGCCTCGGCACCGAGTTTGTGCAGCACCGGGCACAGCACAGTCCCAGCTCTCACGTGTCACCACAGCACGTGGGCACTGGGTGAGATGGCCTGTGGCGATGGGTTGGGTGCTACCGGCCGAGACCCGGGCTGGGACCTCGGAGGTATAACCGTGTCACAAGCAAAACCTCCAACCGTGGCTCTTCCTGCCAAGTCACCCCACCCTCCATGAGTGCGCTGGAGCAGCGCAAGACTGAACGTGGCAGCCTCTCCGTGGTGGCAGCACACCAGTGCGGGGACGACGGGTTGGGGACCTTGGTGTGGCCCCTCTGGGGCAGGTGCTGGGGAGGAACAGTTGCCCCATCACCGGCTGCAGACAGGGCAGGAGGGAGTGCCCGGGCAAGGCCAAAGAGGCAGCGGGGGAAGCCGGGAGCCCTCAGCGGAGCTGCCAAAGCGCACAGGCAGGGAGAAGGCAGGGAGAAGGCAGGGCGCAGGGCTGCCCACAGGTGGGATCCCACCGCCCCACTGAGGCACCAACCCGCAGCCGCTCCAGGATGGTGTTTTCGGTGGGGGAAGGCTGTGCCCCGGTGGGGTGGCAAGGGCCGGGCAGTGGGCGCTGCCTGCCTGAGTGTGCAGAGAGGCTGCTCCGAGGCCCCTGCCCGGCGGGAGGGGAGCGCGGCGCCAGCGCGGCCGGGAGGCTCCCGC
>NW_010973092.1:10329166-10380357 GCF_000737465.1 Haliaeetus leucocephalus
GGGCCCGCGGTCGGGAGCGGGTCGGGACTGCCGTACCGGGGGTCGCCGGCCAGCGCGGGCTGTCACCGGGCTCTGCCGCGCACCTGTGCCTCGGCGCGGCCAGCCGCGCTCCCCCTGCTCCCTCTTCTCCCTTCAGGAGTGAGAGGCACCAACCCTCTGCCCGAGAACAGCGGGTCGCCGCAAAGTTCAGTGGAGTTTTTTTTCCCTCGCTGCAAGCTTTTTTTTTTATTTTTGGTGGGGGGGTGTGCACTAGAGATAACGAGGGCAGGAGGAGAGCTTTTCCTTCTCCTGCCTGCTCCAGCTTTAGCGCTGTCAGACGGCTCTCTTTGTCTGGCCTGGCTTGAGGTACCCAAGCCGTGAGACTTTGGCGATGGCCGGGGAAGGCCTATGTCATGCCCTGACAGACCTCACAGGCAGCAAACCTTGCCTGTTATTCAGGCTGACTTTTTTTTCGTTGTTGTTTCTGATTTCTCTCTACACTCACAAATTCCTTTAGTTTGTTTTCTGATATGCTTAATAAGAAGCAAAACTGATCGAACTTCTAGAGTTCTGAAAGGAGTTAGGTGCCTTCAAGTTTTTTGTATAATGTGCTTTTGAATGCAAGTATAATTTTTGGATGGTTTTCAGCATAGCTTTTTATTTGCCGATGTGTATGTATATTTCCTGCAGTTCTTCAGTATTTTTTTTTTTTATTTCTTAAATCTGTTTTTGCAAACTTAAGGTTCCTTGCCAGAGGATACTCTGGGTTTTAAGTATTACTTGATGCAGGGTGTGAAAATTAACTCGTGACAGCACTGATACTGAAACCATCTTGCTCTCTTTAATTTCAGTAGAGCCACTGATGCTGGACAGATGCTACTGGTGCATGCAGCACTTGGGGAGAAATACTTGCCTTCACCTCTGTCCATTTGGGAACATACAGTGTTGCTGCTGTGTGCTCTGGGAGGTGGGGGAGCACTTCTCACAGAGTGCCCAAGGAAGGGGCAATTTCAAGAAGATGCTGACAGCAGCTTAGTTTGTTTGTGGCGTGGTTAGGCTCAGCTCTGGCTCTGGGTCGTGGATCCTCTTGAGCGTTCCTTGGGAAGAATCTGTCTCCTTGTGGAGACTCAGTCTTTAGTCTTTGGGGGTAAGAGGCTGCTGTCAGTCTGAGGTTTGTGCATATACTTAGCTTTGTTTTGCAGAGCAAAGCAGGGATCTCTGGGCAGACATGTGCTCAGTGATGCGGTTGTGGGAGGGTCTCACTTTGTAAACAGAAGCCAGCAGAGGTACTTTCACAACACTTGCCTCTGCTATCAGTGGCTTTACAGCGTGCTCCACAGAACTGCAGCTTGTACGGTGACAAAACTGTCTTAGTGATTGAGGCTGCTATTTGAATATGCAACAAGGGGTTGACTTTTCAGTAAAACTGCCTTCCTGTTTGCTGTAGTAGAATGTTAGGCTTGCTGAATTGTTCTGGCGACTTAAAAGCATAACTGCGTTCAGAAAAAAAATAATAAAGAAAAGCACTTTTTTGGGCGGCCTGGGATCTTTCTCTCCTTGAGTCTTGCATTCTTCCTTTAGTATGTAAGTGTGAGTTGTCTGAGCGGTCCTTCATTTTAGCCCTGCTACTTGTGGGATGGGAAGAGATAGGGATTTTTCTCTCTTCCAAGTTACTAATGAGACAGTTAAAATCTTTTAATTGTTGGACATGACACAGTAGCTAGAAATAACCAGGCTTGCTCCTCACATCATTTATTAATGTAGGCGTTTAATTCCAGTCTCATTTGTACCTGGGTAACTGGAATAAACTTTTTTTGAGAGCCTGCTAAAACTTAAAACAAAAAACCACACCAAAACAACAACCGTAAACCTCCGGGAGTTCTCCATTGCTATTTTTAGTTAGGGTGGCTTGTCATAGCTGGGCTAGTCTTTCAGATAATCACCTTTACCCAGCCTGATGATGGGGCTCCTCCACCTTACAGTCAGACTTTTTCAGAGCTTTTATTCTTGAAGCTCACAGCTTTGAGTATGCCCACTGCTGCTCAGGCTTCCTGTTTCGCCAAGAGAAAAGCGTGCATGTGTCTTGGACCTCTGTGTCTGCCCCTTGCAAGTTTCGAATTATTCACCAGATAATTGAAAAGGCCGATTTCCAAAATGTCAAGAGTGCTTCCAGCAGAAGGGCCAGCATTTGGTTTAGTCGTTAGTGGGATGCAAAGTACAGCATTTAAGTAATGCCTCTGGGTAGGAGGGGTGGCAGCGGGTATTGTTTTGCATGGGGATTTGTTAATAGCCCTGGCATCCGTTGCACTCGAACATTGCCCCAAACGGGAGAGGTTGCTCAGGTAGCATTCAGTTGTAAAGAGGGATGTGCATATTCTGAAGTGAAGTTATTTTGAGTGTCAGGTTAATCTTAGTTAAGGTTGACTGAAGCTCTCCATGCTCCCAGCAGCTACTGCCAGGTTTTGTGTTGGAAAAGAAAAGAAATTATAGCAGTGGGTCTTGGGTGTTGTTTCTGCTCCAGGAGTGATGATACAGTGGCTGCTGGCAGCTGGTGGCTTACTTCCTTGTGCATATGGCGTTAATGTTGGGTTATTGCCATTTAAATTGAAAGGAATGGTCGTTTTTTAATTTCTCTGTTCTTTACCATCCTGACACGAGCTTGTCTTTAGTGCTTTCCTGGCCTTTGCGAGTTGTAGAGGACAGCATTTTGTGGAGTTGGAGGGAGAACTGGGCCCGGGCTCCCGTGCTGGGGAGGGCACGTGCAGCCATGTGAGGTCTGAGCGCTGTAGGTCTTGCTTGAAGTCGGTTGCTGAGGAATTGGAGCAGGTGGGCTCGTTTCTGACAGAACTCTTGTGCTGAAGCTTTGCTATTTTACATAACTTTAGGTGCTGTATTACTTGGCTTTTACTTTGCCAGTTTGTTGGTTTTTAATTGCTACCCACAAAGTATGTTAGAGTCATTTGGTTTGCAGAGTTGAGCACTTGGAAGCAGGGAGTTCTTGGATTCAAGTACGTCTGTGCCACTCTTGGTGCCTGTATGTCGTGCAGCTTGTGGTCCCAGGTTATGCAGTCACAAGCTGTTTTTATCATGAGACCCTGATGGCTTCAGGCTGCAGGATGTGCAGAGCTCGTGTGAGGCACTTGCTCAGTGTTGCTTTTCATTCTTCTACTATTTCCTTGTTGTCCAGCTCCACGCTATAGGAGTGTGATGTTCGGGTAATGGCATTGAGGAGATGAGGTGTACAGGGAAATCCAGAGCCAGATCTTTCATCGCTAAGGATGGGTGCTTCTGGTGGCTGGATGTAAGGAATGAGTAGAGCATGTGTGTTAGGGCTCCTCGAAGGTTTTTGTTTTACCAGAACCATACTGTATGCAATGTGTTGAAAGGACTGAAGGCCAGCAAAGTCCTCTCTTTAAGCCTAGAATTAATCTGTGATGAACTTCAGAGTTCTGTTGCAACCTGCAGCTGTGAGAGAGTACTCGGTGTTTGTACACATAAAGTGTTTGTTTCCCTATGTGAGAGTTACTCTGGTTCTTCGTTTACTAACTGACATGTCTAGTGCCATTTCTTTCTTTGCTAAAAATAAAAGAGGAACCAATGCCACGTGATACTTGCTACTCCTGTGAACATTTCTGAGAGAATCTTCTACTACAGACTGTTGATTTGGGGTGTAACTAACTACTGGTAACATTATATCCCTGAGATACAATAGGCATGGCACTGGTTTGTTTGACCAGGGACTATAAATTTCCTTGGTCATTTGACATCTTCCTGGTGGGGAGATTAATTCCATTTGGCTGTCTGTGCTTCCTGCAGGCATGATCTCCCTCTACGTGCACCTGGTGAGAACAGGCTCTCAGTGTACTACTGTCCCTGTGCGTCTGATCTTGCACACACCCCTCTTTGCCACTGAGATTTACACCGTTTTGAAAACCTTATTCCTTCTCAGAAAGGAGCATGTAGCTGGATCTCGCCTGGCTGTGCAGTCTGCTGGCGTCCACTGGGCCCCTGTACTGAAGCACAGTCGTGTCTCGAGCAGATCTGAACTTGCCCACAAAGGACTTCAGCCATGGTGGGCATCCAGCAGAATGGATATTTCCATGGTTAGGGCACTGTCCTTGGCTGTGTTACTGCTAGACCATAGATTTTTGAGGTCCTTAAAGACTTTGGTGCATTCATGATGTGATGGTGCTGCATCGCCTGTTTGTTGTCGTGGTGGTGGTGTAAGTGGGTGGATGTTAAGATGCTGCCACAGCAGGACAGTGTACCCTAGGTGTAAGGAGCAGCTTGCTTTGAGTGACAGCAGGTTTTTTGAACAGTCTGTGGGATCTAGAGCTCTCCTGCACAGCAGATTGGATCTTGGAAGTGTTTATTCTAGCATTTGGCTGTGATTGCTCTTACTCTCCTTGTTTCATTTGTATTTGTTCTCTAATCTCCTATTGCTGATTAGGTGCGAAATATCTGTTGGTGTATGTGATATTACAGAAAATAACGTGGTTTCTCTAGTAAATATGGATGTTCTGGCTACCTGTTGCGTGGTGTGAAATTTGAATGATCGATGCTGTCGCAGTTCATAAGGGGCCATGCAGCTCTCTGATGCTGAACATGTCTCTGTGTAAGTAGCAAAACCAGAGGTATTTTCTTGCAGATTGGACAGTCTTGAAGATGAGGTTTTGCTGGATATAATGGCAGAAACCTCTACCTTGTTTCTGCTTTCTATATTTAAAGCTTGGGTAGGAGAGACTTTGTTCAAGCAATGTCCTCGTTAACATATTGTCCACAGTCATAAATACTTCCAGTCTGTAGTGAAGATTGTTACCAGAGGAGTGTAGACTTCACTCAGCTATTCAGCAGCAAAGTTCTGCTCTGTACAGCGTGGCATACTTAGTACATTGCCTTTTACACGAAAAAATGGTCAACAGTAGTGACAAAATCGGCTTTTCCAGGTGCTTTTTTAGGATGCATGCTGCCTCTGAAGGCCTGCAACCTTTGCTAACCATCTATGTATTTACTTGCTGGTGATTTCTTTTGGAAAAGTGTGTCTCCCAGAACCTGAACCTTTTTTTCTAACAATTCTTACTTTGTTGAGGGTACAATGATTCTAGTTCTGCTGTTACTGCTTCCTCTAAGCCCTTGCTAAAATCATGGTAGTGGCTTGGTTTGATGCTGTAGCAGTAGTGTTTGACTTCAGGGCAACATGCTTCTATGTTGCATGAAGTTATGGATACATTGATTGCCTCTTGCAGTGTAGCAGCTTCTCGTTGCACCTCATTGCACCTCATTGCACCCGGTTCCCAGAAGTGGGGTTAAACTGTGTGATGTGTAATAATACTAGTTTGATTTTTTAATTTCCCCATGTTAACTGAACAAATCTGTAGCTCAGTGAAGAAGTGTCAATTGTGAATATGATTAACAAGCTACTTGATCCCCAAGAGAAAAAAGTGGTGTTTTCTGAGTTATAATTGAGAAAGTATTTCTTAAAAAGGCATTCTTAACTCAAAAATCAGTATTATGGGTGATGATCAACTTTCAATCTAGTTGCTTAGAATATACTTCTGTTTTTCTTGTCTGTGACTGACAGCTGCTTGTATATACTAATTTTGTTTGTTTTGTTCAGTTATTTGCTCTGGCATTTAGAAAAGCACAGGGAATAGAAACACCTGAAGAAAGAAACTCAATCCTAGCAGCAGGGGGGGCTTGTCCTGGGAGTTTAAAAAAATAATAAAATTAAGTTAATACCATCTTTAATACCAGAAAAATATGACCTATGTTTTGTTCCGTCTGCACGGAGCCATCTGTGCTGTGCAATGCAGTCTTCGCTCAGTAAAATGGGAGTTAAATCCTTTATGGTGGTTAAGGCATTGCCAGGATTTCCAAGTTAATGGGTGGAAAAGATCTGTAAGAGAGTCTGCTTTGAATTAGAGCAGCAGTTTTCAACCTCTATTGATTTGCGGACCCCTAAACACTTCCCAGGTGCAGACTCTTGTCTAGTGAATTTAGACCTATCAACAATAGCATTGCTTGCTTTCATATAATTTCGTGGCATCAGAGTATTTTTCTGCAGCAGTGAGTTTGCAGACTGCTGAGTTACAGAACACATTGCAGATGTTAGTTGCAGTGTCTGACCTGTGTGAATTTTGTGTTGACTCAAATTCTGACCTGTGTGAATTTTGTGTTGAGTCAAATGTAATGTTGCTTTTGTGCTGTGGGTTGCTGCTGGAGCAGGCAGGGGTGGCATCCCCTGCCTGGCTTGCTGCTGTTGTGTGTTGCAAGAATGCTTGGTAAAAGTTGTAGTTTGCTTTTCTGAAATAGTTACTGGAAGTTTAAATGTTACTTTCAGGTGCATTGGCCTGAGTGTGGTGTTATGGGTTAAGGTCAAGCAGGTGTTGGAAACTGCAAGGTGTGGTGACTTCAAAGGGCTTTTTGGTGTGCTGTGGGACAGGACTGTGACTGGTCACTGGCATTGCTGTGCCTACCGCTCTGTGGGGAGGGCTGCAAAGAACAATTCATGGTTTAGCGTGCGCAGAGGTCAGTCAGGTGCAGGTAGTGTGTCCTGTGCTTTTTAGGTTTGGAGATGCTCAAGCGTAGTCTTTGCAGTTGTGCCTGGGGATTATAGGGGCCTCCTTTGCTAAGTTTGCAAGGTTTGCTGGTGCTGCAGGAACAGGGTGCCAGTGGGAGCGTTACCGAGGACATGTGCAGGGCATAGGTGTGTGTTTGGGTTCCTCAGGAACATGTCACGCTCCTCCCAGCAGGTAGCTGCCACAAGGGAGCTGAATGGTAGCATGAGGGAGTTCAGCATGCCTGCAGAGTTGTGGTGCTGTGCAGAAGCAGACTGGAAAGGTGGAGAGTTGGGTGTCCCACTGGTTCACTCCTGGGTAGGAGCATCGGCATTGCTTTGGCTGACCTGAGCAGGTGCTCCTGACTCCAGTGCTCAGGAGAGGGGAAGATGCTGCTGTATGTTGGAGGCAGAGGCTGACACCCCAGCAGGTGCCAGCTGAAGTTCTCTGCTCTTTTTAAATTAGAAATCTGCTTTCGGTGTGTGGCTACTCACAGTAGCTTTGCAGCAGTGATTAAATGTGCAGTAGAGATAAAGATGGGCTTGGTGCGCATCCATCTCTCGTGTGTCCAAAAGCATTGATGAAGCCAGGAGGAATTTCAGCGGTGTGCTTTGCCTCTATTGAAGGATGGAAAAGCACTCGTTAAAGTTGACATGCTGACTTTCTGTGGTTACAGTTAAGATTGCATCAAGATCTGTCTCACCCTGGTCTTTGGAAGAATGGCAGAAATAAATTGGGAGAAAAGTCCTTGAGTATCATCTCTCTTTCCCAGCACTTGTGTGGGCAGGCTGGCCCTAGCCTGGGACCTTTTAGCACAGCCTGAGCAGCAGGCTTGTACTAAGTTGACCCACTCAGCTCGTTGCCTGGCTTGATTGTAGCCTTGGCAGTGATGGAGCTGCACAACCCACAAGCAAATGGCTTGTCCGGCAGCTAGCAGCATCTGCCTGCTGTCTCTTTGGGGCTGAGTTGCTGCCGTGGCTCTGTGCGAAGCGGCAAGTCTGCAGGTGGAAGAGGCACCACTTGTGATGTGCGTGGTGTCGGGGAAGGGATTGTTTTGGGGGTGCTGTCAGTGGCTGAACCACAGGGAAAGGGCAGCATGTCTCCAGTCCTGGAGGCTTCCCCATGTCCCTCTCCATTCTCTTCCTCGTGGAGTGCAGGTGGGTGGAGTGCTGGGGTAGGGAGCATCAGGTAGGGTTGCAAGCAAAGCTTTGTGTGAGTTCTTGATAGGGAACTCATGTGGGTTACATATGATATTGGACAGCTGCGAATGCTGCTGGAGATGGCACATACACACTGCTGTGGTCTTCAGAAAAAGAACAGTTTTATAGGTAATAAAATAGCAATGTAACTTGTATTAACTTTCAGAGGCTCATCAGAACTAATGCATTGGGGACTCATTTTTAATTTTCAGACATGCAGAATTTGACTTTTGTGTGTGAGAAATGAGCAGTGTTGAGTTGGATAGAGCAATCCAACACAGTGTTGCATACTAGGCAAAGGATGGGGTGCCTTTTTGGTTTGGAATTTTTTAGGAAAAAGTGAACAGATAATTCCTTGCACAGTAGTATCTCAGCACACTGGAAATCTCCAGCTTCTTTTTTCAGCTCTTGTAGGGCTTCTGGTGCTGAGTGCGCAGCAAGGCTCTCACCCTGAGCCCTGCATGAAGCTTCCATGTTCCTCTTGTTTTGGAGGAGTGTATTAATGACTTTCCTCCTGCTGTTGGTGGAAAGATAGAAACCTGCCTGTTGCCTGATGTGAGAAGGGCAAGGAGCAGGGTGGTTATCTCCCTTTTAATAGTTCCTCTGCTTGACCTGATGTTACTTAGCTGTTTGGCTTTCCCAAGCACCTGTTCAGACTTCTTACTATTCTGGCTAATGTGGTGACTGCCCACAGATCTCTAAATAGCAGCAGTGAAACAAGTCGGATTCCTCTTAATTTTAGTTGGCTGTCCTTTCACAGTATGTGTGTGAGTATGTTTAGGAAGCTGGATTCACAACATAAAGGTTAGGAAGCCTCTCTGAAGGATAAGTTTGCAGGACCTGATGATTGAAGCATGAACCTTCCTCAGGGCATGGCTCTAAGTGTGGATATCAAGAAATAAATAAACACAAGATAAGTTTATTGCACTGCTAGTGTTCAAAACAAATCTGTTTTCATTTTTAGTAGGGATTCAGCAAAAGCAGTTGAAATTTTAAATGCAAATTAAAACTTAGTTTTATCTGAACAAAACATTTATAATTTTTTTGTTTGTTTTGGAAAAATGGTTCAATTGGGCAGGGGGGACTTGCATGCTGAATACCACCTCATTTTGAGGAGGTTATAGCCTTGGGTAAGTGGCATCTTTGCATTTAGACTAAGTGGGACTGTACCTTCTTCTCCTGTGGGTGAATCATAATTTCTGTGGAAGATTAAATTTGCAAGCCCCAGTTAAATGTTTGTTGCTTTTAAAGAAGCCCATGGAATTAAAACAACAACAACCAAACCAAAACAACCAACAAGCAGGTGTTAGTAGTTAAACATTTAATTCAACCCAAACACCCAATTTTTAGCTGTTAAGGTTCTGATATGGTATTTACTCTTTGATCTGCAGGTACATGTTGTTCTCTAGTACTGCTTCATTCTGGTTACAACTTAAGCTGTAATGGATACAGTTTATGTCTATAAATTAGAATAGCCAAGTTTCATTTTTGCGCAGTTTGAGTCTGCTTTTCATTTCATGGATTTAGAAACTTCCATTTCTGAAAACGAACATTGTATTTATCAGACATCTTGCTTGTGAACAATTTGTTTGATAATATATAGAGGAGTGCAAAACTAAGGGTGAAAAGGGGGCAGATCTGATGACCTGGATTTCAGTTTGGGTTTGTTTTTGGTTTTTTTTGCTAGTTCTCTGGCATAAGAAGATACTTGTTGATACTTGTTTGTGAGACTTAGCAAAGTTCTGGTAATGCCTGTGTTTCCGTTCTTGCTTGAAACAATTAGTGCTGATTAAAAGAGCCAAATTTAAAGAGAGCTTGGTTTATCATTTAAAATATATGCAAATAAGCAAGCATGAGAGTTTTTCCTCTGTTTCAGGCATCTGGCAGTGGTTTGAAATCTTCCCGTATGTTTGTGTGTCTGTGGATTTCTCTCTACTGGGGATCTGGGTGAGGTTGTACCCCTTCTTTCCCACTTCCTCCTCCTGACTTCTTCAAATCTTGCTGTCAGGTGCATTTGTGGTTATTAGGATGCTGAAGTGCCAAAGCTTGCTATCACACTGCTGTTCAATCCATAAGGAAAATTATCTCCATTAAGAAAGTGAAACAGGGATGCTCTTAACCAGTTATCTTGGTGTCTGAGGCTTGGTGGTGTCACATCAGTATGTTCTTTATTTAAAATCCATACAGTTATAATATCTGAATTTGATAGAAAAGCTTCAGGATATATGAATTAGCAAATGTAGTGCAATCAGCTTGCTCTATTTTAACATTTCATGACATTTCATACGTACATGGCACCCTTTGCATTTGTAGGCTGCCACAGCCTGGAAAAGGGTACTAAAAACTAGCCAAAGACAACAAATACCCACAAGCATGTAGATAACAGAAGTTTGGCTTGTATCATAATCTCTGCTGTATTTTTTGCTAGTGAATATTTAATTAGTGAGTATTTAACACTTCTGTGTGATAATGGTCCCAGATAAGAGGTAGTATACTTTTTCAGACATGAATGTAGGTCAGATGCCTGTTTGCTTTTCGCTGCAGTGCTGAAGCTGAAGGAAGACTGGAGCGGTGGGGGGACAAAGAGCATGTTCCCTGGTCCCCAGCAGTGCAGGCTGGCTGTGGGTTTCCAGCAGGCTTCTCCGACTTCTATGTTTGACTTGAAGCTTGCCATAAAGTTAGTTAAGTGCCAGTGTGATTATTATTCTGGTGAGGGTGGTGATGGTTTCAGCAGATACGCCATGCAGGTGTTGTGGTTTGGGTGGTTTTTTTTACATACTTACTCCAGTTGGGTTTACCCCTTTCCCTGTGCAGGGATTTATTCCTGTAAGTTTTCTCACAGCAGAGCACAGAGGGCTGCTGCTCTGCCTGCATGAGTGCAGGTTCAGCATCACAGCCTCTTTCTGTAAAGGCTTAAAGCTTCTATGCTTGGTAATGCTACTTTGTACGAAGGAAGCTTTGATTGATGACCTCTTTTTGCTTGGCTTCAAATACTTCTTAAGCTATGAAGTAGATATAATTTAATTTTCTTTCAATTTAATGTTTTTTCAACCGATTTGGTTTTGATTTCAGAAAAGCTTCTTTAAAACAAGAATCTTTGCTAATGAGAATTTATTTTTTGGCTTTCATCACAAGCAGTTATTAATTTCAGTTCTTGACTTTGCTTCAGTGTTGCTCTTGCTCTCATCTCCTTTTTGTCTTTCCATGCACCATTCACAAGCAAAGATAATTTCCTAATTCCTGTTGTCTTTCCTTCTATCTGTATTTGTTCATTTCTCAGTAGATGAGTGTTGGAGCTGAGTGAAATAATGAACAGTGGATCTTCTTTCCACCCTCCTATCCTTGAGAGCAGGATGGTGGTAGGACTGGTACTTTTAACCACCTCTGACTGTCAGCAGCACTAACTGTATGCGAGTTGCAGCCATCACTGCTTCGTTGCAGCCATCACTGCTTCGTTGCAGCCATCACTGCTTCGTTGCAGCCATCACTGCTTCGTTGCAGCCATCACTGCTTCGTTGCAGCCATCACTGCTTCGTTGCAGCCATCACTGCTTCGTTGCAGCCATCACTGCTTCGTTGCAGCCATCACTGCTTCGTTGCAGCCATCACTGCTTCGTTGCAGCCATCACTGCTTCGTTGCAATGACCGGAGTTAAAGGATCTGGACCACCCTGTGATAGGAGCTGTATGGGCTCGGGACAGAAGGATAAGCCTGAGCTCAGAGTGCTGAGGTTGAAGCTGCTCTGCTTTGTCTTAAACTGTAAGTTAACTCGGTGAGGTTGAACTTTAGCTGGAGGGAAGCACCATCTCGTGAAAACTTGGGATAGCTTTAGCAGTGCCCTTCCAGACTAGTTCTGGGAGTGCTTCTAATAGAGAGAATTTGCCCCAGTTGCTGCGCCTCCTTTGCAAGGGCAGAGGGTGAATAACCTGTTGTGTGATGGTGAAATGGCAGGAGTTGGGAGTGTCATGTTCTAGGCATGGCACACCTGTGACACTAACTGTGTGGTTGGTTGTCTAAGTAGATACTACTTTAAGAAGATTGTTTGGCCTAGCCTAATCGAGGTGCCTTCAAATGTCATCTGCCCCTCAAGTTTGCTTTGTTCATTTGTTTTGGGGTTTTTTGGTTTTAGTTTTGTTTTGTTTTGTTTTGTTTTTTTTCCTGGTGCAAAGAGCTGTTGATCTTCAGCCAGTTCAGCCATATCGGGGAGGGGGTTGGTGGCTCATAGGGATTAGGTGAATTCATTGTCATGTCATCCTGTTGAGGAAAAAAAAAAAATCATTTAACTTTAAGGAAAAAAAGGTGGTATTGGGGAAGACAGTGGACTGACCCTCACTAGGCTTCCAGTTCTCATTAATAAGAAGTAGGTATTGGGAACAGCTTGTTTGCAATCCCGGGGGTAGATGGGCTGCAGAAGCACAAGAGTTGCTGCCCCAGCAATGAGAAAGTTTGAAGAGAGCACTGGAAGCTTATGGGGCAGAGTTGTTGCTGCCTTCTGCCCCTGGCACTGATGTATGCGCCGGCTCGTGTGTGGGGTGTGACTTATCTGGCAGCTACTAGTGTGGTGAGATCTGCTCACGAGATATCCCATGCTCCTGCTGCAGGGCCCTGGGCAGGTATCGCTGCATGCTCAGCGGAAAAGACTCTTAGTGTCATTGTTTATATTGTATTGTTTAATTATCGTTTGGATGTGTCTGCCTCTTAATTTTCTTCCTTGGCTTTGATTCTATCCACTTTGTGCCTGAAACAGGCTTGGCTGGATCTTCCTCCATTATTCTTGGGGGTCGGTGGCTTCCTTCTTGCTTTTCTCTATCCTTCTTGCGCACAATCTCTTTTGCTGCCCCAGCCTTTCTCCAAAAGCATGTTCTGTCCCTTGCTTCATTGAATAATGTCATGTTTATAATTAAGTCAGGAATAAACTATAATAGGGCTATTTTTTGCCAAGCATTTCCATGATGGCTTTCCAAAGCAGGTCTGAATTTGAAGTGTGCAGGGCTACGATGGCTGCAGCTTGGTGCTTGGACTCTGGGCAGCTAGGCTCTTTTGGTACATGGTACTGAAAGTGTTGGCCTGCAACAATATATATGTCTGCCCCTTTGCATGCAGTTTAGTTTTACTGTCGCTCTGCCAAGATAGTCGCATCCCCAGTCACGCTGTTGGGGCATATGGGGTGTCTGCAGCCGACCACACTGTGCTGGAGGTGATGGTACTGCTCTAGTTGTTACACAGAGATGACCAGTGCTGCAAGAAGGGTGCACCCTGTGGCTATCAGCATATGTGTGTGTTTGTGGACTTGTGCTTTGTGTCACTTCTTCCAGCAAGATTAATGGATTGAACAGCAGCTTCAAGTGATGTAGCCAGGAGTGGTTACTGGATGAGCATTATTTCTGTTGCTTTTTAATGATGTGGTTGTTTTAAAAGGAAGAAGATTGGTGAGAGACAGTCAAGGACCGACCATATGCGTACAATAATAAATTCACTTAGAAACATAAGCTTTCTTTGCTTGATTGATGATCTTAAAGGTCTTTTCCAACCTAAAGGATTCTATGATTCTACATGTTTCATATTTGCCTTATGGTGAGAATTTCAGGAGTGTAGAGATACTGCTGTAGTTGTCTTGTCTGTGAGAAAGCCTGCTTTCTCATGAAGTACTGAAAGCCGGTGCTCAGCTTCACTTAGTGAATTGCAAAGACTGGTGTGTTTGGCATAGTACAAATTCAGGAGGTAGTTTCCAAGGTAGAAGTGTTTAATCCTTCTGCTGAACCTTGGCTTGTGACCCTTTCCTCAGTGATCAGTGGTCATTTGAGGTCTTGCGTTGATGGAGAGGATTCGATTAAAAACATCCACAAGTACGTTTTTGTTCTTTCAAAAAATAGCACGAAGTGATCTGAAATGCTGTGTATCCTCTTCAGTTTAGGCTATCACTTGTCCCATCTGAACAGCTAATTAATGCCAAACAGTTGATAACAGAGCAGACAGTGCTGACTCCTTTTAGGAGAACCTCTAACAATACACAAACCGTGATGTTGCTCACTGATGGAGCAAGGCACTGTCCTTCCCTTCCTCACTAAACCTCTTGCGTGCTTTGAATTTCATCAGCGTATCTCCACTGGAGTTACAACATGGTACCTAACTGATATGCAGTGGCTCACAAGTTTTGTTGTTATTTAAATGCTTGAACATTTCCATGCTCTGTAGGTAAACATTCAGTACTGTGACCATGTGTAGGGATTACATCTGAAGTGCATTGTGTTTAAAAAAACCTTGAGCTTTCCCTAGCTCACAGAAAAGTCATCATTACTGCAGGGCTCAATTTTTAGCCATTGGGATATATTAGCAGTTTGATCTTGGCATAGTAAACATTAGTTGTCATAGGAATGAAATTTGTTGTATTCTGACCCAAGAAATACATGCCTTGGGGGCTATAATTCTAGCATCACACAGCAGAATTTAAAGGAAGAGACTCACTGTAACTGGAAATGAAAATAACTGCTGCTTTCACTCCTCTGCTAGTTTTTTTTTAATGTTACAAATTTTAGAACTCCTTAGCAGAGGTTTTTTTTTTTTCTGTGGAAATGTAAAGGCATCTCTGGCCTGATGCTAGGATTTGGGGAGAGTAGAGAGGAAAATAGTGCAAGACAGTGACTTGCTGCAGTGCATCCTATTGCAAAGGCTCTTACTCAGGACATCGGAACATGGTGCTTCCCAATCTGCCTCTTCGACCTGCTAGTGGGGCCTTTGTGGTGGGTGATGATGAGGCCAACGTCTGACTGCTAGTGCCAGGGAAGGGAGAGAGAGCAAACTGGAGAGGAATGAGAATAGCTGTGGACTGCTCAGAAAGAGAGATAACTGTTTAGGCATTGTCTGAATCGTTGTCTTGAAAGCCACGTTTTCATCAGGCGCCTGTGTGGGGCATTAGAGGATGACAAAGAGTTGATTTAAATGCAGACTTGCCTCTAGGCAGGGGTTGTGGGTGTCCCTCAGGTGGATCAGTGTGAATGGCTTTGGCAAATCTCCAGCATAGTTTTACTGCTCCATCCAGCTGACTGTGCTCAGTTTACAGTTGTCAGTAAGATGCACATACATTGTGCGTGTACTGTGCACTGCATTTGTGATAATCAGTTATGAGATACATGTGTCCCTTAAAGCCTACGGTTGAAAAATGTGTAAAAAAAAATATGGAGGCAAAAGTCACATTTATAAGAAGAACACAACCTGGGAACAGACAAAAAAAAAGGGGGTTTTGCATCTGAAAGCACATCTGCATTTTAAAAGCACCAGCAAAGGCAGCACCTTTGGTTCCTGTGCTCACGGATGGATATTTTTGTTCCAGAAAGCCTGTGTCTTTGGTACGGTGGAGGCATGGAGGCTGCAGTGCAGTGGCAGAGCAAGAGTCTGCGGCCCCCTGTCCTGTGCTCTTTCATGTTCCTTGTTCTGAGCTGCTGCTCAGCGATAAGTTACTGTGTGGCTTTTGATGACTGAGAAGAATTTCAGCAATGTAGTCTGTAACGTCATTACCTGCTTTTTTTCATGTAACAGAGGAGTTTATCCTTTTGTATTTTCTTTAACCACGTGAAGAAAACCCATAAAACTGAACCTGAAGCGGAATATACCTTTTATTAGAGAGGTCTGTTGCATTTTAGTTGGTAGGATGTTGAACTGTGAAATTGCAAGAGACATACCTTGGGAAGGGTGGTGAGCAGGATGGAGAAGTGAAGTAAGAAGGTGTGTATTTGTGCTATGACAGCTTTAATGAGGAGCATATTGCTGATGCTTATCAGCAAGAATAATACCTGCAGCTCTTCTTAGAGCTCTTAAAATGCTGAACCCACCTGGGACATGTTGTGGGCTGGTGCCAGTAAAGAGGCAGGATACTTCACATGTGGGCACAGGGACTCCTGTATCCTGTGAAAGCCTATTGTACCCTGTCTTGGCTCAATTAGTCACAACACCAGTAAGCTCCTGAATCCTCTTCTTGGCAGAGGTCCTGCTGGTAGTGCAGCATCCAGCCAGAGAGTGTGCGTACTTAGCAAACAGCATAGGATCTGCTCTCTGCTCTTCGATAGCGAGACAGAAATGGCATTAAGCAGTGTTAGGTTTTTTTGTGTTGAAAGATTTTTGACATTCTCGTGATTTCTGCGCAGCTGTGGGAAACGGAGTGGGTTCAGGTGACTGTTTCTACAGAGCTGATACTTGTGAGCGGGTTTTGGAGACAGGTGAAGCCCGTGTGTCCATCTCCTGGAGGGGGGACGACTGCCATTGTGCTCCTTTTCTCCTGCTCTGTAGTTTCGGGCAGAGCAATGGCAGTTCCGCTCATATAAACTAAAAATTAGGACATGAGGTTTTTCTCTGATTGTACCTGCCTTGGGTTTCAAATACTTTATGGTGAAGCTTTTTCCTGAGCACATCTGAGAAGCAGGGAAATTACGAGCTTGTACATACCAACTTTTTTTTTTTTTTTGTCAATTGATAAACACTTAAATTTGCTGTTCTCATCACCTTCTTCCAGTCAGGAATATTTCGTTGTCTCTTACTGCTACTTTTTCTGTACACTGCAACCTTTGAAATGAACAAATTGGTGTTTAGTGAAGTAATGGGGGCTAGCAGTGACTCCAAATATTTATCTGCTCAGATGTGTGAAGTTTGAGTGCAGTCATTTACCAGAGGTCATGTTCCTTACTAAAAAATAACAAAAAAACCTCTCAAACCCTAGTTTATTGTTTTGTTTTTTTCAGAAGGATGGGGAGAACTATCCTGTTCTTTGAAGGTGTAGGAGCCACTAAGTAAAATCAGGACTTGCTTTTTAATGTAAATGTCTCTGGTGGCCAGATGTAATCTGCACACAGGGGGGAGGCAAATCTCTTTAAAAGCATCTGGAGCTTTAGTGATTTCTTGTGTTCTGGTTTTTCCCCAAAGATCCGAGCCAAGAAGAAACCTACTCCAGTGAAGTATGAAGTTGGGGATCTTGTTTGGGCCAAGTTCAACAGACGCCCATGGTGGCCATGCACAATTTGTCATGACCCAGTGCTGGACTGTCACTCAAAAATGAAAGGTACTGTATCTGTTCAGACCATGAAGTGGAGGCATTGTGTATGGCAAGGTGCTGCAGTTTTTAATTAATTTAAAAAACATTCCTGGCCCTTGAAAGGTATGAAGAAATAGACTCTGGCATGGAAGACCTGGATCTATAAAGTAGACCTCGATCAGGGAGGTGACAGTATGAAGATGGGACTGAGGCTGATGGAAGTGGCACAGGTAGTTTTTTGGACATGTAAGCTTTCCTTCTCAGAGTATAGGAAGGATGAGTAGCTGGGCTGAGCTCAGGGTAGTGCAGAAGAACAAGCAACCTCTCAAAAAGGGATGCAGAGAAAGAGCAGAGAAAAAGGAGGTGGATCAGAGAGGTAAGGACAGAGATGTGCAATGGGTGGGCAAGTAGAGCTGGGGAAGCCTGGAGTGTGTGAAGACATGGACAGTCAGCCAGGCTTGGAGAATGGGAGGCTGGCGAGGCTGAGAAGCGGGGTGTGGGGTAGCGCAGTGTAGCTGCTGAATGCCTGAAGGTGTGATGGGAATGTGTGTGAGGAAGTGAAATTTTGTTGGTCTTGTTTGGCACAAGGAAGCAAGGGCCTGTTTACGGGGAAATACTGGAAAAACCTGGAGATGGAGCCACATAATGTGAAAGTTTAGGGCATAGTGTGTCAGAGAGACTAAGAGGCAGTTGAGTGTGAGGGGAAGAGATGGGGGAAATGAGAGCTGTGTGTGCATGAGCACAGGGGAGAGCCGCAAAGGAAGAGAGTCTTACAAGCTCAACGCAGAGAAGTGTAGGTGAGTGATGGAGAGAACAGAGGGGAAGTGATTGTTTGGTTTTCTTTTAGGATCATACTAGCTGCCATAGGGAGACTGCCACAAATGAAAAGGCTTATTTATTTCTTCTTGGTATCCCTTTCTGATTCTTTTTGTTCTGTGGGCAACTGAAACCTCTTGAACTGGTGCTGTCTGCTGCTGACAGCTCTGTAGACTGGTGAGATTACCACTCACCAGTGTATTTCTCTCCAGTTTTTGTGGCCCTTGCCAGCCTAAGAACCAAGTGCTGAGAGTGGGTAGTCTTTTTTTGGAGTGGCCATCAGCTGAGAGCTCTCTGCTCTTTCTCTAGAGACATGAAGTAGCTTTTCCTAGATTGTGCTCACATCATCCCCAAGTCTGCTTGCTGTAGTCTTCCTTGCTATTTGTCTGCCTTCCCCTTCATCCTTTGGGAGGCATTCATCCTCATTCTAGATAATACTGAATGTGCTGTTTTAAATAGTCCCTTTTGAGCTCTCAAATTCCTGTTGAAGGTGTTGCTGGAAGATATGCTAGACATATATTCTCCCCCTTGCATCCTTCCCAATGAAGTGTTGGACAGGATTTAATGTATATAGCTGTCCAGTAATTCCCCCTCAGCCTGTGTATAAGGATTTCTAAGAAAGGAATTCTGCAGGGAGGAAACGTGCTATTAACAAATTCCAGCAAGGTCTGATCTCCAGCTACACGATAGACTCTCCCATCATGTTTTATCCGTGTTCAAACCAATAGAGCTCTGGGGAAAATTGCATTTTCCAGTTGTGGCTGTATGTAATCTGCTCGTCTCCCCTCCCTGGTGCTGAGGTGACAGAGCTGGGTGCATCTGAACTCTGGTGCTTTTGGGCAGGGGGAGCTGCTGGGGCTCTATGTGCACCATAGGAAGCACAGTCCTCCTGCCTTGGCTCTCCTGTTGCCAAGGGAACAAGCCCTTCAAAATAAGGCAGGTCGCTTCAAACTCATCACTTGTGCAAAAACCTCTTCTTGTCTTAGGTTTAAGGCATGGTGTTCTGTTTAAAGCAGTTTGCCTTTTCTCAGCAAGCTCTTGACTTTAAGATTTTTGGAGCTGGAAGATTGAGGATCAGTGGCTTGAGTCCCAGTACTGTCAATGGGATGGGTGAAGTCCATCATCTTTACCCTTGCTTTGGTGTTGCCCTGGTCGTTATTTGTCATCCTCTCAGTGGTCTTGGTCAGAATCTCAGTGTCAGCATCGCTAAAGGCCAGGCTGCTGCACTGTGCTGGCACTCCTGGAAGAGGCAGCACAAACCAAATGGGCTGCGAAGTCTAGGCTATGTGTTGAGAGGGTGAAGGTGTTCCCAAGAGAACGTGAAGCACACATTGCAATGAAATGCAGGGAAAAGTTTATATCCCTTGTTCAAGCCTTGTTTGCTCTGTTCTAATGCTTGTAACCTGTACTTTTTCACCAGCACACCCAGTACTGGTTCAGTTCTTAATTGTACCATGTCTGTTCAGCATTCTTGCACAGAAAGCACCTTTGAAAAAATCTTTGATTGTGCCTTTATGATTGAGTTTCTTCTCTTGCTCTGCACCTTTGTGCCTGAAGTATGGAGATACTCATTGCAGCTTATGTTTTGTCATGTTGCACCTAGTCCTTGTAGAGTGTTTGTGCATGTGTGTACTTACTTAAATATTGCTGTTAATGTTTTATGTTCTAAATAAGAGTTTGTTTTGTAACAAAGCATTGAGCAAGATGGGATATATCATGGTGGGGGGAGGTTCAACCCGTATGAGTAAATCCTATCCAGAAGGATGTCATTTCTGGGTGTTGCCAGCACGCTGTTGCCTTTTCCCAATGGTCAAGTCGACTGGACTGTTTAATCATTAATCAGGGAGTAGTAAAAAAGAAAATGTCCTGCCTAGTATGTTTTGTCTTTTAAGGAAAAAACATACTTAGATATTTTTTCAATTTTTTTTGCAACCAAACTGTAGTCTTTGGTCTAAGGAGATGACCCATCTTAGACTTGTTAATCAATTGTTTGTAAGAAAAAAAAAATATTTAAAAATAGAGATTAGCAACACAGAACATAGACAGCAGAGATCAAAGGGGTCTCCTTTAGTTCTGAGTAGAAATCCCCAGAAATGGCATTCATGTGGGAATGTTATTAAGCAAAAAGTCGTTGAAAATTAACTGGCAAATTGTTACTGCTTTCTGTGATTCTTTCTGTGTGTCTTTATTATATGCAAAGGGTTAATTATGTTAAATTTCTCAAAATAGTTTCCAATCGGAGACCATACCGAGAGTACTACGTGGATGCCTTAGGAGAACCTTCAGAGAAAACCTGGGTTGCTGGGAAAGCTATTGTACTCTTTGAAGGAAGACATCAGTTTGAAGAGCTGCCTGTTCTTCGGAGAAGAGGAAAGCAAAAGGAAAAAGGCTACAAACATAAGGTGAAAGATCTGTTTTCTCTAATATGTTTTTGATTCTTTGAATCTGCACAGTACAAAGTATTCCTTTATGCCTGGAATTGCACTTCAACAGCTTTCTTTTGTGGCAGTCAATGCAGCAACGCGGCCGGGGAAGTGATTCTTTGCATCCTTACAACGAGCATAGTTTATAAGCTGCCAGGAGTTTCTAGGCTCTCTTTTATGTTGGGGTGTGGCCTGCTGCTTTTATTGCCCTAGACAGCTCTGAGAGGCAGAGGAGTCAGGTCTCTGTTGGTGTGAGATTGTTCAGCAGCGCAGCCCTCTCCTGATGTCTATTACAGCGTGCTTCTAAATAACTTCCTGTGCTCTCTGGCAGCCTCTCTTGGCTGATCTGAAGCAGAGGTGGAGTTGCACGCTTCACTAGGTCACTGACTGAGATAAAGCAGTGGAGCTTTTAGCCCTGCTTCAGTAATTCTCTGTATAGAAACCTGTGAGGACTTATAATTTGACTTGGAAAATGCTTTGTCAGTGAGCCTGCGGGAATGAGTTTTGTGGTTCATCGCATCATCTCTGTTTCCAAACATAACAGCCCTGAGCAGCTGTAGCCAGTATAATGTAATGTGACACAGGGGTCTGGTCTACATCTTCAGGAAGGTGACTGGAGAAATTAACTTTTTAGAATTGCTAAAGTGAAGAAGTACAGAGGCTACTGCGTTACTGTAAGAGAGCAGATAGTCATACTAGGCCATAGGGTCTGGTTTTTCTTTTTCCAAGAGGTTTATTAGCAGTTAAGTACTTAACCCATGTTAATGCAAAACCATCAGATTAAACATGCTCTTGTAGATGTGAGCGCCCAGGAGTAATGCTTTCATTGGGTTTTCCTTTTCCAAGGGCATGTTTGGTATCTTGTCTAAGGACTTCTCTCCTTGTGTTCCCAGCCCGTTAACAATTAGTTACATGCTCCCAAGCAACTTTCCTGGTCCTAGAAGTGCTGCGTGGCTAGAATCTCATCCTATATGTAAATGGCAGTGCCAGTGTGGATGCAGTAGAGGGAATCAGATGTTTGTTACTCACATAAATGTCCAGGTTTGCATCCCTGGAAGCCAAGATCTGATGCAAAGCTGAGAGTATTTGGCTGGTTTGCTATAAAGCTCCATAAAACTTTAACCTGCTGGGATGAGATTTTGTTGGTGTGTTGGTTTTTTTAAAGGAAAAGTGTCAGAAATTTGAGTTGTTCCTCCTGCCTTGGAATTGGTTTTGATTTTAGGAGCAGTTGTGCAGCCTTTGATTTGCTGTTGTACAGCCAAAAACTACACATGCAGATAAGAAACAAGTTTCATGCTGGTTTTAGACATTAGCAGAGGTTCCTGTCCAGTATGCAGAGTGCTTTTTGTTTTATACTAAAGTACAGAGTTAAAGCTGGGAGACTTCTCGGTAATGGACATCTTGAATTTGATAGAGTACATTTTAGATATGTGTGTGTATCTCATGTTTGTACCAAGGTGAGTTGATGGAGAAGGAAGATTGAATCGTGCTCCGAGTTTAAGGGATGCAGGAAGAATAAAGAATGAACACAAGCAAACATGTCTGCTCAAATACTTTGAGGAGAATGATGCTGCATTTGTGTTGAGAGGCTTGTTGGCTGTTGCTTTGCGTTTTTGTGCCAGGGATCCATACCATATGTATTCCCCTTTACCAGGCTGTTGTGTTCAGGGTGTGCTGGGATGTGAGGACATCTGGTTCCTGGGAGACCTGTGCTTGCAGGGACCTTTTTGCTGTTTTGGGAATGCACAGTGATTTTTATTAGGCTCAGCAGGAGTGCAGGATACTTATCCAGGAGCAGTATTTTGTGTGTCCACTAGGCAGTCTCTGGGGATCTATGTGATTGTCTTAAAGATGCAAAATGCAGGACTGTCACTCTGTTTCGTGCCTTGTGCACCTCAATCTCACTTTTATCTTGTTGGTTACCCACTCAAATTTTTTCTTTCTCTTTTTTTTGTCTCCTCCAACTTTAAGGTTCCTCAAAGATTTATGGCTAAATGGGAAGTCAGTGTTGGACAGGCAGAAGACATTCTTCTCGGTGGGCCAGAGGATCAAAAGTGCAGCCAGAACTCCAGCGAGCTGGATAGTGAGAAGGAATTGCAGTCGGAATACTATGCCAATGGCCCTGGAGCAGAAAGGGACAGGCAGCTGAATGGCTGTTTTAAATCCTTGGCATTTGACTCCAGACACCCAGCCAGTGAAAAAGGAAAATTGCACATTAAGCCACATGTGAAAAAAAGCTCTGACAGCAGAAAAAGGACTAGAGTAAAAAAGAGTGGTGCAAGAGGGGAAGCATCTAGGGCAGAAATCAGAGAAAAAATGCCAGAGAGCATAGTTAGAAGCATGATTGTTGGGGACCTACCAGATAAACACGCGTCTCATGAACTTCGCCGGATTGCCAGCAGCCTAACAGCATCCAGTAGCACCAGGGAAAACCATTTGCTTTCCTCCTTTGGAGAAAGACGTTTTGAAAAGACACCTTTGAAACCGGGCTACGAGAATCGTAAAAGTGATGCTCTGAAGAACACTCTTCAAGGGGATTTGTTTTCCAGTGCATCTTTGGAGAGAGAGAAGAGCTCCCTGGGCATTTTGTGCAGTTCCAAATTACAAATACACTATTCTGCATCTGATGCTGGTACTGAGAAAAAGCAAACTGAATCGGATTCATCCTCTTCCCTCTCAGATGGTGGGAACAGTGATGTAGACACCATGGACCAAAGTTCAGAGAGAGCCTCTAGTGCTCTTGAAGTTAGTGATTCTTCAGATAAAGTGGAGAAGGAATTTCCTATGACGTCAAGTGGAAACATTAAGCTTTCCATGTATCTTTCTCAGAAGAGCAACAGAAGGGCCAGGAAGAAGTCATACAGAGATCGCAAACTTCTGGGAGGTTCACTAACCAGCAGGCTTGATGCTGAATTTGCGGATGGGGAGCTTGAAGTAGGCTTCTCTGATGCTGAGATGTCATTGACGGCTCTTGAGCGCTCTTCAGATGTGAGAAATGACAATCTTTCCCTAGCAAAGAAGCACACTACTCCCCAAAGTGTTTCCAAGGACAGCTCCTGGCCTGCTGTTGTAAATCAAGCAATCTTAAAACCTAAAAGTGTGAAATTGCCCCGAATCAGGAGTATAAAATGCAAACATAAAGAAAAAGTTGCTGGGTTGGAGTCTTCTCGTGCAGAAGAGGAGGGTGGCGTGAATCGCTGCTCTTCTGATACCAAAGGTTTCTCTGGCCTTCAGAGAGATTCTCTTCAGAGAAGCGGGAAAGTTGATGGTCAGAAACTGTTAAACAACATGCATGAGAAACCCAGGGATTCTGCTGAAATAGAAACGGCTGTGGTGAAACATGTCTTGTCAGAGCTGAAGGAGCTGTCTTACCGGTCCATGAATGATGATGCTAGTGACTCTGGCGCTCCAAAGGCCACAGTACCTTTACTTTTCTCTTCCGCCTCTGGTCATGGTCGTTTGCCTATTGAACCAGATTACAAATTCAGCACCTTGTTAATGATGTTGAAGGATATGCATGACAGTAAGACAAAAGAGCAGCAACTGATGACTAGTCAAAATATAGTCCCATTTCGAAATACCAGCACAGCTGATGGTTCTGCAAGCAATTCCACGAGTGGTCTGAAGTCCTTGTCTATTGTAGGTCCCCCATATAAAATAGAAAAAAATGGAGATTGTGTCCAGGAAACAGTAAATCCAAACTCCGCTCTAAGCAACTCCTCATTTTCATGCAATCCTCCAACCAAGTTGACGGGGATTGGTACTAGTAAAAGGGAGCCCGCAAGTACTGCTGTTTCTGGGACAAATGGCACAAATTGCATGCCCAAACGCAACTGTTCAAAATCTAAGCAGTCATCAAAGCTTGGAGATAAAACATTTTCAAACAGAAAGGACTTAAAACCAGGAGGGCCAAGTAAGTTGCTAAGTCGGTTTTCCAGAGATTCAGGAGAACATGCATTCCGCGTTCATGGTTCGGTTACCAGTCCTCTAGGTAATGAAGCAGAAGATACTGAGAGGAAAGAGTCTGTTGATTTAAGAGAACATTCAACTGATGAAGACTCTGCCTGTTTATCTGATGACAATTTAGGTCGTATTGGAAGGAGACCTGAAGCTGGTAGAAATATTGAGAGCTGCACTTCTGCTGAAAATGGGGAGAGTCCAGACTTGGATTCAGAGGCAAATAGTGAGAGCTCTCTTGGTGATGAGTCTAATGATATAAATCACGTAGCACCCAAAAAGCGATGGCAGCGTTTTAACCAAAGCAGTGCTAGATCTAATAAGCACATCAGTAGATCTAGGGAACAAGGAAACTTGGAGAGTGCCTTTGGCCTGAATTCTCGTGGCTTTTCACTGAAGGGAAATGAGTGCTTGGGACGTAGGCATTCCCCTCATTCAAAGGTGCTTGAGGGAGACCTGACAGATCAGGACTATGAGAATCATTTAGACTTAGTTGAGAAACGTTTGAATGTATGTGGTAAGCCAAACAACAGTGTGATGGACTCAGAAACAGAGCTTGGCAACTTTGCTCCCCAGTCTGAATTCTCTGCACAAGGTAAGGGAGCTGGACTTGCGCCAGAGTGTGTATTTGTATACATTTTATACTTTTTCATTTAAAATATAAGTTATGGAACTTGGGGCTGTTTGACAACATGGAGATGCATACATCTGAGCTGAAGAAAGCATGATATGTTGGCTTTGGGTTCTCTGTAAGCATGGAGAACAAAGCAGGCAGAGCAATTACAGGATTTTGCTTAGCTTTTTGGTCAGAAAGTTTAAATACATTACAAATCATTAGTTCCTCCACAGTGAAAGGTAAAATAAGCATCCTTCAGAGTTTGGATTTTTTTTTTTTTAAACTTAGACGTTCATAATGTGTTTCTTAGAGCCACATGCTTGGTGTTAGCTGGGTAGATCAGCGCTAGAAAGTTGTGGGAAACTGAGCTTCAATAGCTGCTCTTACTTTTTTTTTTGCCTTAGTGCTGTTTGACATAAAGTCTGTCTTTGGTTTGTTCTGTAGGATTTCCTTGAGACAAAGTGTTGGGGTTTTTTTGGCGTTTTAGTGTGGAATTTTATTAGCTGCTAATAATGAATTGGGGAACCCCACAGATTTCCTAATTTACAGCTCTGGTGTGGTTGCCTGAGGGGTGAAGGGGAGAACAGAAGAGAGGGAAGCTGCCAGGGAGCCTGGGCTGGAGGTGGTTCTGGAAGATGGCAGGCAGAAGTAAGGCAGCATCACTGGAAGGGAAATGGCCTAGGAAGGAGACTGCTTCTGAGGACCACAAGGTCAGACAGCCGTGCCTCTCCCATGGACATGGGGCCATTTGGTTAAAGCCAAAAAAAAAAAAAAAAAAAAGTGTGTTTGTAGGGAATAGGTCCAGCAGAACCACATTCAACACATACCATCCTCAGGCTTCTGCAAAGAATCTGGGGAAGCAAACCTTAATGAAAACAACAAAATTAATTTTTTACATAGATCACCAAACTAAATTGCTCTGATTTATTTGCAGTTATTGTAGATTACTGTAACTTGACAGAATTTTGAACCTCTGCATTTTGTCACTTACGTGTTCCCTCAGTGCACATTTTGGTGTCTTTTGCTATTAGTGGTTGCTGGAGGTTGCCTGCACCTCTGTTTCAGTGTGGAAAAGGCAGCTCTTGGCTTGGTGGTCAAAGGACCTGCCCAAGGCAAGTCACAGCAGGCACAGAAAACGAGCCCGTAGGGTGTAACAAAGGGGGTAAAAGTTCCGGTTTGAAATCATGACAAGCTTAATCATTCACTGACTCCTCTGGCTGTTGCTGTGTGGTTTTGAGGACTTAAGTCTTCACAGAGCAGGTGAGAGGATGCACATTGTTCTGGGGCTGTCAAGGCTCTGCCGCAGGAATGTCGCAGCCTGCTAGAGGGAGCAAGTTCCTCATTTGCACTAAGATGCAGCTGGGTTCTCATGGCTTCACAATGGTTTTGCAGTTGAAGCATCCCTGTAGTGTTGCTATGTGAGATGAAGATACAAGTCTACAGAGAGAGCTAGAGAAGAAGAGCTGCTGAGAGGTAGTAATGTTAGGAGAGAAGCGGCAGAGGAAGGCAGCAGCAGGCTCCTCGATGAGTTTCATTGGTGGAGAGGAACGCAGAGCTGTCCTGGTGATGCAAACAGGGATGCAGCAACAGTGAGGGCCTGGGTTTGCCTGCAAAAGTGGCAGATCAGCAACTGCAGTGTAATCTAATTCCTCTGCTTTAAATACCATGTGAGCCTTGAAGCTTATCTATGCAGATGTGCCATAGGGAGGCACCGGAGCTTCTGTCTATGAGGAGCTGTCTGGACTGCTGTAACATCCCCAGTGTGCTGGTGGTAGTGAGTAAACCTCTAATGCTGTGAAAAGCCCATTTGTGGAAACTAGTCTTCTTTTTATATCAGGCATAGAAATTACATAGAAAGTAGAGAGAATGATGCTGGAAGTTAGACTAACTGCAGCTTACAGAAGAGGAGTTTCCTCTGTTTGCCAGTGCTTTGAGAAGACATGGCTAATCCTCGTCCACAGCAGGCAAAGTACCAGTGTAAGAGATCACAACGTATTGCAGTCACAACTGTGTAGTTTCCACTAAGCTCAAACTATATAAAGTCTTCATAGTTGAATGGCAACATTTGACATATTTTTGCTACAAACTTTGTGGTACAATTTAGAGCAAATAAGGCAGAAGTGAAGATTGGTGGAATTTGCTGACGTAAAACATTTTTATAAATAATAGTTTCGTCAGGTATGTGATTTGCCGGTGCCAATCAGACTGCATTTGGGATTCTTGTACAGGATTTGCTTTGGGGGGAAAAAAAAAAAATGCAATTAATCCAGCCCTTCTGGCACAGCACTGTGGTGCTCTACTGCATGGCTTTGGGGCTCTAAATAGTTGTCCAGTAGAGGATACTCATCCTATAACTGGTTATGTACTGAAATGTGTATTTCACCCAGACACCTGTGCAGAGTGTTAATAGAGGCTGAAAATAGCTGTGTTTGAGAAAGTTGTTCCTTTCTTCTCTTTTGGCCAAGTTTGACGTTTTCATGCTTGTTTAACCACAAAGCCACAATAAAGTGTAGCAATCTTGTCCAACATCCCTGTTCTGAAGTGTTGCACTGGAATGCTTTGTTATAAAATGTTTCCATTTTAAAGAAGAAAAAGCCACCTTCTGCACATCAAAAGAAGCAAAGAGTATTTACTGTTTGTTCCTAAACTTCCAGGAGACTGCAAATGTTCTCGTGACTAGGAGAAATATTTTGATTTTTTAAAAAAATATTTTAAATTTTTTATAATTTAATAATATTTAATATTTTAAATATTATTTAATACTTTTGAAAACTAAAAAAGGGGAAAAGTCAGAGGTATTCCAGGAAGTGAGAACAAGACATAAACTTGCATCATCATGGTTTTGCAGCTTGCTGAGTAGAGATGACGTAGATCAGGGCTCTTTTTTTTGGAGCTTGCCATGTGTTGGGGTGTTGAGGTGGTATAGTATGAGTGGTTAGGTTTGTGTCGAGGAAACACCTGTTACCGGGTTTCCCTTGCAATGGTGCAGCATTGTGCAAACACAAAGACATATGAGCCCTGAAGAGCTTGTCACTGGTGAGGACTACTCACTCCCTGATCTCATTGTGGAACCTGTTGTCAGGAAGCAAAGGCAATAAATGGGCTTGCAGTAGCAGATGGGGACTACAAGGCTCTTGTAGTATATACAAAAATATGCCAGGGAGGGGAGGGGAAAGGAGGGAGTTAGGCTTAGATGTTACTAGTGAAACTAGTGAGTGAACTGTGTTATGGAAAAACAGTGTTTTCCTGTGCCCCTGCACTAAAAACAAAGGAGTTTGGGTTAACAGCAAAAGTAGCATGATGAGTCCAAGTTGCTAATTGTCTTAGGTTTTGGTAAAAGTACTGCAAGAAGGTTAGGTGTAGTTTGTCTAGGGAGATGTTGGGTGAAATTCCAGGAGCCTCTCAGTCAGATATCTCATGTTTTTTGATTACTTACCTGAACTGCTTGAAGTCCCTTAGGTCCTTAAAAATACCACCTCCCACGTCAGGACTGTGGAAAATAGGAAGCTCCAAAATTATAAGGCTGTATCAAAGAGGAAGAAGTATCAGGGCTCTTCCCACACAGAGCCTCTGGAGGAGAAGGCAGGAACAACTACTATCTACAGATCATGAGGAGAATTTTGTCTTGTGATTGTCTCAGAAACACAGTCTTGAAGCTGCTTTCCTTTTTTTTTTTTAGTACATTCAGAGAGGAAACGCCTTAGAAAACCAAGTAAACGGCTTCTGGAATATGCAGAAGAATATGATCACTTATTTGCACCTAAGAAAAAATCAAAGAAGGGCCAGGAGCAATTGCAAAAGGTGGGTGAAGGCTAATGTGCTTTTCATGGTTATTGCTCTGGGACTCTGGTCTGCATGCTTTTGGTGTGTTCTTGCTGACTGAGTTCTTGCTGTGTACAGTGCCGTGCAGGATGAATGTTTTCACCAATGTGTTTTACTATGCCAGGTGAATTCTGTGGTGAGGTCTGATTTTGAAGGAGGTCTTCCTGCACAATGCAGTCCTGACAGAAATACCCAGCGGGGGCAGAGTCCTTTGGTTTCAACTCCATCTTCAACCAAAGAGTGCCCTCCCATCCTTGAAGCAGAGTGCTCCTTCTCAGAACTAGGATCCCATTCCACTGATCCCACTGCTCAACTTCTGGAAGGACCTTCAAGTTTTCCAGAGCTGGTGCTGTCTTCCTCAGATGTTTCTGAAGTTTCTGCTTCTCCAGATGCAGAAGAGAGATTCCTGAAATCAGGTAAGTGGGAGGTTGTGTGATTTGCCTCCCATAAGTGAATGTGTCACAATTTCAGCAGAAATTGTTGCCTCGGTCAGCGTGAAAAGGTTAGTAGCTGTTAATCTGTTAGTTTGTTTATGCTTTGCTTTGGTCAATGATCGTTACTGGTGCTGGGAAGTGAGAGAGGGCAAATGCAGTGGGTGACCCAGTGAGCTGGATAATTACACTTATGCTATTAGCTTTCTGTAGTGTGTGGTGGACCTCCTTAGGTCCTGGCACAGAATACTGCTTTGTCCAAATGAAGAAAGGCACAGCTCCTTCTCTGAGTTCTTGCCATCTGTGCTTGCAAACAGTGGCATGCCTTTAGCTTGAAGGTCTTTTGCTGCTGTTAAAACCCTTTGGATGAACATTGCTGTGCTGAGGTTGATATGCAAAGTCTAATCTGCATAGCTGGTGGGGTGAGCTTTTGTTCTCCTAGTGAGCTCAGGGAATTGTAGCACAGAAATCTCTCCGGAAAAACTATTTTTCTTAGAGGTTTTCTAAACATCTGTAGAAATTGTCAGAGACTTGTTGTAGCAGCAAGCCAGGGCCTTAGCTTTCAGTAAGGCTTGGTATACAAAGAGCGAGTGTGGTCTGACAGGCTTTGCCCCTTTCCGACAAGAGTCAGTATCAGGGTCTGCTTTGCAGTACATTCATTCTCTAGTAGTGTCTAAAGACATGTTCAGGGTTAAAGCCCTGGTGTTCTGGCTATGCTAACTTGGAGAGAACACTGTTCCTATTCTAAAAGGCCTATGGTCAAAAAAATTAAACCAAGTAGACAAAGAGGTACGGTCACTGGGAGGTCAGTTAGCCTGTTACGTTTGAGGGCAGAGGGATTGCCTTTGGGGGCTTGTGGGTGTCAGATGGAAATGGAAAGTTGTAGAGGATTAAAGGAGGAAGAACTGGGGATGTGAACCTGAGGTTGGAGATGTAGGAGAGCAGTACAGGGTGCAGCAGTGGGAGCAAACATCCAGTATGCAGAGGTTGCATAGCTCTTCCCCCTGCTGAGAAAACTTGCCTCTTGCTGAAGCACACAGAGCCCAAGAGGCTTGCCTTAAGAATGATGCCATGTTGTCCCTCCATTAGGTATCTGATGCATAAGCAGTGCACACAGAAGTGTGTGTCACAGAGAGGGCACAGCTGAGGCTGGTAAAGCAAGCAGATAACAGGGTGGGATGGGTAGCAGGCTGTTTGTGTGGAGTGTCTTACACTCATCATCATTTCCTAGTCATTCTAAGTTCATACTGTTGCCAAAATTAGTGTGGATGAACTCAGGCCTAGCAACTTGTTACCTCCTGGGTGCCAGCAAAAAGTGTGAGTAGGAAATGGTGCAGGTTACAGCAAGTGTTTCGTGTGTCTTTTCCCAGGTAGTTTTAACCAGGAGCATGTCCTTTAGCCTGTTTACTATGTGCGGCATGAATGCTGGTGGGAGTGGTGTGGGAGTGGAGGCAGGGCTGTATTTGTCAGTGGTAGGACTGGCTTATGCCAGTTCAAAGTGATTGGGAAATTACGATCTGAATTGCGCTGCCAGGATATGTTACCTGCTGGCATTGACTTCATAGTCTCTCTTCTGTGGGTGGATTTCTCTGTTGCATATTGAGGTATGCCTGAAGGTCATGGCAGACTGAGGTCCATTTTTGTGGAAGTTGTACAGAAACAGGTAATTGGCATCTCTGTCCAAGGAGCTTATGATCCCAAAGATGGGGGGAAACAGATTGTTTTGAAAAGTTGGCTGATATTTGCTTAATGGTCTTAGTCTGATTGAAGAGAAGAAACCCCCTGTTTATCTGATGTAAAGAGTTTCATTGCAGGAAACTTCGAAAGCAAGCGTCAGAGGAAGCCCACTAAAAAGCTCTTGGAATCCAATGATTTGGACACTGCCTTTATGCCAAAGAAGGAGGAGTGGACTCCCCCAAAGAAGGTACTTTCCTTCCAGCTCTTTGAAAACCAGATAGAAAAACAAGCCTGGACAGCAGGTCCTGCTGAACGAGACATAGTGCAATGGCCTATGGTTTTTTGTTGGCTGTGGCCCAGGAGCAAAGGTCCACCCTTCCAAAGGTGCTGGTTCCTGTGTTATGATGAAGAAATCTGCTGAATACAGATGTGTTCCTCACCCCTCCCCACTTGTAAAGGGGACTGGGTAGTTTGGCTGTAAAATCTCCTCTCTTCATTGGTTTATATGGAAAAGGAGTCAGTGGCTAGGAAGGTGTAAGCAGAAATGTTCTGCGCAGAGGCTTACCGTTACGTTGCAGTGTAGCTTGAGCTTGAATCTAAGGCTTTGTCCTTTTCCGTCAGATTTCCTCCGAGCAGTGTTTCCTTTGTTACCTTCCCAAGTGAGCTGGTGAATGGTACAGAAGTGCAGAGCTTGTACCAGGATGGAGGCTTGAGTTGTATCACATGTAGTATACAGTGCTTGGTGCAGATTTTTAAAGAAAATGCTGCTCTTCTCCACTACATACTCAAAATATTCAGTGACATGGTTTGGAAAAAAGCAACTTGTAAAGAATTATTTCAGGTGGTGTACGTGCACAATACTTGTTGCCACTGTTTCTAAGGTTGATTATTAAGTTTTCCTCCTTTCTTTTTTCTCTGTGTGGCACAGTCTTAATGCAGTTATCATGTTTGCAGTAATGCAGAGGCCAAAGTATTTCAGTCTTAAGCTCTGTAAAAGTGTAAAGCCAGAAGAGAGTCTCTGTTCCCAGCAGCTTACAGGGTGTTAGCCTTTTTGGGACAGCTCAGGAAACAGCGGATGATGCTGGTGAGCACAAGACGCAACAGACTCGGTATTCCTCCCTGACCAGAGACTGACTTTTCCATATGCGATCTATCAAACACACACAAAACAAATGTTTTTTTTGTAAAGTCCCTGATCACTGATGAATTCATGACCTGAACTGTAAGTTACATGTTGCAGTCATTCGTAAAGGCTCTGAGTGGCTGAGGAACATGCATCTCTGATTTGCATCTGGTGACTTGAATCTCTTGTGTATTTGTAGGGCACTGGCCCTTCAGAGAGTGACAGCTCTGAGCTCTATTCACCAGCCCACTTCTCGGACCTGGGAGAAGGTAAGTGAAGGGAGGGCTGTGCGGGTAGACTGTTGATGACATTTGGATCAGTGCCTGTGTTTTTGTGTGTGTATGTGTGTGTGTGTGTGTAAGGGCTTATGTGTCCTGGGCTCTCAGAGGGTGCTTGCCTCAGCTAAAGCAGTGGCAGAAGAAAGAGGTACCGAGATTGTGTGCCCAAGGTACTGTTAATGTCTTTGATTTCCCTGTGGAAAGTGGAGATGGAGCGTTCATATTTCCATGAGAAGATGTTCGCTTCTCATTCATAGTCTAGGTGCTTGAAGAAAACTTGTCAGCATGGGTCCTGTACCAGTACGCTGTCTTTTGCCTGATGACATGCTGTGACCAGGCTCAATGGTGGCCGCCCTGTCCCATGGATGGTTGTGCAGTTGCATTGTACTCCCTCCCCATCTGCCTTTGTATCACATTGGTATCAACATGAGGTTTTGTTGCGGAGGGAGGAGGTAGTTATCAGCATTTGATTAGTAATGTAAGCTTTGTGTTGGTAGCATTTCTTCTTTTCTGCTGGTGTGGCTGCCTCAGGAAAGGCAGTGATATTGTTCAGCAGCCTAGCAAACAAAGCTTAAACCAGTAGGAATCGGTGGTCTTCCAATGGTTGCAGGACAGAGGGCAGACTGCCTGGAGGCTCGTATTGCCCCAGCCCTTATGCCCTCAAAGACAGTAGGACCCAGCCTGAAGCTCTCAGAAAGGGTGTAGAACTTGCTGGTGGCACCTGTAGCAAGGGAATTATTTGTGCATTTTCCTTGAGCGGTCTTTCTGTTGCATCCCAGCTTCTGAAAAGCTCTTGGAGAAGCAGCGGAAGCGGAAGAGACAGCGCCATACCTCTGCTGCAATGCATTCCAAGAAGGAGAGAATTGAGGAGGGGCTGGGGGAGACCCCACACTCTGAGGTACTGTTGGGTCTTCCTACATGTTGTCATCCCTATAACCTGTCTGCTACTTCCCAGGGCACTTTGCAGAGCCTAGGCCAGGTCGTCTTTGGTTGGCTGGCATGTCAGTTGGGAGCTTGTCCCACTGATGTAGTTGCTTGAGCTGGGGTTGAAGCTGAAGATACCACTTTAATTTAGTAGCTGTTTTGTGATGACTGCTTAACTCGGGCTCAGTTTTTAAGCTGCTACTCAGCTAATTCTCCAGGAGAGAGGCTATTCTGATCTGATGGAACCAGGTTTTGCCTGGCATCTTGCTTTGTACCTCAGAAGGTCCAACTGCTGTAAAAGGTCTTCTCTGGTGGTGGTGATAATCTTGCCCTTTTACACACCAGTATGAAGCACAAGCACTAGACTGTGGACTTCAACCCCTTCTTCCACTTGCACCTGCACACGAGGGTGAGCTAAGAACCACGTTGGAGGGGATGGGGGGACTGTATGTGACTGCTCACAGGAGCCTCTGATTACATTCTGCCATCCAGCAGAAAGGGATAATTGGGGTAACTCCCTTCTACTGCATCCCAGCAGCGTCGGCGTACAAATATCTCTGACAAGCACATTTTGCCTTTTAGGAATGAGCCAGGTATCATCAAGTGTAGGGGAAGCAAGACTTTTCCAGGGAGAGGCGGGACACCTCTGGGCCTCTCACCATCGCCTCTCACTTCCAGTGGCCCAGGTTCAGCAGCAGGCTGTTCTGTCAGGATAGTCAGTATGTATTTCAGGAGCCAATTATAGACATATATTGTTTTATTTGTTGTTGTTATGCAGCTTCCAGGAGAACACAAACCTCACACCACTTCGAGCAGTGCCAGCCACGTTGCTGCTACTGCTTTTTGAAGAGCATGTTTATGATGGGGGTGATAAAGTGGGGTAATACCCCTGGGCCGTGCAAGCCTTCCTGTGATGGTGCTGATGCTCTTTCTGAAGTGTGCTCATCTGGAATAATGTTTCAAGGAAGTCTGTACAATTATCTTTGCCAATGCTGGGGGGCAGTTAACACTGTCTGCTGTTAGGTACCCACTAAGAGACTGGCTCAGCTCTGAGCCACAAATTCTCTGAATCTTTTATAGTGAAGAAAAGAGGGTGCAATTCAGAGCAGCAAAGTAGCTAGGCCATGTCTCTGAAACCTGCACCCATCATTCACTGCAGAGGAAGCCCAGGGAGTCTTAACTGCCTCCAGCCTTAGACATCAGTGTTGAGTACCTGAAGTTAGGTATGGTAAACCATGCAAAAAAAAAAAAAAAAGGCAAGGCAATGCTTGGCACCTTTTGGCAGCATCCATTTCACTGTGATTGTGTCTCTTGAGCCACTGTGGTGAGAGTGTGCACCCCTTGGCTTAGGTGAGTGCATGGGTACTGGTGAGTGTTGGGGTGCTGTGGAGGTGTAATTGTGCTTTCACATGGAATTTGGACCACACTGGTGCCTAAGTGACTTTCCGGACACCAGGCAAGGAACTCCACTTTGTGCTGAATGGTGCTAGAAGAAATAGATGGTCTGATGATAATATTGCAGTGAAGCCTTGGATCCAGCTGCTTTCAGAGGAAAAGAGGGCAGAGAAAAGCTTGTCTGCCTGGGCTGAACTAAGCAGCTTTCTCTGTCCTTGCCTGTCTGTGGAGCTAGGAGTGCAAGTTTACAACATCAGGGCAGCAAGAGACTGAGAGAAGGGGATGGAAAATGCTGTTGAAATGGTTGTCAAGGTTGTGAGCCAAGGTCAGACTGTGCCAAAGAACAGGCCAGGCTTTGAGGATGTGCCAGATACAGCAGCAGAGATAGCTCTGGAAGAAGACCCAAGATGAGACACCTGCCCTCTAGAGGAGGTATGTAGTTTTGCAGGGCTTATGCTGGGTAGGGGAAGGAGGGGGAACAGTGTGACCGTTTCTTTTGAGTGATGGCCTTGAATGGCAATCCCCTTCTCCATGTTCACAAAGCACAAGTGTCTGGCCTTGCCCATCCTGCCTAGCTCTGACATTCCCTTCCGTATGCGGTTCTGGGAGCATTGATTAAAATAAGGATAAGATCCTGGCATGTGAAATGTGCAGATTGACTAGCTGTTTGCGGAACCAAATAGGATGGGTTTAGGCTGAAAGAGTAGGGCTAGAGCATACTGTGCCACACTGCATGCTGTGCCACAATGGGCAGTGTGGTCCCACTTGTTAAGGTAACATTGCCACTAGCAAATGCTTTCAGATCTGAGAAGGAAGTTGCTGGTTAATGTTATGTGACTCCTAGGTGCATTTTAGTCTCCCATTCCACCAACACATGAAACATGGCCATCAGGGTTCAAACCAATGAGTCCTAGCAGCCATGGTAGGAAACTGCCAGAAAGATGGAAAAACGAACCAGTTCTAAATCCCTCATACCTCTGTCTGTAGCAAATCTGAGTATGTCCCCTCCCTTCCAAAACACTATCTTGAAACCTCAGCTACAGCAGGAAGCTAGTGCCACTGACCACAGGACGGGTGGTGCTTGTTTACCAGCACCCTGCCCCTCCTGACAGGGACCTCAGTGACCATGAGAGGGGATGAGCTTACTTTGTGTCTTTAACACTGGGGCCCCAGCGTAAGCAGAAGCTATAGCTGATGTTGTTTGCCCATACCAGTAGCTGATTAACCCTGCTCTTGTTCTTTGTTACAGTGACCCCTGCAACCCTGAGGTCACTGCTGAGCTGAGCAGAAGAGGGAGCACCTATGTAGGAATAGGAGGACCTGAGCTGTAACCAGTCCTTGGAGCACTGGTCGCCTGTGCTGCTCCTGGAGCATTCCAGGAGCAAAAGCAAGTGTTTGGGCCAGAGGGCTGCCTTGCAGCAGACTACATAATTCCTAGCAGAAATACAGCTGCAGGAGCACAAGTATCATAGCGCTTAGCTTGACAAGATGCTATTGCGTATAGAGGCGAAGGTGGCTGTTGTGTTCTTAGATGGTGTTTTTGCCAATGCCATAGAGACCTTGCCCTTCCCTCTGCCAGGGCTGTGTCGTAGGGTGGCAGCAGCTTATGTGGTCTTTATCAGTATTCCCACAGGCTGCATCACTGCCAGCCTTCCAGTGAGACTGTGATGATAGTCTGTAAGGCTGTACACCGTAAGGTATGTTGGACTGGCAGTAGTTTGTAGCTGGGACTTTGCTTTTTTTTTTTGTGCTCAATAAAGGCAACTTACACCATTCATCTTTGTACCGTGTGCATTAATATACCATCAGTGCACTTGTGCATCGTTGCTCCACAGAACTGACATGGCTTTAAAATATCCCCTCATAAAACCATACTGTTACATTCAGGGCATGGCAGGGGGTGGGGACGACGACAACGGTGACAGGACCACTCAAAAAACAAAACAGGCAAAGGAAGCGTCATTATCTGACCAGAATACCAGCTCCAGGTTCTTCCAACCTTAAACTTTGGGAGACCTTTATGTCCTTGCTTTGCACAGACTAATAATGTGTTCAGAGGGCGTTCAGTTCAACTTACAAGCTTTGGTAGCACCACAACTCAGACTGATACTTTCCCATATAGAAAGTGGTGCAAAGCTCCCTCTTGTGATCATTAGCTGGACACCTGGCACCAGGCAGGCTTGAAGGTATGAGAGTGATGGCTGCTGCTCCTGCCAGCAATTTGAATTCTTCACAAGGTCTTTCAGGTGTACAGTTTGTATCTGGGCATGTACTGGGTATGGCTTGGTGACCCAAGGAGGAACTGGCAGCCCCATACTGAGATCACTCAGCTAACTGTTGTGATCTGGGATATTTAAAAAATGGCAGAGTCTTTAAAATGTTCTTGCTCAAAGCACTTAGCTAAAGGCATCACTTTGGTGCAGCATTAATGGCCCTTAAGGCACACCGGCTCTGGAGTGGCAGCTGGGGCTGGTGAGACCACTGAAGTGTTGTTTAGACTCTACCTGAGAGGCCTGGAAGCTGGCAGGATGGCGTTTCCTAGCTCTTAGTTGCCTGTCCTGACAAAAGTGAAGGCAGTGCTGCCATGTGCAGCTCCAGGACAGCAGTATCTTGTGGTAGAAACAAGTGTCTCTAGGATACCTGCTGCTCTCCTTCCCTCTGACAGTGTCTGAGCAGGTCCTGTGGCCACATTGGAAGGTGTCCTTCCACCTTGGGAAGCCTTATGGCAGGATCCCTGACTTGGCCCATGAGGATGCGGTTGGGCCTTTATCCTTTGAAACCCATCTTCTCGGCAGGATGCTCTTTCACCAGTAGATGTTACCATCACCCTAAGATGTTACAGTCAGTACTGTGATGCTCATACAGGACAGATGCTTATGAAAGACTCACTGCCCTAGGCAGGATCGTAGGGTAAATGCCCTGCTGCACTGTTCACTTTGGTGTTGTCCGGCTAGTTCATACTAATGCAGGCTTGAGTACCTGCGTGCCTGTATTTTACATGGGTTAGGACAAGCTGAGACAAGTGTGGGGAAAAGTCTGGCTCATTTGCTGGGTGACAGCTGCGATAAAAATTGTTTGAAGTTTTTCATTTGCATTTCCAGTACAAGTAGACATCAGCATGCAGGATGCTTTAGACTATTCCAGCCTACCTGATTTGTTTCTATGCAGGGCAGTACCTTTCTTCCTCAGCCATGACTCCTTCCTCAGAGAGAGTTATGCACAGGAACATAATTGTGTTGAGTGTGTATTTTTTAATGATCTAGTAAACTAAGACCTCTTTCCTTTCCTTTGCTTTCTTTTAAGTCTTTTTGTGGAACTCTGTGGGGGATGTTCTCTCCAGGGTGGGTAACACAGACCAACTGCCAAACCTGTTATGTGCTCGATGGCTGAATTTGTAGGTTGCAGGTCAGGACAGGAACTACTGATGGCCCTAATTCTGGATTTCTTTTTAAAGGGGGAGATATCAGTTCACGGGACCGCTGCAAGCCCCAAAGAGGGTAACGAAGAGGGGTCAGAGAACGACCATGGAGTGCCTTCGTCCAAAAAAATGCAGGGAGAGCGTGGTGGAGGAGCAGCTCTCAAGGAGAATGTGTGTCAGGTAGTGTCCTTGAAGAAATCTCCTTGAAACTTTACCGCTGTAAAGTGTTTTTGTGTAAGTTCTGGGACATGCTGGTGCCCCATGTAAGCCCAGGTAGCCTCAGGGTGCTTATTGTAGAATTAACCAGCTTTTCGTGCTCTTTCCTCTGCCATTGTGTCTTCCTGCTAAAGTTCACAGACCTTAGGGAGACATGACCAACGTAGGATTCATTTTAGCCGATGCATGGTAGTAAGGACTGGATGGCAAATGGCAGTGGTGGTGCACAAACCGCCTGCATTAACTGACACAAGGAAAACTTTGCATTTTTCCACAGGGGTCTCTGCTGGCAGTCCTGACCAGCACACAGGCTGTTGCTGTCTGGGATGAGTTGGGGAAGGAGGTTGCTCGGAGCTTACATTGTGCTTCTTTCCCTGCAGATCTGTGAGAAGCCAGGAGAATTGTTGCTGTGTGAGGCGCAGTGCTGTGGTGCTTTCCACCTGCAGTGCCTTGGGCTGTCCGAGATGCCAAAGGGCAAATTCATCTGCAATGAGTGTTCCACAGGTACTGCAGCTTTTGTGAGCGCAGGACAGGGTGCTTGCTGCGTGCTTACCTGGTGCTTCATTTTGCTGGAGTGATATGCCTGCGGTAGGGCTGCTAGCTAGCTCTCAGTTCTCTGATTATTGGTTTGATGTTTGATAATGAATTTCTAATTAACTGGTCTTACTGTTGATTCAGGTATGTGGGGTGCGAAGAAGTGAATGTCCAGGATCTGGTGGGAAGGAGAAGCGGAAATTCTTATATGGGACTAGGGAGAGAGGGCTGGTGGGGAGGATGAGTCTGGAGCCGACTGGAAAGGGGGGAATGTTGTAAGTAGGGTTGTTGATTTTTGTTTTTCTTCTTTTTTCCCTGGCCTGAAATCACAGCTATAATAATATTTTTTTTGATCTGGAGTTTTATTGTAGCTGCAGGCAAAACCAGCCTGCTGCAGAGACCTGTGCTTTGGAATTGGTACAGCAGGTTGGGAAGTTGTGCTGTGCTATGCTAATACGCAGCCTGGTGAAAGTGTCGGGTCTTCATTTAGCTCTTCAGTGTGACTGGTGTTGTGTTTGTTGCTCTTTCTCCAGGAGTCCATACCTGCTTTGTGTGCAAGAGCTGCGGGGAAGATGTAAAACGGTGCTTGCTGCCCCTCTGTGGGAAGTATTACCATGAAGCATGCATACAAAAGTATCCGCCCACAGTCATGCAGAACAAGGGCTTCCGATGCTCCCTGCACATATGCATGACTTGTCATGCTGCTAACCCAGCAAACATCTCTGCATCTAAAGGTACTGATATCTTCTAGGGGATGCCGTTAGAAGCTTTTCCTTTGTTACCTGTCCACTGTGTAGTTACCTCGTCCACTAGTTCTTCATGTTGATTTTCTGTCCTTGCTGCAGAGCTTGCTGTAGCGTTTGCTGAGGAATAGCTTCTCTCAGGGGAGTGGAAAAGGTGGTGTCGGTATGCGAGGTTGCTGCTCATCAGCACTCCTGATGGTCAGACATGGCAACTAAAATGTTCTTGTCTGTCCAGACGCTTGGATGCCTGCACGTCCAGCGATGCCACACGCCTCTCTGGGTTTTTGAATAAGTCTCTGGAGCTGTATAGACACTCTCATGTTTCTCCTACGTGCGTTTCGCTGTGCCAGTGCTGTAGACGCTGCCTGCTTAGCAGCACTGGCTATCAAGGCAATGGCATAGAGAGCAGCGTAGTAAAAACTATGATACTGTTCTAGTTCTCCTTTTTTTTAATAATGCAAATTCTTGTCTTGTAGTAGTGACACCCTTGGGCTAAGCTTCTCAGGCAAACATCTGTTTGAGCTGTTTGCAGCAGTACCTTGACCACTATCTCACATGACTAAACTTAAAACTTTCATGTGATAGCATTGTATATTTGCTTCTAAAGCTGCCTTCCATTAAACCCTTGGTATCTGAAGACAAGTGACAATAAGACAAGCTCTATTTTTATCCTCAGGGTCTATGTTAAAGTTGTCTTTTTTTCCCCCCACATATCAGTATTTGGTGTAGAAGACAATACTGAGGCCTAAAGCCCACAGCTGACCACTTCCCCACTGAACATTTGCATTGTGTTCCTCTGGCTGCTGCTTTTTGGTGGTCAGATTTACCCATTTCCTCCCACCTCTTCTCCCTCTTTATAGTCTCCTGTGAGGAACTGAAAACAGGCTCTCAAAAACCTTGGATAAATTAGGCCTGTAGGCAATTCTGAATTCTCCGTTCTGGAATTTCAGGGTAAAATCTGATAAAGTGGAGAGGCAAGTGCCTATGTTTTCAGAAGCTACGCGGATTGGTTTCATTATGTGCAGCTAAGCACTTGGAACACCTCCTGTGTAATTACTGTCTGAGCTGATTTACTAATTATTTGTGTATGATAGGAAGCAGTCCTAGTCTATGAACTCTTGAGCTGTTTCTGCACAGCATGCAGGAGGTTTTTCACTTCCAAGTAACACAATTTTATATATGCTATGTACAAATAGATATAAAAGATATTTATAATTTTATATATATATATATTGTTATATTAAATAATTTAATAGGAATCCAGTGAGTATGTCATGGATAGTCTATAAAAATTAAAGGTCAGTTTCCTTTTCCAAAGATCACTTATGGTTGCTCGTTTTGAGCTTAGGTATCAAATAGAGGCTAGTTTTGGCAGGAAACAAAAAGTCTTCCTCCTTTAGAGGTTCACTGTGTTCCCGCCATGTTCTGGTGGTAGGTCGCTTGATGCGCTGTGTGCGGTGTCCTGTTGCATACCACTCCAACGACTTCTGCCTTGCTGCTGGGTCCGTGGTCCTCGCCTCCAACAGCATCATCTGCCCCAATCACTTCACTGCACGGAGGGGCTGTCGCAACCATGAGCACGTCAACGTCAGCTGGTGCTTTGTCTGCTCGGAAGGTGAGACAGTCTGTGCAGGGTCCCCTGTCACCAAGGAATGCCCTGACAAGAAGTCATTAGAGCAGGCAGAAGCTTTGCCTGTCTAGAGCGTGCCGGTGAGAACTGCGGAGAACAGATTGCCTTCCTATCCGTCCCCATTTAAGTCCAACTTCAGGCTAGGGGTTTTTTTCAGATCCTTAGAAGGGCTCTTTTTGCAGCATGAGTGGGGCACAGCTTTTGAAAAGGGTTTGCAGAAGAGCATCATGCCCATTTGTCAGCTCTGTCTGTCTGGAAGTGTGGAGTCTAGGGCTTCTGCGCAGTGACTCTGATATTCCTCCTCCTTTTCTTTGCAGGGGGCAGCCTTTTATGCTGTGAGTCGTGCCCGGCTGCATTTCACCGTGAGTGTCTAAACATTGAGATGCCAGAGGGAAGCTGGTATTGTAATGATTGCAAGGCAGGCAAAAAGCCACACTACAAGGAAGTAGTCTGGGTGAAAGTTGGGCGCTACAGGTAGGTGAAGGTAGAACAGATTTGTCCTCATCCCTTCTTCATGCAGTGCTCGTGGTGATTGAGGTGAGAAGCTGCGTCCCTCTGCAGGGTACAGTGCAGCAGCCTCTGGCTTTTTTGCATGCATGTAGCAGCCGGTAAAATGCGTGCTTTCCTTCTCCAGTAGCCTCTTGTGTCCCCACCAGCCTTGCTGGTCGCCCTCACACACTTTTTCCCCATGTCCCCATGAAGTAGCATACTTCTAAGGTGGTTGGAAGTGGGGGAGCCAGAGGTTTCATCTGCCCTTCCCTGTGTTGCAGGTGGTGGCCAGCTGAGATTTGCCATCCTAGGACAATTCCTGTCAACATCCAGAAAATGAAACATGACATCGGTGAATTCCCTGTGCTGTTCTTCGGCTCCAAGGATTACCTGTGGACGCACCAGGCCCGTGTGTTCCCTTACATGGAGGGTGATGTCAGCAGCAAAGACAAGATGGGGAAGGGCGTGGATGGCATATACAAGAAAGGTAACTTGTCTTCATCCAGGGAGGTACATGTTCTTTTTCTCTTCATTCCCACTTGGAGAAGTGGCATTCTTGTAACAGAGAAAAATGTCTTAGAGCTGAAGTGAAATGAAATTTGTAGAATGAGCTGCTGCTTATCTATCATCCAGTGCACTCAGAATGTTCGTTGGTGTGACTCCCAGATGGGAAGACGGGTGTGCAGATCTTGAATGTTTCTCCAGCTCTGACATAGCTGCTCTAAATCTGAGTGATCAGCTGCTTTGTCAGCTTCCCTGTGTTTAATACGGTCAGTATCTGTCTATAAAAATGCAGTTGGTTGTTGTGAATGCAGCTGCCTGACACCTCTGCCCAAAAGCAGGCAAAGCTAGCAGGCAGTTTGGATGCTTCATCACCCATGGGCAGGTCCCTTACTGTAACTCTAGTAACTGCCCTACTGCATTAGCCTTTTCTTCACCTCACTCCAGTGAACGTCTGCCTCTGAAGTATGCAGCCAGGGAGGTTTGCTTGTGGAGCTGTTAGCACTGGGTAGACACTGGCAGCACAGCTCTGTGTGAGCAGAGGGAGTTCCTCATAACACAGCCTGTTCTCTCACTTAGCTCTTCAGGAAGCTGCAGTAAGATTTGAAGAGTTGAAGGCACAGAAAGAACTGAGACAGCTTCAGGAAGACAAAAAGAATGACAAGAAACCTCCTCCCTACAAACATATCAAGGTGAGGGCAAGTGGGAGGGGACAGGTACAGAAGAGAAGTCTTGAGCTGTCGGTGCAGATGATTTACAGGTATATAGAAAAATTTCTACTGTTTGGGCATCTGGCTGCATTTGAAGGTTACTTTGGTGCTCTTGGCATCTTCAGTCATCCTCCACAGAAAGGATTCACATATGCGCAGAGCTGTATGGAAGATAGACATCAGTAATAGAGGTACTCTGATTTACTGGAGCAGATCTGGACATCTCTGTGCTGTTCCATGTCAGTTGTGTGCTCTGAGGGGAGCGTCTCTCTACCTTGGGAACTTAAGGGAGAGTGCTAATAATATGCAATATGCTTAAGTACTGTGTGCTACTGATGGCAAGGTGGGCATCCCAGGTGGTGCAAGATAGGAGATGGTCAGGGTGCAGTGGAGCAGAGCTGCGTGGAGGATGGTAACCCACAGTATCTTGTTTCATCTCTGCTATTGTTTTATATCTCTATCAGTTGGTGACTGAACAGAAATACTAAAGCAGGTGTGTGTGCTGGAATATCAGGCCTTTTGCTGAGTTTTGGGGAACTCTTCATGTTTAGGGCTGTATTTTGAGATTGAATTGGAGCAGCCGTAGAAGTCCTACAGGATGGAGGTGACTTGAGACGAGAGCTGGGGCCAAGTGGGTGTATGTGCTTGAGATGTGGGTCCAGACTGATCAGAAACCCTGTGACTGAGGGACTGTGTTCTTTTTTTCATTGCCTCTGTCTGCTCCTTCCCTTTTTTACGTGACAGACTGTGAAAGCTTAACTGATTGCTGGCACTTTTTTTTTTTCTAGCTAGGATTTCTAGGCAGGCAGATATATCCTGCCTGAGTTACTGTACAGTGTAAAGAACACAACTGAATGCTGTGGCAGCAGTGTGGGCCAGGCAGCTTCAATGGGGGAAATACAGTTTCTCACTATAGTTATTTTTAAGCCTGTCTCTAGCCACAACATGAAGGAACTCTGGAAGCAGTTTGGAGCCTTTGAAATACCCCTTTAATATAAATAATAATAGTCATGGCCATTAGTCATGGCAGCTCTTCTGAGGTCTGGGTGCAAGCTGTTTGTTTCTGAAAGCAAAGCAGTTTGCAGGAGCATACAGTGAACTGGGGAAGGCTTTGGGGTGGAATGGCCAAAGCTGGCTGCATCTGCTCCCATCCTGGCCTTCTAAGGGGTTCAGCACCTCGGGGTCCATCCCAAGGAGTGCCAACATGAGAGGCTGCTGCAAAATACGCTTGGAATCCTTCATCACATCAGGGTTGTGGCTAGTCCAAGTGTCGTCCTGTTTTGGAGCTGGTTTGTACTAACAGTGCCTCGGGGAGTAGGGCAGGCCTGCTGGGTGGGCATGCATGCGTGCTAAGGGGCACCACACTTGGACACCATGGTCACTTGGGGTGGTGGTGCCAGACCCAGCAAGAGCACCTCTGTCTGCCTGGTGGTGGACGGTCCTAATCCTGTGAGACTCGTCACTCTTAATGAGATGATGAGCTAACAGTCTGAGAAAGAGATGGGAAGCAGCAGAGGAGTTATGAAGAAAGTTGGAGGTGGGAGGCCATGCTAGGAGGAAGGGGAGACTGTGTTGAAGAGATTAATCAGGGAGTTCTGAAGGGTTTGCTTTTAAACAAAAGAGGAGGATCAGGGCTAGGCCAGCCTCGGTGTCCTAGTTTCAGCTGGGATAGAGTTAACTGTCTTCTAGTAGCTGGTACGGTGCTATGTTGCTGGCTGGGGTGAGCAAGCGGCTGCAAGGTGCTTAGTTGCTGGCTGGGGTTAAACCACGACACTCGGGCAGGCTGCCAGTGTGGAAACTTTGCTCAGTAGGTGGGACTAAATAAATTGGAGTGGGGGGCTGAAATAGTTTCGCTAAATGATCCCCTCCTTTTGTGTTCTGGGAGAGGAAAGGGAGCTGATGGTATTGCTTACCTGGGCAAAGAACAGCAAGGAGCTTTTCTTCAGTATCTCTCTCAAAAGTCCTGACTCTCTGTTGCCTGCCTTTCAGCATTCGCAGCCTTTAACCAAAACCAAAGGACCCTGCTTATGCCACAGACATGCCAGTCGCTTCTCCACCTGTTGCTGCACTCTGCTTCCTTCTGGAGCGGTTTTTGGAGAGCTCCTTGGCTTAACTCTGAGCTCCTCTTTGGGCCTTCCAACCCCAGCCTTGTCTGGTTTTTCTTTCATTTACGTCTGCAGGACAGTTGGGTAGGGAGCTAACTGCTTGTGGCCTGGTGCATAGGTAGGCTCTCTGTACTCTGTCCTGCATGGGCATGTCCACTGGTTCTCATAGTAACAGCTGAGAGCAAAAACACAAGCTTGAAGATAACAGATTAAAAAAACAGGGCAGTAAGGAAAATATAAGGAAACGGACCTGACACTCAGAGACTGAAGAAGGTGCTGTTCCACGCGGAAAATGGTTTGGTGTCGGTCACAGGTATGGTGTGCACCCAATGAGAGTGCTGGGCCACCTGGGCTGGATGCAGGCACAGTGGTGATGGGAGGGGTGCACTTGGCAGCCTCTCCCTGCTCCAGGGTCACAGAATACACACTGCACCATGTGACACTAATGGGGGACCTGCATCCTCCTTAGCTCTTCCCTCTTAACTGTATATCTCTTGAAATTGTGTGCCCAGAAGTACATATGTGCTTGTACTTGTGTTCTTCTGCCCCTCGCTGTAACTAACTCACACTGCAGCCTGTCAGCTCGTAGGCAAGGGTTGAGTGTAGAAGTGACTATCGGGATAACCTGTTCTTAAGAGCTAACATCCTTTGTGTGCGTTCAAGGTGAACCGGCCGGTGGGGAAGGTTCAGATCTTCACTGCAGACTTGTCCGAGATACCACGTTGCAACTGCAAACCAACAGATGAAAACCCATGTGGCCTGGATTCCGAATGCATCAATCGCATGTTGCTCTATGAATGCCACCCCCTGGTCTGCCCTGCTGGGGAGCGCTGCCAGAACCAGTGCTTCTCCAAGCGGCAGTATCCTGAGGTACAAATTTTCCGCACGCTGGCACGAGGCTGGGGCTTGCAAGCCAAAACAGACATCAGAAAGGTAAGTACTCTGTTTCTGCATTTAATTTTCTCTTGCCACTTCTCTCTTAATCAGTGTTGGTTTCAATAGATTTGCAAAATCACCAACTTCCATAATTTGAAGAAGACTTCTTGCTGTAGAATGCTATGTAGGAAAGAAATGGATAAATTTAACTTTTCCAGTCCTGACAAGAATGCTTTAGCTCAGCTAACCAAGAAGATGGTTTGCATGTTGATGTTCCACAGGGTAAGAAAAAGATGATTGCTCAGTCTGTCTGCTCGTATGGATGATGGGCTTTGAGTACACCAGAACACTGCCCTGAAGACGATGCTGAGGATTTCCAGATAGGGAGCAGTGATTATACCTTCCCCCCATTCTTGAATAGCCAGGCTTTTCCAGCATAAGAATCTTGTATCAGAAACTGAAACCAGGGCTTGTCTCTTACAAAAGGATAATGTCTTGGAGATGGCTGTTATTATTGCTGAAACTGGTTATCTCCAGCTAAAACACTTGTATATACTTTTTTAAATCCAGGGAACAGTAGTTCTGTGGACACACATCTGTGCTGAATGAAGAAGGAAGAATGTTAAAGCAAAGAGAACCCCAAAGCTAAAAAAGGGTGAAGTGAAACAGAGGACGATTAGCATAGTAGGAGAAGAATGTCTGAAAAAGAAGTAGGGACGACATGCTACAGGGGAGGGCTTGATAGCAGAAGGAAGAATGTGAGTCCATACTGTTTAGGCTTTGCTGCCTGCTGTGATACAGGTTAAAGGATCTCTCTGCCATTCCCTGTGCCTGTTACATTTCACTTTCAACAGACAGTCTGGAAACAGCAAAACTCGGTTATTTAATGGAGGCACCTATTAGCCCCCATGGAGCAGAGCTGGGGTTCCTTCTGAGTGTTGAAGTACAGTCTCTGCAGTACTTCACTGCAGGGGAACTCCATGGATTCACTGCAGGAGCAGGTGCCCTAGGTGCATCATGCTGCTCGGTGTGGTTGGTTCCCAAAAGGATGTTTCCAGCTGGAATGCAGTTATGCAGTGCTTTGAGCTTTGCAGCAATGAACTGTTCTTGTGGTTTACTTTTATGCTGTCCCTGAATGTTAATTCCTTCTGTAGCACAAAGAATAGTCTGGTGGCCATTGTTGCTTTATTTAATGTATTTCAAGCTGTTTGTTGAGCGTATGAAACAGATGTACGATTCAGGGCTCCTAGTGAAGATTATAGGTCAAACTGGCTGCAAAGCACAGAGGAAGATTTTTATGAAATGGTTTCCACAAAGGAAACAGGAACTGTGTTTTAGCACAAAGGTGGATGTCCCTCCATCCTGGAGGGAATTTGTCTTATCAGCTTATTGTTTTCTCTCTGGCAGGGTGAATTTGTTAATGAGTATGTTGGGGAGCTAATTGATGAAGAGGAGTGCCGAGCCCGAATCCGCTATGCTCAGGAGCATGACATCACCAATTTCTACATGTTGACACTGGATAAGGTACGTGGAAGGAATTTCTTTTGCCAGGATCCTAGACAGAAGTAAAATGATTGCAAGCAAGTCATGACAGTGGTATTCTCCAGCAAGTAAAAAGATGCTAGGAGTTGCTGATGAGCTGATCTGCATTTGCACTGAAGAGAAGACCGAAAGAATGGATTTAACGTGCAGTAGAGAAGCTTCAGGTTGGATATTAGGATTAGGAGGAAAGTCTCAACCGACTTCTTTGGAGTTTATTCAGAAGAGGTAAGGCAGTTGTCTGAAGGCAATTGTCTGAGGATAGTAGATCCTGCTTCAGCATAACAGGGTGAATTTGGTAACCTTGGGTTCCTTCCTAGCAGCTGAACCCTGGAGAGTCCAGAACTGGGCTGGTATGTGCCAGAGAAGGCATCAGCCCTCAGATGTACAAGTATCAGGTGAAGTGAGACCTTCATTTAAGTTCAGATCCCAGTTCTTGCTGATTTAAGTACAGGGGTGGAGTTTGTTACACCCACAGACTCCTCCGTGGGTCCTGGAGGCCAGGTTGTTGGTATGAGCTCCTGGCTTTCAGAGGTAAGTAGTTTTGTTAGCTGCTTGTCACACTTTGTCACTCAACCTCAGAAAGATTAGAAGGAAATTGTGAAAACAGGCGTGGGAAGAAGCTGTCCAGCGTGGGACAGGGTAACAATGTGACTGCTTTCTAGCTCTCCCCTCTTCTTGCTAGAAATTCACACTGACCCTATCTTGTTCTCCTTGTCTGGCTGATGGGTGGAAGGCAGGGGCAAACCCAAGTGTTAGTATCTCCTGTTATTACAAATCCAAATCTCAGTTGCAGCTGCTTTCTCCGATGCGGTCTAACAAATGGTAGTGTGTTGTACAGAAGCATACCTCATATGTTATGTACTGTTCCTGTTTTCCTTCTATACATTGACTTAACAAGAAACAGGAACTGGTATTTTGCTTTTGAGCAGACGTCGGAGTCTGGAACCACAAGTGCTGCCTTGGAAATGTGCTTAGTGTAGTGTTTATCCAGTACTGAAACCACAAGGAGAGCTAACTTCCCAGAAAGCAGCAGTAGCATTTTCCTGGCTGTTCAGGAGCCTGTGTCTTTGAAGAGGAAGATGATGTTGTGCAGGAGACTGTACTGCTATATGATCTGCCAGCCATGACCAGAGAAATCAGTGTGTGGAAACTGATTGGGTGTCTGTCGATTGTCCGGGCAACACAGTGACACCTGTCCCTTACACTTGGTTAAAACACATGTACAAACACGGTGCTTTGCACGTGTCATCAGATGCCTCCATTGTCATACTTTTCACTACTGATTAATGCTTTCCTAGTATACTGGTACCTGTGCTGCAATAGCTTGAGCAGGAAATGACAGTTTATTAATGTGTTTTTCTGGGTATTTTTTGCAATTCCAGGATCGAATCATTGATGCTGGGCCAAAGGGCAATTACGCTCGGTTCATGAACCATTGCTGCCAGCCAAACTGTGAGACTCAGAAATGGTGTGTGAATGGCGATACTCGGGTCGGGCTCTTCGCAATTGTAAATATCAAAGCTGGTAAGGAACCCCACTCTGTCAGTACCTGCAGTTAAAAGCGTGGGAGTGTTTCTCTAAGGAAAGGGGAGGGTTTGTAGCTTCTTGGGAAGATACTTAATTTTTGTTTTCATGTAGACAGTCATGAGACTTAACACCAGCATTGACATAATGAAACACATACATCCATGATATAAATGGAGGTTCATACTCTAATTTACAGGGTCAAGAAATGGAACTAAGCATGCTACAGTGTGGGGTTGAATGCTCTTTTTGGCTGTAGTATGTGATAGGAGTGTAGGGTTGCAATGAATTTTCAATCCACACAGGTCTATGGGTAAATTAATAGTTGGTATCCTTGTATAGTTGTGACAGTCATTTGTGTTATTATATTTCAAAAGTGCTTTTACTTCAGCAGTAAGATGTTCTGCTCCATAATTCATTACAACTTGCTTGGTTTTGATCTGCTTTTGTGCCAGGGACTGAGCTGACTTTCAACTACAATCTGGAGTGTTTGGGAAATGGAAAGACTGTTTGTAAATGTGGTGCCCCAAATTGCAGTGGCTTCCTAGGAGTACGGCCAAAGGTATGATGCCTCCTTTAAGCTTTTGTTCTTCCAAATTATCCCTTTGCATAGATGTGTATAATTTGTTGCAGAGATCTCAGGAAAGGTAATCTAGTTTCAGTGTGGCCATGAAAGCACTGCTTGAAATGAGTTGAACATCCAAGTTTCCATTCTGAGAGTGCAGATCTTAGACGTGAATTATTAGAGTTGCTATAAATAATGACAGGAAATTGTATTTTACAACAAAAAAGTAAATGAAAGATTTTTTTCAGAATTTTCTGCTTACTAGCATGACAATTTCCATCACATTAGAGGGGCAAGGGACAGGCATGGGAAGGGCTTCCATTGTATAACCAAGAAACCACAGCTCAGCCCATTTTCCAAAGTAAAGGCCTGAGTAAATTGTGAGCATGCATGGAAGGCCAGCAAACTCACATTCCTTCAGACTTGGAGTTGCTTTAGAGCCAGACTATATCACCATCTTTGCTGCAATAAGAAAGTTCCTGGTTTTTTCTCCTTTTGGTTAAGCAACTGAAGTGCACGCATCAGACAGGAATAAGAAATTTGCCATATCTGAAGTAGAAAAATCACTAGCTTTTAGAACTCACTGACTTTTGAGAGCTTCATGTTGTAACTGTAATGTTGCAGTAACAGAAATTGATTTCAGTTACCTTCTTGTGTGAGCTGGTTCTCACTGGGAAAAGGAAATAACAGGAGCAGTTGGCTGAATTCCCAGCTGTCACCAGCTAAATCTATGTCTCAGCTGTTGGTTTGTTTCAAGAGCTTCACCAAATCAGTGTGTAATCCCTCTGCTCTGGCATGTGGATACTGGCGGCTTACTTACCCACAGTTAAGGGTTAAAAGCTCCAGTAGCACAGTTGTTAAGCCCCATCAATATGTAGGGAAGGTTTTGTGAATTCTCTAGAGAGCTTAGTTCTGCAGAAAAATTAACTTATGATTAAAAAAACTTTGTCTTCAGAAGTTGACAGGTGAGGTGAATTACACATCTGATGTATTTAGTTCTTTTTTGGGCTGCGATTTAAAGTTAATTGATTTTCTGCTGCTCCTGTGTTATACATGGCTTGACTGTCATTTTTTGCCCTGGAATTGCAGGATGCATGATGGAAATGGGAGAAAGGTGCCCTTTAGTTGGCATTAATGTTCCATTGTGATGCCTGAGGTGACTCATTCCATCATGATGAGATGGGCTAAAAAACAATACGCAAGAAAACAGTACCTTGGGGTTTGTTTGTTTTGGATTTTTTTTGTTGTTTTGTTTTTTGTTTTTTTTTTTTTTAATTCATCCCACAGTAGATGCATTTTTAAGCTTCCTGAAGATACAGCAAGACAAAACTTCGCTGATTATGTTCAAGTTCACGCTTAAAAGTGACCTTTCTAACTGGGAGTGTGGAAGAATGTTTGGGAGTCTATTGTGCTGCAGTGAGCAAGTGGGAATCGCTTAGTCCAGCTGTTAGACCTTGCTTGGACATTCAAATTAACTGTGAAAGGTTTTTCTTGTTCTCTTTGTAATTAGCTAGCCGACGTACTAGGGGCTGAGAATAGGTGGAACGGTTTAGGTGGAGTGATTTCACTGCCTGCATTTTCAATGATAAGAAGGGCCTGACTCGTCCCCATTGTCAATGGGAATGATGGTATGAAAACAGAAATATCCACATGTGAAGGGGAAGGAAACAATCAAGAGATGTAACTCCCTAGTGGCAGGACAGCTGGATAACCACCGCTGCTGAATTCTGAAATTGTAGGTCTGGAGACAAAGGTCTTTAAATGTTTTGGTGCTCTTGTTTTTAATCTTGCTAGGAGAGTGATGAAAATAGTGTCCAATATTTATGCAGAATAAAGGATGCAAAAATCGCCTTGTAGGCATCATCTCAGCACACAGAGATGTTCTACGTGGAGAACACGTATTTTGACATGAAGATATGTGGAAAATGGCATAAAATGTAGCTCATGTCTGTTTAGATAAACTAAACTGATAGTGCTTTGATAAGGTCACTGACTGGGGACAGGAAGCATCATCTTTGTGGAGTTGAGTGTTTGGTACAATGGGGGGCTTAGCCTGGAGAGGATCTGTGCTAGGGGGTTAGGAGTGCTCTGAGGACCTGGCTTGAAATGGGGGAGGCGGA
>NW_010973092.1:10380367-10397132 GCF_000737465.1 Haliaeetus leucocephalus
GGGGGCAGCGGAGGGGGGGGGGGCAGAGTTTGAGGAAGCCTTAGGCCAGAGAAGAGAGCACTTAAGCCATTTAGATGCCAATCTTGGGACCAGTTGTGGTTATTTCATTACTGCCTGTAACACAGCTGTTGCAAGCGTGGTAATTTAACTATACTGATGACACAAAGATGTCGGGTGTCATCGGTGTGGGAGAGGATGGGGCAGTTGCAAAGGAATAGCTAAGTATAACTGGGAATGGGCTGGAGTTCAGAGATTCAGTATGCCAGGGTACACACTTGGAAGGTAATAGCAGAAACAAATCTGCCATGAGAAGGTCATCGATGAACAGTCATGGTGGAGGAGCCATCATGCAGTTCAGCTGCCACAGGACTGAGCTGCTGTTGCAATGCAGCTGTGAAAAAGGCAAATGCGGGTGGTGCTTTGGGAGGGATTTCCTATTCTTCTGGAGAAGTGTTGATGTCATTGTATATGGCCTGTGAGGTGTCGTCTGAACTAGCGTGCATAATTCTGTAACTTGTGCTTGGGGGAAATAAACTCAGTAAGTGCAGAGAAAAGCCATTCAGAAGACTGAGGGTGCAGACTGTGAAAGTGTTTGGTTTGTGAGAAGGAGAGTGTGTCCTGGTGGTTACTTCAGGGAGAGAGAAAAACTTCTGCTGGAAAAGAGCAGTGTTAACACAAGAACAAATAGGTCTATACTGATCACAGATAAATTCAGACTGAAAATTGAGTGAGGAATGTCAAAAAGTGCAGGAAGGCCTGGGAGAGACTCTTCATGAGTCACGGGTGTGCAAGGATACCCACCTGCTTTGACCAAGGACCTGAAGAGTCTGACAGGTGGCATGAGCTCAGTGATGCCAGGCAGCCTCTGGCTCCTCGTTCTGTTGTTGCTAATTGTATGTATCCTATGTTTAACCAGGCTTTGGTGCAGGGCTCTCAGGCTCTTTCAAAAAAAATGAGAACTATTTGTGTAGTAAATTGGTTGCCAAATATTATGAAGCACTGCAGAGATGCTGCGTATGTTTCAGGTATGACTGGCAGCGGGATTTTTATTTGCAGGGTTTGCAGTTATATCCACTGTAGCAGGAAGGGAACAGATGGAAGGGGCAGAGACCTGCATTAACTGACATTGTCTCACCTGCAGAGCCAACCCACCCTCACTGAGGAAAAGTCCAAGAAGCTAAAGAGACGGCCGCAGATGAAGCGCAGGTCGCAGGCGGAGGTGATGAAGGAGCGAGAGGACGAGTGTTTCAGCTGTGGGGACGGAGGGCAGCTAGTTTCTTGTAAGAAGCCAGGCTGCCCCAAGGTGTACCACGCAGACTGCCTCAACCTGACCAAGAGACCTGCAGGTCAGTGATCTGCACAGCTGGGCTCTGCTTGGGTCACCGTGTTGGCTCGAGGTGTCCCAGGTGCTGCTCATCACCTTGCACTCACTTCACAGCATCTTAAAATGCAGAGAAATCTTTCTCACTTGAACAGACCTTGTGGCCCACACAACCCTGGTTTGCACCCCACTGTGACTGCAAAAAGATGAGTTGATTGCCGAAGGGGGAGCTGGTCCTTGCCTAAGAAATGGTGCTTGTGAGCTGACCCCATCCTTGGGGCCTGGCAGAGGACAGTCCCAACAATAGTTGAGGTTTTTGTTCCTCAGATTGGCCGTTTTCCCAAAGTTGAAGACAACTGAGTGAGTTGAATGGTGAGGAAAAGCACTGATGGAAAATCGTAGAGAGGAATGTGTTAGGTGTCTGAATAGCCATAAGTTCATGGTCAAGGAAGAGAATGCTATCAAAGCATATCCTAGTTTGTGGTGAAATCTGAGAACAGAAATTTGAAATAAAAAGAAAAGATACTTGAAAAGTACTTCTCCTTGGGTGCAAAGAAAGAAATAGGCTCCCTGTATGAGTGATAAAACAGCTCTGAGTTCATTAGTAGCTCAAGAGGTGTAAAGTAACATCTATTAGAGGGAGAAATTTAAGTTGCATTTAAAAATTGTAAGGGAGCTGGTTATGGGGCGTGTTTCCTCTGTTGTTTCAAGTTGTCTTGGTTACTAAAGGAGCTCCTGCAACCTTTGATGAGTGTTCAGGTTTAACCAGTGCACAGAAAGGGAAAAAGTCTGACCTTAGTCTTGGTAGGCCAGTTAACTCGATGTCTCCCAGGCCAGGAGGATGGAAAAGCTGATAGGGATCAAGTGCCTAAAGAATTAAATGGTAAGAATACAAACAATACTAGGTGACAAGTTTTTAGGTAGAAAAACTCATCAAACCTAATTTAGGGTTTTTTGCTAAGATAATAAATGTGGTTAATAAAAGCAACTGCATTGAAGTAATTTGTTTAGGGGGCTGTAAATCTTTTGATTTAATACTGTAAGCATTGTCATAATTAGAAATTCTCTGTGCAGCTCTGTACAGTATTTTCTGAACACATCGGAGGCAGGCTGAGAAACATGGAACCAAGCGGTATCTGAAAGTAACTGCCAGGAGAGTCACTGTGACAAGAGTGTTTCTGTCGGCACACCGTGGGGAGCCAGAACTGGGCATTCAGCACCTCTAGCTGTAATTTGGCAGAAGGTGTAGAAGGGCTAGTAGCATATTTTGTAGATGACAGAAATTTTGTGTGTGCACGTGTTAAGTTTTGGGGAGAATAGGGCATTTATACAGAAGAGCTTGGATGGCTCATTGAACAAACGCTGTAACAGCAATGTTAAAGCCAACGGGAGTGCAGGTCATTGCTATGGAACATCATCATGCAGGGTGAGGGAGTCCTGAATATCACCTTTCTGTCTGTTTTTGTGTGCTAAGACAGGGTGCTGTAACATCCTGGCAGGTTTTCCTATGCTTTAAAGTCTCCAATAAAGGAGAATCCAGCCTTTAGCCTGTTCCCCTGCTTTGCATATGAAAAGTTTCTCCTAACAGCCTGACTTGAAAAAAACAAAGGATTGTCATCTCTCCAATACCAACCCCCCCCCACCTCCCCTTTTTTTTTTTTTTTTAACATACTGGGAGACTGTTATCTCCTTAGTCCTTTTCGGGCTTAAACACAGTCTCTCCTTGCAGCCCTTATTTTCTAAAATTATTATTCCTGGTCTGCTCTGGACTGTGTCCCACTTGCCTACACATTTTTAAAACTGTGGTAACAAGTATAACAGTATTGCAGCTGAGGCCTTGCTAACACCAACAGAAGAGAATGATTATATTTTGTGTTTTACATAAAAATTCTCAGGAAATGAGATTTGGCTTGTTTTGCAAAAATAACTTTTGTATTTATGTGATGTTTGTGATTTGCTCTGTCATCCTTGAGTCTTTGTCTTGATCCTTTTCACATACTTTATTTCTCCCTCCTGCAGTCCAGCTTTGCACTGGTCTTTAATTGCATCTTGTTGGTGCAAGAGCATCTGTCCATTTTAAATTCTGAACGTGAATCTGGTTAGAACCAGATTTTTGCAGTCCCTCAAAGCCTTGTTGTTATCTACCTGTTTCTGTAAGAGTATTTGCTGTTCTGCTTCCAGAAATTTAAAATAAAATACAGACTAAAATAGGGTCCTGAAGGATGTCATTGGAAACGCCTCCTCAGTTTGCCAGAAGACCGTTAATAGCTGTTTTCTGAGAATGATTTTCAGTCAGTTGTAGCCCTTTTTACTCTTATTACACATAGGCTGCTATTTTCATAGCCCGCTCCTTAGAGTATTGTGCAGGACATGAAAGGTTCAGCACTTTTTACTTCAAATGTTTCCTCTGCCATGGGCACTGCTGTCGAGTTAATTGGAATTTCCTGCTTGTTTGCATGTTACTAATTGTGTGATCTTACTTCCGACAGCTCCAGGCTGTCTCTGGAGAGGCTGCTTATTCATTAGGCCTTTTATCCTGTCAAAGACCATTAGAGTGGGTTGATAGGATTTATCCTTCCTGCAACATACTGGCAGGTTTTGACTTATTTTGTTTTTCCATCCGTACAAATGACCTCTACAACAGTAGTCCCAGAGTCTTCCCAGTGGCCAAAGTGAGTGCTGAGTGTGGCTGTCTGGGTTGCTGATGCTGCGGGAGGAGCAGCGACAGCCTGTGCTGCAGCACTGTGAGCACCGAAGGGGGAAAACCACATGTAGTGTTAAACATCCCCACTCTGAAAAGGATGCTGAAAAATTGGAAAAGACACAGAAAAGCAGTGTACATATTTTGAGACCAGAACAGAAGCCTTAGACTAGCTTCAAAAGGGGAAAAACATGATACGTGTTGTCTTCAATCAAGGGGAAAAGCAGCATGCGAGAGGAGAGTGGAGAACTGGTGTTGCACAAGTGCATGGAGAAGTGCCCACAGCTGCTCAGTGCTGTGCTGTGGCCATGCTGTCTTCCAGCCTCCCTGGAAAAGAGCTGGTAGCCAAAGCCATGGATGTGTGGGCTTGGTTCAGGGAGGCTGGGAAGTGCTGTGGCCTGGCTGGTGTCCACAGCTGCCCTCCATCACCACTTGCGCTCTGAAGCACAGGCTGCCCCGTGCGACGGCTGGTCTGCAAGGAGCTGCTCTTCGCAGCAAGGCAGGAAGCTGGGGGGGGCCATGGGGCTATGGGTGTTGGGGGGAGCATGGAGGCAGGAGGCGCATTTGGAAAGACACCCATGCTGATCCTATGGTGAGAGGTCAGGAACTTGGCATTGTGTATGCTGGGTGCAAATGGTCTCACTGTTCTTGTGTCCACGAACTGGTGAGAAGCGTTTGGTAGAGACGGCAGCAGCCTTGGCTGGGGAGCAGGGAGGCTGAACCAGTGAGGTCATCTACAGTTGAAAAAAGCAGCAATATCTAAAGTGTAATGTTGTTCCTCTGTGATGGTGTTGATACTGATGGTGGGTAGATTCAGCATGGACATGGAGCTCCTCAGGGAGCAGCTTGGCTTTGTATTAAGCAGTATTTTTATCATGGCCATACAGAGAGGTTAAGGAAGGTGCCTTTCGGTACAGAGACAATAGAAGCTTACTCCCTTGTGATCACTGCTCTCTCGCTTCTTCTTTCTGATAAACAGGAAGGGAGGTTGTTGGCCCAGAATTAACAAAGACTTAGATGAACCTGATGCATCTACTTAAAAAGTTCCTTGGGTGTATTATACACAGATACCACTGTTGTCTGTGGAAATGAGAGCCCCAGAGGTGTGCAAGCTGGGAGTGTCTGCTCTTCTCTAGGTGTCTGTATTGGTTAGTGTCGTGCTGGAACCAGATGGGCTTTTGGTCTGACCTAGCCTGGCTTTTGTTTGTCATGATTATCATTGCGTTTGTTGCTTCTGAGGATGCAAGTTCCTGTTAAGTGCACGTCAAGCCTGGGAGTTAAGGCAGAAACTGAGGAAGACATGTAGTATTGTATGGAAGTATTACAGGGTTGTTCCCTCTCTCCCTTGAACTCCCTTTGCAGCAGGCCTTTTCTGTTCCTCTTGTACCACTCCTAAGGTATGTCTTTTCTCATATGTCTGTGCTGCAGGAAAATGGGAGTGCCCGTGGCATCAGTGTGATATGTGCGGTAAGGAAGCAGCTTCTTTCTGCGAGATGTGCCCCAGGTCCTTCTGCAAGCAGCACCGGGAAGGCATGCTCTTCATCTCCAAGCTGGATGGACGTTTGTGCTGCACAGAGCACGATCCTTGTGGGCCTAACCCTCTAGAGCCGGGAGAAATTCGTGAGTATGTGCCTCCCATAGGAGCCCTGACTAACAGCGAAGACACCCAGCCACCAGAGCAGCCACCTGCAGACACAGACCTGAGTGTTCAGCCTCTGGACAGCCTACCTCAGTCTGTGGCCCTCAGACTGCAGTCACCAGAAAAACCCCCCGCTACCCTAGCGCTGAAGCTGCCACCATCAGACAAGCCTCCCACCACCCTAGCCTTGAGGTTGCAGCCATCAAACAAGCCCCCCACCACCCTGGCCCTCAGGCTGCCTCCACCAGACAAACCACCCGCCACCCTGGCACTGAGACTGCCACCATCAAATAAACCCCCCACTACCTTGTCACTGAGGCTGAAGCCATCGAACAAACCCCCCACCACCCTCTCGCTCCGGCTGCAGCCTTCAGACAAACCTCCCACAACCCTGTCACTCCGCCTGCAGCCATCGGACAGGCCCCAGGCTGCCCTGTCCCTAAGGCTGCAGTCAGAGAAGCAACCCATCATCGTAGCGCTGAGGCCTCAGCAGCCCGACAAACCTCCCACCAATGCGGTGCTGTGGCCACTGGACGAGTCCTCCAGTGATGCTTCACAGTCTCATCTGCCGAGCAAATCTCCTCCGGGAACACCACAGTCATCAGACGAGTCACTTGTTACTGCTGGTGCCCTGCAGCTCCAGCTGTCGGACGAGCCTCCAGCCGCCCCTGGGGTTTTGGGGTTATCGGACAAGTCTCTCATTGACACCAGGACCCAGCAGCCTGAGCTGCTGGATGAGTTCCCAGTGAAATGCCTGCATCCTCAGCTGTCGGATAGACTTTTCACCACGGTGGGGACCCTGCAGTCCCAGCCAGTGGATGAGCCTCCTGCAGCTGATCAGCCTCAGCCATTTGACAAAGCTTCTGCCCAGAGTCCACAGCTTCGGTCTGTGGAAAAGGCTCCCAGCTCCATGGTGCCACAGGTCCCAGCATCAGAGATGGCTCCTGGTCCTGGGGTGCTGTGGCCTCTGCCCATTGAAAAAGTCCCCAGCTCACCAGTCTCACGGATCCTGCCCGTGGAGAAGGCTTCTGGATCAGCTGTGCCACGGCCGCCACCTCCAGAGAAGGCTTCCTTCTCCAGGGCAGTGCGGGTCCCAGCCATGGAGAATGCTCCCAGCTCTGGGGTGCCCCGTCCCCTGCCTCCGGAGAAGGCTCCTGCCTCGGGGATGCCACGGATCCTGCCCACAGAGAAGGCTCCCAGCTTAGGGGCGCCACGGCCCCTGCCTCCGGAGAAGGCTCCTGGCTCCCGGTCACTGCACATCCTGCCCATGGAGAAGGCTCTTGGCTCAGGGGCCCTGCGGATCCCACTCATGCAGAAGGCACTCACCCCTGGGGTGCTGCGGTCCCTGCCTCCGGAGAAGGCTGCCGACTCCGGGGCCCTGCGGGTCCTGCCTCCAGAGAAGGCGCTCAGCTCTGGGGTGGTTCGGCCTCAGCTCTCGGAGAGGTCTCTCACTCTTACAGCCCCATGGCCCCAGACATCGGACAAGCTGGCTGCTGCCGTGGCTCCTCGGCCTCAAGCCTTGGACAAGCCTCTGGCTGCGTCAGCTCCGAGGCTGTTGCTGTCGGAGAAGGCGCTGCGGCCTGTTGACCAGAATGCTCAGCCGAAGGAGAGAGGAGCCCCAGCTGTGGAGCTGAGTCCCCAGCAGAAAGAGAGGACCATGTTAGCTGGTGAGCAAATCTCTTGGTCTGCTGGGAAGGCGGTGACACATGTTGGACAGGTACCTTGGCCTATGGAGAAACTACAGACGCATGAGCAAACCCACTGGCCTACTGCAAAAGCCCTGATGCCTGCAGAGCAGCCAGCCCGGATAGCAGAGAAACTACCAGAGCCAACCCTTCAACCCAGCTGGGAAGTGGCCTCAGCCCCTGCAGAACAAACCCCTTGGACATCAGAGAGATTGCGTGCATTTGAGCAGACCCCTCGGCCAGCCAGGGAAGCGCCGGTGCCCCCAGAGCAGATGCAGTGGCTTGTCACGAACATTCAGACAATTGACCAGATTTCTTGGCTGAGTGGAAAAGCACAGACTCCTCGGGGGCAGGACCCTTTGCCTGAACAAAACACAGCGCTAGCCCGTAACCAGGATTCTGTCTGTCGTGAGTTGGCCGACTCAGAGCCAAAGTGAGGTTGGTGAATATGGGAGGCAGGTTTCAGTCTTTTAATGTTTAGGGAGGGGGATCTTTGTTTTGTTTTTTTTATTCACTTCCCTGAGCCCAGCCCCTAACCCATGCACATCCCATCCATATTCTCTCGTGACATGAGCAAGGACATTCTCTTAAGTCTGAGTGTGGCCCAGCCGAAGGGAGAGAGCATCCGTGACCTTTTCCTCTTCCTTTTACAAATGGTAAAGCTGAAATAAAGAGTCCACTCTGCGTAAAAATCTCCAATTCCATTTAAATGGTCACATTACTGATCCTACGTGTTCGAGCTCCAGGTCTGATTTGTAGGCAGGTTCCCAGGTACAGCTAGGAGCCTTGCTCTTATTACTGTATTTAGAGGAAGCAGATCAGTCAGGCTGCCCTGGGACTGGAGATGTTTCAGGGATCAGGCGGTGAGCAGTCAGGTGTATGCCCTTGCTGGACTCTGTAGAAGCAGGGAACAGGTTTATCTGTCATCTGCCCAGGTCTCTGTCCCTGCAGAGTGTTGCTTTGCGAGGTTTGACCGTATGTTCACTGGGACATGCTGCGTACGTAGTTCACTGAAGGACAGCTATCGTCTGCAGCTGAGCTGGTATAGGAGCCTGCTGCACTCACTCAGTGCAGTTTTCTCCAGCAATAGACAATATCCATTCAGGCTCCTTTGTACAAAGCTGCGACTGGCCAGGCCCGAGAAACGGGGAATCTGAAGGAGGTCAGGGGAGAGTGTCATCTTGGAAGAAGCCATCTGGCAGTTTTTTCATTCTTGTGTCTTAATCCTTTAGCACAGGACATGCGGAGTGTTTCCTGCACTTGAAAACATTGTGACCTATAAAGCAGCAATAGCAGAGTAGGGCAGAGTGGGTTTCCCCAAGGTGCTGAGCACCATCCTAGCAGGGTGGTGGTGCTCCCTTTCAAATTTCCATCCAGTCTCTTGACTTTTTGTCGTCACCATGAGCCAGCAGACTGAGCAGTCTTTTCTCCCCTTGCCTCAGACATGTTCAGGACGTGTTCGCATCATACCTGGTCTTCCCAGCAGCAGGACGCACTGCTGAGCTGCAAGTGAAGCCTGTACTGTTCGCTACACAGCACGGAGGCAAGGGTGCCGTAGCTGTATCGGGACCCATCTCGACACCTTCCCCTTGGGTAGCTTCTGGCTTAACTCTTCTACAACCAAAGGAGACTTGAATTAACTGGACCGTGTCGGTGTGCGTGTGTGTGTGTGCGCATGTGTGTCCTTCCAACTGAATAGTAGTTCTCACACTGGAAGACGGTGGGTTCCAGCAGCTGGCTGGCTTTCTTTTTTCCTCTTCTCCCTTTTCCAGTTAAGGAGATGTTTAGTACCTGGTGGTCATCAGGCTGGTGTCCAGACTAGGCCTGCTGAAAGCCGTTTACTCAAGCATTGAGGCAGAAGTTCACTTGGCCGTGGTACTCGTGGGGCAAGCGGTAGCATCCCAGGGACCTGCAGAGTGGCGTCTTGCAACCGCCGGCACCCTTGCAGGCAGGAGGAGGATGGGCCTCCCTGGGCAGCACTGCTCGGGCTGGATGGGGTTGGTATCCTGCCAAGGAAGCACTGCTGACCAACACACTCTCCCACTTTCACAACACATTACCTCTGTGGTTTGCCTGAGCTCTGCCGATCCGGGTGCCGCAGCCTCGGATCTCCGTGCCCGCTACCAGACCATTGCACAGCTCCAGCATATCCTTCTGCTTCCAGGCAGATCTGCCAGTCCCTCCCTGGAAAGGGAGCATTCAGCTCCAGGCTGACCCTCTCCCTCTGACGTGGGAGCAGGTCCTTGTTCCCACCTGGTTTGCAAGTGCCTGCTGCTCCCAGAGCAGACAGTCATGAGCTTTGTGGTTTTCTATGAAGGGAGGCAGACACTTGTACTGAGACAAATCCTGATCCATTCTCCTTTCCTGATGTATGCACCCCAAGACAATGTCCTGCTGTGAAGGCCGGGTGTGCTGGGCACGAGGGGACATTACCAGTGCTATGGTGCATCTCTTCTCTAGTCCAAATCATTTCAGATCCTTTGTAGAATAGCTAGCAACTTCAAAAAGCTTTATGGCTTATGGAAACTTACTGTTTAACTTTTTTTTTTTTCCGGGAAGACTGGCAGGTCAGTTCCTGCTTGCTGCTGAAACTGGGGAAATGCAAGCAGCTTGTGTTTCTGCGTGACTCCTGCACAAAGGGAATCAGGACAACTCCTCAGAGCCATTGAGAGAGAAGATAATCTAAGGGCATTCATTAACTTTTTTAAACAAAATTAAAAAAATGGTAATGACGTTCAGTATATTAAGTATTTATCATGTGTGAGAAGGAAAATAAATCTTGAATTTACATTTATAGGCCTTCCCATGAGCTGGACTTAGTCATGTAGATTGTGTAAGTAGGGTAACCTCCGTGCCAGCCACCCAGCCAGCTACAGCTGTAACTAGAAAGGTATCTGCACTGCTCTGTCCACCTCCGCTTCGCATTGTCACGTGTTAACTAGTTACTTGTTTCATGAAAAATAAACTGTGAATATTTTTGGTGCAGGCTTTTTTAAATCTGTAAAATGGAGAAGTTCTCAATGAATTCTCGTAAGTGCAGGTTTGAAAAAAATCACTTCTATAAATCGTGCTCACGTGGTAGGGTGAGGTTCATGGCAGCAGCAGTCTGTCAAGCAGCAAGCTCTTAGCCAAAAGCTTGTTTTGAACAGTGAATGTGGATTGAACTGTTGCATGGCATTTCAAACCCGCAGCCTTATTCCTTGCATCTGACCATACCCCACCTCTCTTGTCTCCCTTAATGCCTTTTCCATGAGGATCCAGGTTTCTGGCTTGCTACCTTCCAGCTACTGTCAGAAAGTTGACTTCAGCGTAGCTGGGAGGCTGCTTAGTAAAATCGGTGTGTGGAAACATCATTGAAGGAGGAAGCCAGCAAGCTGCTCTTCCCTCCTTGCCCTCCTTGGGCCCCTGGGTGATGCTCTGTCAGATCAGGAAGGCTTTTTCAGATATACATGGGGCTTGCAGAGGGAGTAGTGGTGCTGTTAGGAACGGCTGTCTACCTGGTCACTTCAACAAGACAGGTGAGGTCCGACCAGGTGTGGAAATAGGTCCTAGCAGCCCTGCCCTGTGCTGCCCAGCCTGCCTTCATCTGCAGGGAGCATGAGCATGGGCTGAGAAACGGCTCCGGGGAACAAAACCGTTGCGAAGGATATGTGGGCTTCTTTAGCACTTGAGGCAACTCTCGCTGTTGGTGGCAGCTGGTAGCACTGCCTTGGAGGAGGAGAGGGAGATGTCTTGTACTGAGGTAGTTGAGTTAATTTTCTGCAGTTCATTGCTGCTTTCGGAGTTCAGGCAGTTTGAATCAGTGGGTTTTTTTAAGGTAGAGGAAAGCAACAGATAACACGTACTCCTGGCAGACTGCTCCTGCTGGAGAGAGGCTGCTGCTGCTCTGCTCCAGCCTCCCCGAGCTCTTGCTCTGGGCTCGGCCATGTTTGCTGCAGCTCTGTGGCCAAGGCCATGGTACTTTTTTGCTGCGTTGGAGGGATCTGATCACCTGGCCACTAACAGTCTTGGCTCAGCCATAATTGCACCCAGGGTGGGCGAGAGGTGACTCTGGTGTTGATTCACTGTTGCGGAGAGTTGTAGAAGCAGAATCAAGGGTGTAATTATTTCTGCTCAGAGCTGTGTTCCTTTCCCTGCTGTCCCAGGGAAGCTCATGAGCCTGTTCCCACTTGCAGGAATGGCTTCCCTTCCCAGTTCTGAAGGGGATGAAGGATTTGCTCCCATACAAATGCTTCACTGATCAACATCCTTGCTGTCAGGATTGCCTGGATGCCCCTGCTCAGAGCAGTGGGCTGGGGCCACTGGCTGTGGCCTCCGTCCCACAGTGGGCCCCACTTCAGTGGTGGATTTTCACGGTGGGCAGGAGGGTCCCAGTTGACCTTTGGTGATGGAGGAGCTCTGGTGAGGGGTAACAGCGTGGTCAGGGACTCATGTGGGCTCAGGCTGCCTGCCCAGGCAGGGGAGGAGGGTTGCAAAGGGGGAGCCACTGCAGGACCTGTGGGACCCCTGGGCAGGAGAAGAGCAGGCACAGGTTGCTGTCCTGCTTGTCTTGTCCCATCTGCACCAGCTGGCTGGGCTGGTGCCCACTGTCAGCCAAGGCTCTGGAGAATCTAGGAGAAAAGTGACCACTGTAAGGAATTATCTCCTACTGCACATCTTCACATGCCAACTAGCTCGTGGTAGCTTGCTTTATTGCTGTTCTCAAGTTAAAACTTTTCCTGTTTAACAAAAAAAACCCCACAAGAACCAGACTCACTTCAATGCACAAAGTATTCAGGTGGTACTGTGGGAGCATGCGTTATAATTCAGGGTTGACCCCCCCCCCCCCACAGGCACAGGCTTCGTTTTGAAGGTGTGTGGCTGTTGTAAAAATTCAAGAGGGGAGATGGTTGAATCTAAAAGACAGAAATGTACTAAGGTGAGATAATGCTGATTGAGGGTGCTAGAATTGCTTCAGCTCAGTTTCACGGAAAAAAAGGAAGAAAAATCAAGAAAAAGCAGCCCTAACCCTGATGTATCTCAGCAGCAGTTTAACCTGAGCACGCTGTGGATGCGCGCTGCTCCTACCTGGATCCCGCTGCCAGCATTGTGACAGGGCAGGGGGAGTTTGAGAAACCTCAGACCTCCAACACCTGTTTATTTTTAATTTCAGCCTTAACTTCTGATTTTGCTTGATGTTTGGAATAACCATAATTGTAACCTGCTTGTAATGTGCTTTGCCCTAAATTACTGATGAGGCTTTCAGCCTTTGCCAGCCAGTGAGTGTTAAAGCAAAGTAGCAAACCGTGCAGCTGCTCTGAAAGTATGGAGGGGGCCGGCAAGGGCTTGCAGCATGTTTGATCACCTGGGCTTTGTCTGCTAATTACTGCCCTGTGATAGTGATAACGCCGGTGGCAGCATTTGCAGCCGAGGCTGTGCCTCTTGCAGCAGCACAGCTGGGCTGATGGGTGCTCAGGACTCCCGGAGCTTGGGGACCGCTCCGCTGCTTGCCTGGCTTCAGCGGGAGTCTCGCCTGTGGGGTGGCAGTGCCCTCGCTTAGCAGGAGGTGGGAAAAGGCAAGATTTCTGCTCCGGGTCCTCCAAAAGCGATCTAAACAAAGTCCAGTGCAGGGGGACGTCATGCACGATCTTGGGCTGGGGAAGTGGCGGTGATGGACAGTCCCTACAGCACTGAATCTACCTCCTAGGGAAATCTGAGAAATGGGTGTTGCTATGTCCTATTTCAAGGTAAAGTTTTAATCAGTTTGCCCTTGGCAAAGCACTTGGGCTATTGTGGTGCTATTGTAAACCGTTTGGCAGCTTAGCACAGTAGGGCTGAACTCACGACTCCTAGCCCGTGGGTGGAGGTTCCTTCGCTGGCTGAATCCCGTCCCCTGATAGCTGGTGCTGGGCTTTGGCATGCGTGATGGAACCAGGACGAGGCGTGACTCGGTTCCTTCAATTTATGATGGTTTTGAGACTCAAACCAGTGTGCCAGTGGGCCCCGCGGGTGTAGGGAGCGAGTAGAGCCACGTGAAGCAAGGCAGGCGTCCGCTAAGTGCATGTTCTTTGTGTCCGTTTGGTACTGAGCTGGTTTCAGTTTTTGTTTTTTTCTGATGTTTCTGAGTTGTTGACTTCAAGGAACTGGGTTTTGTGTATTTTTTTAGACACTGGGAACTTGTTAAAAGGAAAAGCAGCAGCACCGGGAGGCTCAAGGTGGAGCGTGGCTGGAGCTGAGGGCAGCCCTGGCCACTGTGGGTGGGAGGAGGTCAGGTGTGTCGGCAGCGGCTGGCACAGGCAGGGAGCAGCTCTCCCTGCAACAGGCAGGAGAAGCCCTTCAGCAGTGGTGCTCCCGGCCCTGCTTAATTGCGGTGACGAGTTCACCGCTCCGCCAGCCTGCTCACCTCCAAGACACCGAACGCATCAGATACCGCGTCTGGCTTTGAACGTCCCGTGCCACCTTCCAGTGCCACATGCTCTCGGCTGGGGTCCTGGCTGCCGGCTAGGCTGGGGGTCCCAATGAGGGTGGCCCTGGCTGCCCGCTCCCCCTTCCTCACTGCCTGGGGACGGGGAGGAGGGACACAGGGGGGCCACCCGTGGCAGTGGCGTAAGTTGCGCTGAAGCTGTGAGTGGAAGTTTGCTCAGAGAAGGGGGGAAGCCTTGGTGTGAGCAGCCCCACGCTGCGTTCCTCCACCACTGAGGTCTGCTGCCCGCGGGGTGGTGGCAGAGGGGAGTCCCCCGCAGAGTCTTGTCCCGCAGGCTCGGCCAGAGGGAAACGCAGCGGGAGTTGAGGTGCCTAGCTGCAGCTGTGGGTGGGTGCCGGGGTGGTGGCTGGGGTGACCACTGTGTGGAGGACGTATGGGTGCTCGGCCCTGGCTGGGACTCTGTCGGTTCTAAGCAGGGATGCCAGAGCGGGTGAGAGAAACCTACATATTTCCAGCATGTATATTATTTTTAGAAGAGGGAGAGGGGAGTCTTGGACCATTGATTACTTTCATTTTGCTCCCCTTAGACTGTTGGCTGTGTATGTGAAACTTATAATGAAAAGAGGGTTGCCCTGCCCAGGTGCTCCCAGAACATGTACTGTAATTCTTTGTATATAGAAGAAAAATTACTGTAAAGTAAAGTTTAACTTTACTCTCGATGTCCTCTTGTGGTTTGTCTTGCCAAGTGGGAGGGCGTGGGGGGAGCCCGGCTGTGCCCAGACACCCGGGGCAGGGAAGGGAGAGCTCCGACAGCCTTGCACGGCAGCGGCGCAGGCAGGGGGACAGCTCAGACCACAATGCGTTTTATTTACATTGTACACCTCGAGAGAAGACGCTTAAATAAATCTGCAAAGTATCAGGCAGCATCTCCGAGAGATAAGTTAATGGCTGCCGCTGGATCACAGCAGTGACTCTGGGAAGCAGCTCCTGCAGAAGCCGGCTGGCAGGGAGAGGGTCCCTAGGGGTGATGGCCCATGGCTTCTGGCACCACAGGAGGCTCCCGGCACCACACGGCAGCCCTCTGCCGCTCCGCACACCGGGAAGAGAGCAGTCCGTGGGGCTGCGCGCCGCTGCTGCGTTGCAGATGGGCCCATACAGCTAAAACACAGCAGGTAAAAAAATGGAGGAGTCTGGCGTGCACCGGCTGCCCGGCCGGCAGCAGCAGTTCCCTTTTGGCAGGAGGTCTCAGTGGTGGCAGCAGCTGTAGAAGTAGGCGCCACTCCTCTGGCCCAGGTCAACACCTTTCTCCTCTGGAAAAGAGCAGGGGTGGCAGGCTGCTGGCACATCCACACACACAATGCCATGTGGGAGCCCAAAAGCTGCTGGTGCCAGGCCTGGGCCCTGGCAGGTCCCTTGGGGAGGGGTTTGGTGCCCCCGCAGAAAAGCGGTAGGGCTCACGGCTATGGCACAGCCCAGGGCTGGAGGCGTAGCCGGGCTGAGCACGCCTGGACAGGCCTGGTGCAGAGCTGAGAGCCAGTCTCACAGCCAGGCAAGGTCCCTGGCTGCCTGTCTGCCAAAGGCCACCCGTGGCCCAGTTGGGTGGATGTGCTGAGCCTGGCCTGAGTGGAGACAAGGACGTCGTGAGGGGACCCAAGCTCCACAGGACAACCCCCGGCACGGAGCCGCAGCGGCCCCAGGGAAGGTGGGGGCAAAGAAGTGCCCTGCCAGATGTCACAGCACTCATCTTCAGCACCCTCCCCACGGCACGTGCACCCCCCTGGCATGGGTAAGGGTGCTTGGGGAGGGATGGATCCTGCCCACTCACCTGTCATCACCTGGAAGGCGGTGAAGTGGACGTAGTCCTCAGCCACCTTCTGGAACAGCTCATCTGCAGGGAGAGCAGGCAGGGTGGGTGCAGGTAGTCCCACTGCCTGGCAGAGCCCCCCCCAACCCTGCTCAGGCAGGGGCATGGCCTGCTACTCACCCACGCTCTGGCCCGTCTTACTGGAGGTCTCGAAGAGCTCTGCCTTGATCTCTGAAACGAGGCCCCGGGTTAGCGCCTGCTGCGGGTGCAGGATGCAGCCCCGCAGGCTCACCTGCCCCCGGAGTCACCCCCTCAGGCACGGCTGCTGACAGCGGGCTGGCAGGGACCCAGGGTCCCGTCCCCTTGGCCCAGCTGGCCACGTGCCTGCCCGTGTCGGGACATGCTGTGCCCAGGGAGGTCCCTGGCAGATCCAGGGCCACCACCGCACAGGGAGCCCTGGTGTCTGGAGCCATTCGATCCACTGTGGGTCCCGGGCAAGGGCAGAGCACCTCACACCTCCCAGGCACGCATGGATACAGAGCTGCACCCCCTCTCGCCCCCCACCCATTTGGTGCTGCGGGAGCCCGGGAAGGGCCAGCACTGCCCAGCCGCAAGCATCCCGGCCCCATGCAGTGCCCGGCCGTACCGTCAGCGTAGTCCTGCACGTCGTGGAAGTCAACCCCCCGCTTCCTCCTGTCCTCTTCCAGCAAGTCGCTCTTGGTGCCACACAGGTAGATCCGGCAGCCCTGCGGCAGGCAGAGGGGCAGGAGGGATGCACCTGCCGACCTGGCACAGCCACCAGCTCCCCTTCCCTGCCGGTGAGGCTCCGCAGCCCCCCCCAGCCCCCTCAGCCCGGCCATACCTCCTCGCAGTTCTGCAGCTCGTTCACCCAGAACTTGGCTCGCTGGAAGCTGCTGCTGTCGGTGAGATCTGGGGGAGAGGGTTCAGGGTCTGTCCCCTCCCTCCTGCACCCACCCCGTGCCACGACGCCTGACCCACTGGTGCCGATGCTGGCACCAAGTCAGCCCGGGACCTTCGCGGCTGCCGGCTCCTTCCTCTTCGTGCGGCATCGTGCCCTTACCGTAGCAGACGACGGCGGCCCGTGCCCCACGGTAGTAGATGCGGCTCATGGCCTCATAGCGCTCCGAACCAGCCGTGTCCTGGGGGTGGCAGGGAAGCACTCAGCCGGTGGGGGGGCATCTCGGGGGTCCC
>NW_010973092.1:10397142-10397665 GCF_000737465.1 Haliaeetus leucocephalus
CCCACGGCAGGGGGGTGGGGGGTGGCCGGGGATGGCAGTGGGGCGCTGGCACAGCCCTCGCCCCCACACTTACCCAGATCCCCAGGGTCACCGTCTGGTCCCCCACGGACATCACCTTAGCCACGAAGGCAGCCCCGATCGTCTGGAAGGGAAGCAGGAGGGGCGGTGGGAACCGACCCCGGGGGACACCGGGGGCACTCGGCCCGAGGACACGGTGGGCATCTGGCCTGGGAACACGGACGGGAACCGGTCCGGGGACGCGGCGGGATCCTGCCCGGGGACGCGGCGGGCATCTGGCCTGGGAACACGGGGAAGGGGGAACCGGCCCGGGGGAACCCAGCCGGAAACTCGGTGGGGAAACGAGGGGGACCGGCCCGAGGACGAGCGGGGCACCATCCCTGGGACACCGTTCCGGGGACGTGGAGGAACCCCCCCCACACACTGCCCCGCGGTGGCCCGTCCGACGGCAGGGCCGGTGCCCGGTGCGGTCACTCACGTTCTGGTAGGGCCCGGGCCGGAAGCG
>NW_010973092.1:10397859-10400982 GCF_000737465.1 Haliaeetus leucocephalus
CCCCCCCAGGCCCTGTCCCCGGGGGTCCCACGGGGGCGGGGCCCTGTGCTCGCCCCCGCACCAGAGACTTCAGGGATGGGTGCCCCACACCAGCAGTTGCCAGGAGGCAGCTGGTTCTTCCTCTCCCTTAATACCACAGCTATTTTCCCCACCCCCGCAGTGCCTGGTGGGTCCCAGCCCCAGGGGGGCTGGGGGTTGGCCAGGAGCAGAGCCTGATGTTTTCTTCCCCCTCCCCATTTTAGCAAACATGTCCTGACTGAAGATATCGTGCACCGGGAGGTGACGGCGGACCACAAGCTGCTCTCCCGGCGGCTCCTGACCAAGACCAACCGGATGCCCCGCTGGGCAGAGCGCTTCTTCCCGGCCAATGTCGCCCACTCCGTCTACATCCTGGAGGACTCTATCGTGGACCCCAAGAACCGAACCATGACCACATTCACCTGGAACATCAACCACGCACGTCTCATGGTAGGTGCCCGCAGGCGGGCGTGTGGCCGGGTGGCAGGTGCCAGTCAGTGTCTGCAGCCACATTGTGCCTTGTGCAGGTGGTGGAGGAGCGCTGCGTGTACCAGGTGAACCCGGAGAACAGCAACTGGACCGAGGTCAAGCGGGAAGCCTGGGTCTCATCCAGCCTGTTTGGTGTCTCACGGGCCGTCCAGGTGAGTGCTGCCAACTGCTCGAGCAGCGCTGCGTACCCTCCTTTGGAGAGGCTTTAAAGCTGCTGCTCCTCCCTGCTCTACCCCTTCCTTGTGCTGGTTTTTCCACCCTTGCCCCTCATTCCCCCAATTCTCATGAACTCTTGGGGTGCCCAGAACCATCACTGCTGGTGGTCATGACCTCACCAGACGTTTGGGACTGGTCAAGCTGGGACAAAGCCCCAGGGGCTGTGTCTGACCAGGGAGCTGGGCTTGCACCTTCACTGACTTTTCCCTTGCAGGAGTTTGGTCTGGCCAGGTTCAAAAGCAACGTGACCAAGAGCACTAAGGGATTTGAATATGTGCTAGCAAGAATGCAAGGTGAGCACCCGAGGGCAGGCTGGGCCTGACCGGGATGGGTCTCTTAGAGTTACAGGCCACACTGGGAACACTTCAGTCCAGGGGCAGGTCGTGGCTTGAACTAATCCGACTGTGAAATCCTTGTCCTTTGCCCCCATGTCTTGGCACAGCCCGCTCTTCCTGAGCGGAGCAGCCAGGCAGCACTTAGAAGGCCGGGCAGGGGCAGAGTGCAGGCAGGAGGGGATGTAACGCAGCAGCAGTCACGTGCCTGCAGTTCCCCTTCTTGACGTGCCCTGACGCACGCAGGTCAGGAGCACCAGGCTCATCTTCCCCACCGCATGCGGAAGTCGCCTCTGTGCCTAGGCGATGGGGCTGGTCTAGCTTGCATCAGCTGGCACTCCTGTGCCAGGGCAGGGCGGAGGCCCGCTGGGGCTGGGTTAACAACTTCTATGTTACAGGAGAAGCTCCATCCAAAACACTGGTGGAGACAGCTAAGGAAGCGACCGAGAAAGCCAAGGAGACGGCTCTGGCTGCTACGGAGAAAGCCAAGGACTTGGCGAGCAAGGCAGCCACCAAGAAGAAGCAGTACGTGTGAGGGGCCGGGCATAGGTGGGCGCTGGCTGCACCAGAACAGATAGGAGCCTCCTTAGATTTTATATTTTTAAACAAACTGTACAAGTCTGACAATCAGCTGCTGTTAGACCCTTTCTGAGATGTAACTATCATTAAAGAATTTACTCCCACCTCAGACTGGGCCTGGGGCTGGCCTGGCTAGAGCAGAGCCCAGCGCTGTCCTCTCCGGGGATCCAGCCCGCTGCCTGGGGTCTGGGCTTGCAGGCAAGACGCAGGCAGGAGTTTCACCAAGTGCCTTTACTAGAACGGTGTCAGGTATGTACAAGAGAGGGGGGCGGCTGCAGGAGTGTGAAGGCAGGTTGCTTAATGCATTCGTTTCCCCTTCCTGGCTCTCCAGGGGCTGCAGAGCCCTGCTGTAGGCGTGTCTGCTGGGGGTGGCACTGCCCCAGACCCACGCCAGGCAGCCCCCGGCCCCCAGCCTGCCTGGGCGCGCATGAGGGGGAGGCAGGAGGGTGTCCCTGTGACAGCCAGGCCCTCATCCAGTGGCTCTTGCAGTACATTCTGGTGCACAGCGGGTGCCACAGTGCTGTGCCAGCCCTGTGCGCCCAGCGCCGTGGCTGGTACTGCTTAGTGGCCCAGCTGTGGGGGAGCCAAGCCGGGTGCTTGTACCCACCCCATGGCCCCTTACCCAGGCAGCCGTGATGAGGCCAGCGGAGGCTGCGTTTCTGGCAGCGGCAGGCAGGGAGAAGGCAGGCAGGCAGTGCAGGAAAGGCAGCAGGCACTGTCAGGACGCGGGGCTGCGAGGGCTGGAGTAGCTGTGGTCCCTCCCGGTGCAGAAGCTGGGCAGCAGGTCCCCACTGAACACTGCACCGTCCACCTCTATCTCAGCATCCTCTGGGCACCAGGGAGGGCAGGGGGATGCTGGGTTAGGCCCCTGGCAGCCTCCCCTTCCCTGCCCACCCTCCCTCCCCTCACTCACCTCCCTCGGAGGGTTCTGAGAGCTGGGATGAGTCTAGGCTGTCTGCCCGTGCCCGTTCCCCTCCTGTGGGTGAGAGCAGCCGTTCCAGCCGCCGCCGCAGGCTCCGCTGCCGATTGCGCAGCCGGTCCTTGGCCCTCCGTGCCCTCAGCTCTTGCTCCTCCAGTCTCTGCAGGGATCCAGTGAACCGTAAACAGGGTCCTAAGCTGGGCGGCCCTGTTGCCTCTTGGGGGCCCTCTGGCCAGGTCCCCGGCTGGAGGGCCCCTGAGAGGTGGCAGAGCCACCCCCCTCACCTGGATGTGAAGCCGTGCACGGTGCAGGAGGCTCAGCGTGGTGGAACGGGCCGGCCCCGCGCCTACCGGCACCTGCTGCTTCAGCCGCTCCAGGCAGCACCGGAGCTGGGCTCTCCTGCGGCCGGGGCAGGGGGGGGACACGGGTGAAACGGCTGTCAGTCCCAAGGGGCCACGGGCACGGCCACCTCCTGCCCCGCCGCTCCCCACCCCCGTACCTGTGCTTCTCCAGCGCGTTGTGCACCGACCTGCGGGAGAGCCCCCGGCGATCAGAACCGGCGCTACCGGC
>NW_010973092.1:10400999-10401519 GCF_000737465.1 Haliaeetus leucocephalus
CCCCCCGCCACCAAGCCCCACCGCTCACCTGACGCTTCCCACGGCCCGGCGGGACCGCGCGGGGCAGAGCGAGGCGTAACCGTGCTCGGCCTCGGCCAGGCACGGCGGGTACCGGGGACCGACCGCCCCGCGCTCCCGCCGCTCCAGGAACTCGGCCGCCTGCAGCAGCACCTGGATGCTGGTGACCGCCGGCTCCATGGCTGGGGAGGACGAGCCGCGCGCTCATTGGCTGTTGGGCGCCCCGGGGCGCTGACGTCGGCGCGGCGGGGAAACAAATTCGGGCGGGAAAGCGCGTGCTTCAAATTTGAATCGGCGGGAGGGACGGGGCGGGATACGCCCCCTCTACCGCTCGGCCACGCCCCCGAGTGGGTGCGCCCGGGTCCAGGTCCATGCACGCCCGTGGGGGGACGTGTCGGTGCGTGTGCGGTCACGCCGGTGGGACGGAACGCGCGCGTGTGTGTCCACGTAAGCCAGGCTGCCTGCGTACTCCCACTGCCACCCAGCCCACGCGGGGCACCCC
>NW_010973092.1:10401529-10405632 GCF_000737465.1 Haliaeetus leucocephalus
GGGGGGGGGTGGCCAGGCTCCGGGCACGGCCCGGGCCGCCCCGGGGCACCCGCCGTCATGTGAGGGCTGTTTGCACCGTCTCAGACCAGGCCCCGGGGGGGGCGGAGGGGGGGAAGACTCTGCCCCGGGCCCAACAGCAGCCAAAGTTCACCTGGAAAAAAAAAAAAACCAACAAACCACCACGAAGCACAGCTCCAGCACGGGAGGGGGCAAGGACGCAGGGGCACGCGGCTTGCCGAAAGCGAGACACAGCCACAGTGCGTCGGGTGAGGCGGTCCTGCGCCCACCATGGCCCTGGCCCCGCCAGCGTGGGACACAGGTTGCCGCCGTGCGTGGGGTCTCGCCACCATGCGTGGGGTCCGGCTGCCGTGCCCACCCGGCCCTGTGGGGCCGCAGAGCCACCCAGCAGCCCTGAAGTCCACCCAGCAGTCCTTTTCCCCCCAGGCCCAGTCTGCGGCCTCCTATGGATGCGGATCTGGCACGGGGGGGCTCTCACTGGCTCCGGGCACGCCGTGGCGCAGGCGAGAGGTGCGTGGTGTAGCAGTGCGTGCAGACACGCACGGGTTTCAGCTGGCCGTAGTGTGGCAGCGCCGCGGCATGCGGCGAGCATCGGGCACAGAAGATCTGCCGGGAAAGGGCCGGAGTGGGGCTGAGTGGAGCTGGGCCCCCGGGAGACCCCGCGCACCCCAGCCCGGCCCACTCCTACCTTCCCGCAGCTGCGGCAATGGTGCCGGCGGCGCAGTAGTGTGAAGGGCGAGCGGCAGGCAGAGCACTGGCTGCATGTGCTGTCCGGCACCCACTCAGGCAGCTGGCAGGCACCTGCTGGGCAAAACACATCGGTAAAAGCCCCCCACCCTGTCCCCCATCACCACGCCAGCCCCGGGAACATCCCCGGCCCCCTGCCTGGACCCATGCTCCTGGGTGTCCTATGGCTGCTCTGCTGAGCCAGCCCCAGGCAGGACATGGCAACTGTCCCTGCATGCCTGAGGCTGCCCAAGGCAGCCGGACTCCCCCCACCAGGCAGGATCAGGTCAGGATCAGCCCCAGCCTCACACCCTGCCCCAGAGCCATGGCACCCCGGGCAGCCCCTTACCTGCCCTCCGGAGCCCGGCAGCCTCCGTGGGGCTAGAGCACAGGGGGCAGTCGGCCACACGAGGAGCATCCGCTGTACATGGGTCACCGTCCTCTTCTTCTGCGGGGACAAGGTCTGTGGTAGTCCAGCCAAACCAGGGCTGGGCTCAGCCCCGTGGGGCTGGACACTGTGGCCACGTTGTCCCCATGCCTGGGGCTGCGGCCTCGTCTCACCAGGGACAGGCGATAGGCAGGGCAGAGAGGAGCCGTCCCTCATGTCCCCAGGGGTTACTTACGGCTGGCACTCGGCTCCTCCGAGGACTCTGCCTGCGAGGCGACAATCTTGAAGACCGTTTTCAAGATGCTCCGCAGGTCACTGGCAAAGTTGGTCTGGAGCTGATCGGCCACCCCTGCACGGGGAGGGTGGGGGGTCAGGGTGCTGGGGGTGGGGTCAGGGTGCTGTGGGGGGTGGTGAGGGGGTCACTCACCCGAGATGCAGACAAAGAGGGTGTGCAGCATGTCCTTAGTGCTGCTGTAGCGGGAGCGCAGCTCTAAGCAGCGGGCACCCGGGGTGGCATCAAGCCCCGTCCCTGGGCTGCTCTCGGGAGGCTGGAGGCTGCACAGGAGGGAGGTGACAGTTACCCCAGGGGTGGCACAAAAAGTCCCCTTCCCAGTGGGTGGGGATCTGCCACCTTGGCCCCGCTCCCTCCCTGCCACACACCCCCATTGTGAGTTGGTGCCCGGGTTGTCCACTGCACCGGGGGGTCCCGGCTGCGTCGTGCAGGTGGGGGGTGGTGGGGTGGCATGGGCGACCTCCAGCAGACCCCAGGGAGCAGGGGGGTCTGCTCTGGGCATGGCTGCCCCCCAGGCTGGGGAGGTGGCTGGAACGCAGGAATCCTCCAGTTCGGCTGTGCACAGGCTCCTCTCCAGCAGGCAGAGCTCCTCTGCCGACAGCACCTGCAGCAGGTCCCTGTGGCAAGGGGATGGTGTCAGCCCCACGTCATGGCCCCAGTGTTGCCCCACGGCCCCACCCACGGGTGCCCATCGCCCCCCCTGCCACATACCTGATCCTCTTCAGGAGGTTGTAGAAAGGGCTGAAGACCTGGGACATTTGCTCAGGGCTCCGCTCCAGGCTGAGGGGACCCTCGGGGTAGATGAGGAGGCCACTGCGAGGGGACAGAGCCCAACTCACATCTGGGGGTTGCCCAGGACCCCATGTCTCCAGGGGGAGAAGGGGCTGCTACAGGGCAAGGAGCACCCAGCCAGCCATGTTCACCCCCTTCTCCAGGGGGCTGCACCCACCTGATAATGGCCAGGCGAGGGATGGTGAACATCAGCAACGGTTCATAGCCATCGATCATCTCCTGGGTCAAGTAGCCCAGGCGCAGGGCTCTGAGGGGACACACACCCTTACAGTGGGGCCAAGCCCCGGGACGCTGCCCTACCCCTGAGGCTGCGGTCCCTGCCACCCCCGGCCTGGCGCATGGTGCCCCTCACCTCTCCACCGTCTCACAGAAGAGCACAATGATCTCTTGCTGCCTGTAGATCTCCTCGGGAGACTTCACTGCCACCAGCGAGGACACATAGCTGGAGAGATGGGGGGACTGTGAAGCTCCTCCAGCCCTGGCACAGCACACCTCCCCCCAGCACCCTAACCCTGGCCCCCACCTCAGCTCGAACTCCGCGAAGAGCCGGTCGAACTGGATGAGCACAGCCCGGACGGGCTCCGGGTAGGAGCCGGGCTGGCTCAGGCTCTGCTCCCGCAGCACTGTCCGCACCAGCTCCAGGCTGCACAGTAGATTCCTGGCCTGGGGCCGCAGCTGTGCTCCGTCCACCTCCTCCACCTCCAGGAAGGTCCCAGCCAGGAGACACTACCAGGACCAGGGCAGCCATCAGGAGCCAGCGCCTGAGGCAGCGCAGCCCCTACCCCCAGGGCCAGCCCATGGCGGGGTGTGCCATCCTGGCTGGTGCCCATTGCCCCCCAGCTTGGGGGAGCCAGACGCCATCACCCACCCCAGGACGGCATCCCCAGGCTCACCTCGGCGGCAAACAACATGTGGTTCCCCAGGCTGTCCACCAAGAGTTCCTCGGGGAACTTGACCAGGTAGTCACGGCTGTGCCGCTGTGTGGGAATGCACTCCTCCATGATCCGCTCCAGGACGGCCAGCAGGTGAGCCTGGGGAAGGCAGGGATGTCACCTGCGGCCACCCAGGTGTCCAGGGTCACAGCGGGGCCCAGGCTGCCCCCATACCTGGCTGAGGTGGAGCTGGTTGAGGAGCACCAGGTACTGCTGCGGGTCCAGCTCAGCATCCAGCCCGTTGATCTCGGCCACCACCCGCGTCACCCTCTCGTCGGCAAAGAAGAACTGGGAGAGCAGGCGGGAGTCGGAGCGCTGTGGGGAGAGCAGAGGGGTGATGGTGGGAGCACCCCACAGCTCCGGGTGCTGGGCCAGGGGGAACCCAAATCTCCTGTGCCCACAGCCAGGCAGGGCGGGGGCTGCTGGGGTTTGGTCCCCTGCAGCTGGTCCCTGTGGGGCAGCCCCGGGTCCACGAACACACACTCAGGCAGGTATGTGGGACCCCCATGGCGGCTCCAGCTCAGCCAAGCTGTGCCGGGGGCAGGCAGCCCCCAGCCGAGCCCTCCCGGGGAGCGCCGCCGTCCCCACCCACCCGTGCCTCAGTTTCCCCAGGGGCAGAGCAGGATGAACAAGCTCGGCCGCATCCCGGCAGCGTGGGCACGGATCCGTGTGCAGCTGTAAACACCGGCTCAGGTGAAAGGTCCGTGGGGAGCCCCGGCGGGGAGCGGGCAGCCCGGAGAGACGCTCCTCGCCCCATCTCCCCCCCCAGACCCCCGCGGGGCCGTGGAGATGGAGGGGGCCGGGGAGGGGAGGATTCTCCTCACCCCGGGAACGGGCGGCGCCGGGACGGGCGCTGAGCTGCCCGGTCCTGCCCGCTGCTGCCCGCACCCCCGCCGCACCTCCAGCCCCGGGGCCGGGGCACCGCTTCCTCCTCCCGCTCCTCCCCGGCGGGCCC
>NW_010973092.1:10406035-10408149 GCF_000737465.1 Haliaeetus leucocephalus
GCTTTCCCGCTGCCGGGTGGCAGGAGGCGGCCGCCGCTCGACGGACCGGTTCCCTGTGGCGACACGGGCGAAGGCGGGTCCCCCGTGGGGTGGGCAGGGTGCCCCCGCCGGCTGCCCCCGCTCCCCCTCCCGGTGCCGCGCCCCCGTCTCGGTTCCTGGCTCCAATTCCCGGCTGCAACCCCCGGGGCTGCCGGTTCTCCCCTCCCGGTGCCCGGGCCCTCCCAGTTCCCTGGCTTTTCCCTCCCGGTTCCCCTCTCCCCGCAGCCCCCGAGGCCCAACCTTCCGGGGACAGGGACACCCCCGAGATCCGGCCCTGCAGCCCCTCTTAGCCCCGAGCATCCCCGGGCTGGTGGGGGGGCACTGGGGGGAGGCACCCGCCTGCTCTCTGCTGCATGGGCTGTGCAGGGCATGGGGTGCAGAGCGGGGTGCTGCAGTGGGAGGGGGGCAAAGCAGCCCCTCGGCGGGAGCAGAAGGGGCCGAGTGGCCAAGGAGGGATCAAGGAGGGTGCTCAGGGCGCTGGACACAGAAAGCCACCCATGCCATGCTGGAGGAGGTGGCTGCTCCTGTGCCACTCCAGGCCTGGCACTGCTGCCACAGGATGTGGGTGCCGATAATTCAGGTGGCTGAAAGCCTAATGGGGTGGATTCACAGGTAAAATATCCACCGAGGACAATTAAACAAACACAGTGGCAACACCGCGGCTTGAGGAAGTTCCTGAGTCACGGTGACCCCGCGGCACCCAGGCTGAGCCAGCTGGGTGCGGGTGCAGGGCTGGCCCCAGCGCTGGGGCTCCGCGTGTCCCCACGGGCTCCCGCTCTGGTTTTGGCCAGGCAGCGTGTCCTGCCTCCCGTGGCTGGGGGTCCCTGTGCGCGCAGTGAGCCTGGAGCCCTGCCTGTCCCACAACTGCGGGCAGCACTGCCACAGCATTTTTGGGGGCACAGCAGGTTTTCCTTGGCGGCCAAGCGTTCCACGCATCCCTGTGTCACCAGCACCGCACTCTGCCCCACTGAAGGAGGGCAGCTCTGGTGACTTGAGGTGTGGTATGGAGCGAGACCCGGCCTCACACAGACCAATGCCACGATGGGGGGTTTTGGGGTGATGCGTGGCACCGAGGCTGGCAGGGAGGCGAGGGGCTGAGCCGGCCCCCAGCTCTCTTTGGGGGGGGGCACCCCAGGGCTGTGGGACCTGGTGCACCGGGACCACGCAGAGGGGCAGCAGACTCCCGTGGGCAGCCTGGGATCAGGCAGAAGCAGGAAAGCTGGGGCAGTGGGTACTGCACTGCCTGGCTGCACTGCGCTGCATGGGGGGAGCAGGGGAGCCCTGCGCTGGGACCAGGGCATGGGGTGCAGTGTGTAGGGCTTGCCCTGCCTGGACATGGTCACGCAGCTCCAAGGATGCTGTGGTGCTTAGCATGGTGCTGCACAGCCAAGAGGCACTCACCCAGGGTACCGGGAGAGCACTGCTACACAGGGACGGGGTGCAGAGGGGCTGGAAACCCACACATGTGCCATGTGTTCTTCCACCAGTGGGAAGGCTGGGGCAGTGGGCTGCTCATCCACGCTGCAGCGGCCGTACCTGTGTGCCAGGGTTGGAGTGCAGGGGAGCTGCAACCCATGTGTTGGTCCAAGGCTATGTGTCTGGGGTCATGGTGCTGAGCACGGCACTGCACAGCCAGGATGCATCCAGGGTACCAGGAGAGCATCGTTACACGGGGATGGGATGCAGAGGGGCTGGAAAGCCGCATGTGCACCCCAGGGTCATGCAGGAAGGCCAGGGCAGCGGGCAGCATGCTGCACAGCTGCAATGGGTTGGGGGTACCAGTGTGCCAGGACCGAGGTGCGGGGGAGCTACAAACGCATATGTGGGTGTGTGCGTGGGGCTGAGGACGCTGCAGTGCTGGGATGCACCCAGGGTACCCACAGAGCTCTGTTACACGGGGACGGGGAGCAGAGGGGCTGGAACCCACGCGTGCATTGTGGGGTACTGCAACCCCAGGAAGGCCGGGGCAGTGGGGAGTGTGGGTGGGGGTACCGGTGTGCCAAGGCTGGGGTGTGGGGGAGCGGTGTCTGGGGCTGGGACGCCCCGAAGGCACCGGCGCTTTTTAGGACCCGGGG
>NW_010973092.1:10408211-10408655 GCF_000737465.1 Haliaeetus leucocephalus
GCCAGGTGGCGCTCTGTGGCGCGTCGCTGCCCTCTCACAAAATGGCGGCCGCAGCTTCACCTCGCCGGGCCTTTCTCCCCTCCCTCCTTCCCCCCGGGCAGGGGCCGGACGGGCCGCGCCGCCATATTGGCTGTTGTCCTGGCTGCGGCGGGCGGCGGGCCGCGCTCGCCATGACTCGCAGGCGGAACAAGGCAACAGCGGCGGGTGGCTCCGGGCCTCGCCGTGAGAGGGTGGGGGGTTCCGACGCTGGTCCTCCTCCCCCTCCTCCGCCACCGCCGCCGCCACCGGAACCGCCCGCCCCGCCTGAGGTGGTAGTGGCGGCGGGCAGCAGCGGGGAGCCCGGCAGAGCCACCGCTCAGGTACCGGGATAGGCCCTGCGGCGGGGAAGGGGCTGTCTCTGAGGGCATTTCAGTCGGTGCGGGGATGGGGCAGGGCCCGGGGGGG
>NW_010973092.1:10408974-10417129 GCF_000737465.1 Haliaeetus leucocephalus
ACCCCGGCCTCGGAGCATCCCTGAGGCACCCCTCCTTGAGGCCCTGATGCCCCCCCATCTCTCTCTTCCCGGTTTTGGAGGGTCCTCTGCACCTTCAGGGGTGGTGGTGGGGAAGCCCCGGTAGAAGCACGCTACTGGGGTGCGCTTTGCGTGGGGGGGTGGGGAGCCACGCTGAGGTGAGCGGGGAAGGTGGGAGGTGAAGCCTAAGCCCTTCTCTGAGGGGCTTGGCTGGCTTGGGATGCGGGAGCTACTTTTTACAGCATCCTGGGGCAGGCGTGGGGCAGGGATGGGTGTGCAGGTAGGGCCTGACCTTGGCTTTTGCTGGGCTGGGTGGTGGAGCCGGCTTGTGGCTTTGGGTTGCGGATGTGTTGAGCTGCAGCGGTACTTTGGGATGCCTCTGGCAGATGGCCGGGGCGTTGGGGGCTTCCACTGGTGTGTAGCATCTTGGGGACTCATCTCTCTCAGCAGCTAGGGAAAACTGATCTCTGTCTTTCCTGGGGAGGGTGGATCAGCCAGCAAGCCTGTACACCACCTTTGCATGCTACTCCCCCTGGCATGACGAGCAGCATGAGAGCAAAGGGCTCTTCCAGCCCCAGGGTCTGTGCACCCCTTACTCCGTCCCTGTGTGCAGGGAGATCTGTGTACGCTCTGGAGGGCAGAGCCCCGGGCTCAGGGACAGGCGTGCTCGCTCGGGTGGTGTGGCGTGCTTCAGAGGGTGTTCTCATAGCTCCTTCTTGCGGGAGGGTCCAGCCCTGCCACAGGGTGATGGCAGGTGGCTCGAGCATCTGCCAAACAGGCTGCGGGCTGGCTCCCGCGCCTCTCGCTGCCTGACATCCCTTGACGCGCCTGGCTGCTGCTGCCTGCTCTGGGTCGTGGGCAGGGAGCCCGGGGGTGGGTCCCAGGTCTGGATGCGCTGGGTGGGTTGGGGAGAGCTGTCCTCTTGCCTGCTGTGCACGGTGGTGGCTGCGTCTGCCTCTGCTGAGACATGGGCTGGCCTGGGAGTCCCCTTCTCCCTGTGGCTGTCTGGGCGGGTGGGCAGGGGAGCTGTCCGTGTCGTCGTCCCCCCCCCGCTCTCCTTGGCCTCTGACCTTTGCTTCACCTTGAGCCTGGGAGACGCCATCTGTTTTGCAGCAGCAGTTCAATGTGCGGCTCATTGTTGTGGGGCCCCGCTGTGGCGGCAGACAATGGGGGCCCCCTTGCCCGCGCCACGCTGGGTTTGTCACGGCTGTCAGGCCTCTGGTGAGCCCGCAGGCTGTGGCCCGGCTCCTGCTGCAGCACTGGGCAGGAAGCCCCAACCTGGCTGCCCTGTAAGGGGAGAGCTTGAAGCAGCGCCGGGGGCTGCACCCCACCCCGGCGCATCTGCGCCGCCGGCTGCGCAGAACAAAGAGGCGGGCGGAAGGGCCTGGGGCTTTCTGGTAACGCAGTGGGGGGTCTGCGACAGGCAAGGAGGGAGGGTTGTGGCTGCCAGACCCCTCTTCGTATCCTTGTGTGGCGATTTCTATGGGTCTCGCTTTGCTTTGCGAGTCCCCTTGGTCCCACTGTACCAGAGGTGATAATGGGAGTTGCTAGTGGCCTCCCAGCCTTGCTTGGTGGTGGGGCTGGCTCTTTAGCACAGTGTGATCTTCCCAAGGGTCCGGAATGCTCTCAGCTGGCACATGGCAGGCTGGCAGCAGGTGGGCAGCCTGAGGCTGCTCTCCTCCAGTGGGAGAAGGTGCAATCCCACATGTGGCCTACAAGAAATTCTCTGGTTTGGTGTCAGTGTCCCAAGGTCTCATTTGCTGCCTCATCTGCCCTGCACCTGCGCCGACCTGTTGCCCTGCTGTGTGGCAGATCACACCTGGGGTGACTCATCGTCTGTGTGTCCTTTTGCAGGTGCTGCCCACCGCCAACCAGTCAGTGCAGACGTGCTGCCTGCTCTGTCACCGGGAGCGCAAGGACTGGGGAGGGCCGTCCCACAATGGGCTGGTTTCCCCAGGCGAGAGGCTGCCACCAGACTTCGTGCCAACGCTTGTGCAGAACCTCTTGGGAGAAATGCCACTGTGGATCTGCCAGAGCTGCCGGAAGAGCGTGGAGGAGGAAGAGCGGCGGGCGGTGCAGGAGCAGGCCCTGGCGGTAAGTGGTTACAGAGCTGGGGTTGGAAAAGCCAGAGCTGTAGCTCCCAGGACCGTGGCGTTGACCGCCCTGTGACACTGGCTGGGTGTGCAGGTCCCCTCCTCACTCAGAGATGAGCACCTCAGACATCCCAGCCTTGCTGCTCTCTACAGCCATGCTGCTCTCCCCAGGGCTGCTGCTGGCTCCTCGGAGAGCGACTGTGGTAGGGCAGAGTGTGGTGCTGCAGAGGCTTGTTCAGCAACCTGTGTTGGGTTGGAGCTGCCTGCCTGGCAAGGCTGGCAGTGTTGCTGCTTCTCTGCCAGCCCTGCTCCACTGTGCATTGTGCCACGTCCCCACTGGCCCCAAGGCTGCTCCCTGCCGTTACACAGGTCTCCTCGGAGCGGCAGCATGTGCCAGGGCAAGTGCTTGCCCATGCATGGAGCTCGGGGGAAGAGAATTTCCCTCCTGCTTGGCTTTATTTAACCCTGGCCTGGTCTGAGCGGGACCGGAGCAGGTGTGTGGCCCTTGGCACAGCCCGGCCATGCTGGTGGGGGCTCTGGGAGCCAGGCTGTGTTCTGTTGGACGGATGGGCTGGTTGCCACCCGCAAGACAGTGACAGGAGCGGCTCTCATGTGCTGAGCCACTGCCTCAGGGCAGTGGAGAGGGTCTCTGTGCCAATGCCCTGGGGCCAAAGGCCTCCCCTCCCAGCCTGCTGCTGCTTCACTCTGTTTTCCTTGCCAGGTCTCGTTATCGCACACATCCTGCAAGTCGCAGTCTTGTGGGGGTGGCTCCCACTCCTCTTCCTCCTCCTCCTCCTCCTCCTCTTCCTCGTGCCACGGGAACTCAGGGGACTGGGACCCCAGCTCTTTCTTGTCTGCTCACAAGCTCTCGGGCCTCTGGAACTCCCAGCACACCAACGGGGCCGCACAGGGCAGCCCCCTCGGGGCCCCCCCTGCTGCACTAGGTGAGTTGAAGCCAGCCGTGGGGTTGAGCAGGACTTTCTGCCCAGTCCTTGGCTTAGGTGGTTTCCTTTTGGGCACCCAGCTGGTGGGCAGGGATGGGCAGGCTGGGCCTCTGAATGCCAGTGCCAGCAGGATGGCTGGATCCCTGCAAAGGCAGAGGGTGCTGGGAGCTGGCCCTAGCTCCACTTTCCTTCCAGGTGACAAGCACCCCAGCCTCGCTCTCTCTCCGGAGTGCGCCAGCCAGGTGTCTGCCATGGCGCCGGGGCTCAAGGCCTGTCCCTACAGCCACGCAGCCTCCCCCACCTCCAGCAGCGCCGCCCCGGGCTCACCTCTGCCTACCTCACTTGACTTTTGCAAGACGCTGCCGAAGCAGTTCAAAAGCATGTGCCGGAGGGCCACCCCGCCAGGTGCGTGCCCAGGGGCAGGGCTGGCCTTATCCTCCTGGCCCACTGCTCCACGTGGCCCTCACTGCCCCAGTGCCTTTCCCCTTACTCTGCTCTCCCTGGGGCAGGGCTGAATCCTGCAGGGGAGATGAGATGCCGCTGAGGCCCCTTGCTTGCAGGGGTGGCTTCTAGCCCGAGTGCCCTGCTGCCTGGGGGGGAGGCAGCATTTGTCCTGTGGAGAAGCAGCCCATGCAGAGGTGGTGGGTGGCTCCAAGCCTGGCCCTGGCCCACGTGGGACAGCTGGTGTCTGACTGTCTCTGCTCCTGCTCCTCTGCAGGTGAGGCCTTCCACTCCTCAGAGCATCATCAGCACTCGGACCTCACTGCTCCTCCCAACAGTCCCACGGGCCTCCCCTCCCAGCCGCCAGCGCTGATCCCCTCCAAGCAGACGCCTGCCCATTCGGGGCCCTTCGGCTCCCCGCCCCACATCCCGCTGGGCACCTCCCCACAGGCTGCACTCTTCCCTGCGCCCAGCACGCAGGTGGCAGCCCCAAAGTCAGCATCCGAGTCCCCTCCCACTGGTGCGGTCTCACACAGCCCAGGGTCGTGTAAGAGCCCTCACCTGCCCCCTGCCAATGTGCCGCTGCTGAAGATGCCGCCTCCACTCTCGGGCTGCACTCATCCCTGCAATGGGCACTGCAGTACTTCGCTCATCCCTCCTCCCGCCTCCCACCAGCTGCCCAGCACGAACAGGTGAGTAGAGGAGCCCTGCCTGCTTCCAGCCTGTCCTCGCTGGGCAACGCACCCTTTCTCCCACCCCTGCCCGTGGATGTGCTTTTCCCTGCGGAGGGACCGGCTGCCCTGGCGTGGTGGTGCAGAGAGCCGCTGTGTTTGTGGGCCAGTTCCGCTGCTGCAGACCCCTGGTCTCTGAGGGTTGAGCTCTTTTTCTCCCCACGTGTCTTCTCCCTGCGGTTGTCCTTTAGTACTGTGGTGCAGAAGAGACTGTGCTTGCTCCTCCTCCAGCTAAAAGACCCAAAGGAACCACCCGGTCAACCTGCTGTTGGCCAACAGGACCTTTGTCAGTGAGACCCGTCGGGCAGCTGTGGCACTGAGCAAAGGTCCTCGAGAAGATGAAGCCTGTGGACTTGTTCTGCTCGCCTGCTCCCCTGGCCCTCTCTGGGCTGCCTGTGCCCTGGAAGAGAGCACGCTGAGTCGCGGGTGCTGGTTCCTCTCCGCTGATTAGCGCTCCCTGCGGAGGGCCAGCCAGGTCCCGAGCTGGAGCTCGAGGAATGGCGCTGTGGGCCGTGCCCTGGCCTCCCTGTCTCTGAGCTGGGTAGTCTGTGCCTGTGGGAGCCGGGCCTGCCTGCACGTGGGGATGTCTGGCAGCTGCATGCAGTTCCAGCGTTTCTCACCTGTGCTACCTGCTGCCCCCAGTGAGTACCGCTCCCTGTCCTGGAATCAGCTTGTGGCCTGGCAGAGGGACACTGCTTTCTGGAGCTCTGGTGCGCCAGCCTCCTGCCTGCCAGAGGCCCTGGGGGGCGAGGAGCTACAGATGTCTTCTGCTGTGGGCTCCTCTGGCATCTCCCCCAGAGGAGGAGGATGCAGGGGAGGGGGTTTGTCTGCCCTGCAAATCCTTCTGCTCGGGCACAGGCTGCCCTGGGAGGGGTGTTCCTACACATGTAGTGTGGGGCAATTTTTGAGACCCCCTGGCTCCCGCTCACCTCTGGCGCTTCTCCCCTTCTCCTCAGGGATCCCTCTTGCAAAGGGCACAAATTCCCAAACGGTACCAGCTGCCACCCGCCGCAGCCATGCGAGGCAGACGAGGGGCTCGGGGAGGACGAGGACAGCAGCTCGGAGCGCAGTTCCTGCACCTCCTCCTCCACCAACCAGAAAGACGGGAAGTTCTGCGACTGCTGCTACTGTGAGTTCTTCGGCCACAACGCGGTGAGTGAGGGGCTGGTCTGCAGCCACCCCTGGTCCTTGCGCTCTGCTCTGCGGTGAGACGTTACATGGTCCGTGTGCTGAGAGTGCGGAGGTGGGCAGGTCTGGCCACGGCTGTTTCTCCATGGGTGTGTGCATCCCCCACTTTGTTTCCAACCTGCCTCATTAGCCTGCTGGTCCCTTTGCTCCCGACTCACAGCTGCCTGCCCAGCCCTGGGGCTTGGTGCAGCCAAGCCAAACCCTGTGGCTTTGTGGTGGAAGACTTCAGCAGGGGCTGTGCCGACTCGTCTTACTGAGATCTCGGGGGAGGGAGCGGTTGGGGAGGTCGGCGGGGGACTGGTGTGGGAGCCAGGGCTGCCTGCGCGTCACGCTGGCTTCGAGCGCCTGCCCGGCTGACAGTGCTTGCTTCCTGCAGCCCCCGGCCGCTCCCACGAGCCGCAACTACGCTGAGATCCGGGAGAAGCTGCGTTCGCGCCTCACCAAGAGGAAAGAGGAGCTGCCGCAGAAACTAGGGCACAACAGCAGCTCAGGAGAGCCCGCTGTGGACCACCGCAACGTGGACGAGCTGCTGGACTACATCAACAGTACAGAGCCCAAGCCCTTGAACAGTGCCAAGGCAGCCAAGCGGGCGCGACACAAGCAGAAGAAGAAGGTGAGGCTGGGCAGAGGGAAGCGCTGCCTGGGGCAGTCTGCAGGAGGGTGGTCAGGACAAGACTGTGCCCCTTGAAGGGCTTTGCCTTCTCTCCGTCATGTCTATTTGGTTTCTTGAGCTCCGTGTCCTTTGCTGCCCTCTCACCTGAGGTGACAGCAATGCCTGTCTCTGTGCAGGGCTTCCCCTTCCTCTGTTCCTGCAAAGGGTGGCCCAGCCCTCCTGGGCGCTTTGGGCTGCGCTGTCCTATCTGCTCCGTACCGTGTCTCTGACAAACGCCATGCATTTGTGGTGGGGAGAGGCAGTGCCGTGATGGCTCATGCTGGTGCCTTGTGCCCAGAGCAGTGTCTGGTGTGCAGCGTGGTAGCTGTTGCAGTGCCTGTGGAGGACATGGGGTGTCCGTGCTGAGCGCCAGCCCTTGGGTTTGCTGCCTGACAAAGCTGGTGCAAGGCTAGCTGCGTGGCCTGTGCCTGTGACTCTGTGGCCCAGGCCACCTGATCCTCATGGCACCTGTGTTGCAGGAGAAGGAGAAAGCCCAGCTGGAGGCAGAGGCCCAGAAGCGGGCAGAGCGCACCCCTGCAGCCAGCCAGGCCAGGGAGCCGGCTGAGGAGAAGCTGCTGGAGTGGCCGGAGCTGGAGCTGGAGCGGGTGAACAGCTTCCTCAGCAGCCGGCTGCAGGAGATCAAGAACACCATCAAGGACTCCATCCGGGCCAGCTTCAGCGTCTACGACCTCAACCTGGACGTCAATGACTTCCCCAAGAAGGCAGCTGTCCTGGAGCAGAAGAACCTGCTCTCCCACCTCAATGGCTCCTCTGACCTGCAGGACATAGACCTGGCTCTGGCCCCGCTCAGCCTAGGCCCCGCCAAGAACCACGCACTGCTGCGGAGTGAGCTGGGCCCCCGATGGGGCGAGGGGCCTGGGGAGCCGCCACCAGCCCCGGCGGCCGAGAACGGTGTGGTGAAGCGCCTCAGCGCTGTGCCCAGCCTCTCCCGCATGATCTGGGTGCAGTCCAAGGCTGCGGACTCTGCTGCAGACGGCAGCGGGCTGAGCCCGGAGCCCAAGGAGGGACCGCAGGCCAAGGGGCCAGAGCCACTGGAGCCGGTGCCCGCGGGGAGCCGGCAACGGAAGAACAAGCGGCAGAGCGGGCAGGCGAAGAAAGGGGAGGGCGCTGCCGCAGGACCCGGTGGCCAGGCCCGGCTGGAGAGCCCTGGTGTGAAGGGGCAGGTGCTGGGAACCAAGCACCCTTCTAAAGCCGGCGCCCCGGAGCCGCAGCGGGCGGCCGGCTGTGCCGAGCTGGGGGAGAGCGGGAAGGGGCAGCCCTGGGGCTGCAGCGGTGGCGGCAGGCTGGAGAAGGAGAGAATCGGCGAGTGGAAAGGCCGGAGGGGAGAGGGCAAAGTGGAGCTGCCGGAGCCAGCGCAGCCGCAGCAGCAGCCGCCTGCCGTGGCTGCAGGGGACCGGCAGCTGCCTGCCCCCCCTGCCCTGGGGGGCTCACCCCAGCCCAAGGGCAAGAGCAGGAAGAGCCGGAACAAGGTGGAGAAATCCAGTACCTCGATCGGTGAGTGCTGGGAGTGCCGCTCTATGCCGCCATCTTTGCGGTGGCCCCTTCCTCCCCTCCGCCCTGCCAGCCCCCTGCCCGTCCGGCAGTGCTGACCCTCTCCCTGCCCCTCTGCTTTGCCAGATGACGTGTTCCTGCCCAAGGACCTGGACGGGGCAGAGATGGACGAGACTGACAGAGAAGTGGAGTATTTCAAGAGGTGAGGAGGGGGCAGCCCCGGGGGGGGCCAAGCCCAGCCCGGGGAGGGGGCAGGTGGGCAGAGGGGCTGGTGGCCGACCGGGGCTCTCCTCTCCCTGCCAGGTTCTGCCTGGACTCGGCCAAGCAGACGCGGCAGAAGGTGGCGGTGAACTGGACCAACTTCACCCTGAAGAAAACCACTTCCAGCGCAGCCCAGTGAGGTGCGGGGGGGTGGGCTGCCCCCCACCCACCCGCCGCTCGCCTCTCCTCACTGTGCCCCCCGCCCCGCCCCGCGGGCCCCCGCCTCGCCTCGGTGGGGTCCCCTCCTCTGCGGGGGGGGCCCCGGTGCTCTCCTGCCCCGCGGGGACCCCCGGGGCTCCCCCCATCTTCCTCCTG
>NW_010973092.1:10417139-10426757 GCF_000737465.1 Haliaeetus leucocephalus
CTTCCTCCTGACCCCCTTCCCCCCCACCCCCCTCCCCGCTGCGGGGTGACCCCGGCCGTCCCGTCCCCCTCTCCGCGGGCGCCCGGCTCCCTGCGCCGCGGGGAAGGACCGTGCTGGACCCAATAAAGAACTTTTTAATTTTTTATTTTATTTAAACCCCGCTGTCTGCTGTTTTCTGCCGCGCCCGGGGGCGGGGGGGGGCGAGGAGGCGGGGCGCTGGCGCCGTGCGCGTTCTGCGCAAGTCTGGCCATCGGGGCGACCCGTCGGGCCCCGGCTCCGCTCCCGCCGCGTGGGCGGGGCGCGCTCCGCTGGGTTGCTGGGTGACGGCGCCCGTCCCTCCAGCCGTCATTTCCGGCGCGCGGGATTTACATCCGGGGCGGCGCGGCTGTTGCGGGGAGACGGCGCCATGGAAGCCGGGACTGACAGGAAGGTAGGGCCGGGCCCATTCTGGCCGGTACCGACAGCCCTGGTGGGGCCGGGCGGGGCCGGTACCGTCCCGGACCGGCCTCACCTCGCGTCTCCCCACAGAGGCAGCGGGAGGAGGCGGCGGAGACGTCCGACCTCTCCGGGGAGGAAGATGACGACTATGTGCCCTACGTGCCCGTCAAGCAGCGCAAGCAGCAGATGGTAAGGGGGTAACGGGGCCCGGCGCTGCCGGGGGAGGGCTGTAAGCGTCCCTCCCGACTCGGGGCCTCTTACTCCGCCTCGACCCGCTTCCTTCCAGCTGCAGAAGTTGCTGCAGATGCGGCGGAAGGTGGTGTCAGAGGAGGAGCAGCGGGACAGCGGGAGCGAGCAGCGGGGCGACGAGGATGACATCCCCCTGGGGCCCCAGTCCAACATCAGCCTCCTGGACCAGCACCAGCACCTCAAAGAGAAGGCGGAAGGTACGGGAGCGGCTGGCGGTAGGGCCAGGTGGCTTTTGGGAGGGACTGAAACCTCCTCACTGTTTTCCTGACTTTCCCCACAGCTCGGAAGGAGTCAGCCAAGGAGAAGCAGCTGAAGGAGGAAGAGAAGATCCTGGAGAGTGTGGCAGAGGGCAGAGGTGAGTGGTGGGAGCTCTGTGTCTCAGAGCTGTCAGGGCAGCCTTGCAACACTTGGGTGTTCACACCCGGGACCGGACAGATCACAATGGTTTCCTTCAGTCAGCATCCGACTGCCTGGCTTAGCTGAGACGTCGCTGTGGCACTTGGTGTTCCTGTACCCAGAGGGGCTGTCAGGGGTGCTGTTTTTCCTCCTCTGTCTCCGGGCCTGGTCTCCCAAACTGTTTACCCAAGTAGTTCTCTGCTGAAGTTACGTGCCGCCTGGACATGGAGAGTTTGCACTGACCTTGTCAGCTTTGTTTTTGCAGCTTTGATGTCAGTGAAGGAGATGGCAAAGGGCATCACCTACGATGATCCAATTAAAACCAGGTGTGTTTTACAGTACAGAGGTTGTCTTTTTGAAAGCATTGCTTCCTCACGCCTGAAGAGAACTAGAAGCCGTGCAGTCTCACAGGAGCACTGCTCTGCGGCCACTGGCATTGCTCTTGTTCCGCTGCTTGGCTTCTTACTGCTGTGTGTAAGATTGAAGGTACTTGAGTCACCATAGATGTTGTTTTATATAGTTAAAATTTGCTAGAGTGCATTTATGCTAAACTTGAAGACTTGAGAAGAACTTCGGATCTTGGAGGTGACTAAGCTAGAGGAAGGGACTGGGGGAGCCTACAGAGCCAGTGCTGCTCAAGGCAACGTCAGAGAGGTGATCGAGATGTGTCCAAAAGATGTTTGTCATGTTCCATCCGCTGTCCATAGACTGTTCTCAGCTGTTAGCTTAGGACTTCTTCAGGCTTTGGGGAAATGTTTTAATGCATGGAACTGGCTTGGATCTGCTCCCTTGCTCATACCACAAAGCCCCTAGGGGTTACCTGTTTTCTCTGGTGGGATATCAGAGCCCGACAGGGGGTTCCCCTGGGCCTCTGTGGGGGCTGTGGCTCTGGAGCCCCAGCCTCATTCTGCACCACAACCTTTCTCTGTTGCCTTCGCAGCTGGAGAGCACCTCGTTACATCCTGGGCATGTCAGAGGCACGGCACGATCGCGTGCGCAAGAAGTACCACATCCTGGTGGAGGGGGAAGGCATCCCACCCCCCATCAAGAGCTTCAAGGAGATGAAGTTCCCAGCAGGTGGGCTGGGAGAGGAGCCTGGTAGGGTGGGGGACAGCATTTTCCTGGGAAATTTGCATCAGTGAGTGAAGCTGTCAGATCTTTAATGCTTCATGTTAGTGGGGTCATAGCTTAAATTCCCAACAGTGGCTGTGTCACCTAACTGCTGGCCCGAGAGGTGTTTGTCACTGGTGGAAGAGCTGCTGCTGGGACCTGAGTAGGAGGGAAAGAAGGGGACGACTTCAGGTCATGAACACATATGTCCCTTGTTCTCTGACAGCTATCCTGAGGGGCCTGAAGAAAAAAGGAATCCAGCAGCCAACACCCATACAGATCCAAGGCATCCCCACGATGTGAGTGCTCTGTCCCCGTCCCAGAGTGGATGGGGGTGGTTGCTCCCTACAGCCCACCCAGTGGTGTGAACCGGGTGCTCTTCCCTGGTGACAGATGCCCCCTGTCACCTTGCTCAGCCCTGGAGGTTTGAGCTGTTCCGTGATGCTCCTCCTTACCATCAGCCTCATTTCTCTGCCAGCCTCTCAGGAAGGGACATGATTGGCATTGCATTCACTGGCTCTGGGAAGACCTTGGTGTTCACCCTCCCAGTGATCATGTTCTGCCTGGAGCAGGAGAAGAGGCTGCCGTTTTCCAAGCGAGAGGGACCCTATGGACTCATCATCTGTCCCTCGGTGAGTGTTGGGGGTGTGGTGACGTGTGGGAGGAAACTTTTATTGACGTTCAGTGGCTATCCCAGATCCTCCCTGCATGGATGTGTAGGAATGTATGTTTTTCTCTGCAGCGGGAGCTGGCCCGGCAGACCCACGGCATCATTGAGTACTACTGTCGCCTGCTGCAGGAGGATGGCCTGCCCCCGCTGCGCTGTGCCCTCTGCATCGGGGGCATGTCTGTCAAGGAGCAGATGGAGACAATCAAACAGTAAGACCTTCTGGGGGATGGTTTGTGAGGCTGGAGCTGTGCTCTGGTTTCTGGCAGGGGACTAAGGGGTGGCACCCTGGCTAGGTGGCTTCAGGAAGGTGTGGGTGCAAAGGTGATGTGCCAAGCAGGTGTTACCTTCCCTATGTGTCACTGTGTGGGGCAGGAATCCGAGTGCCTGACTGTGGCCTTCGCTCATCCCACAGTGGTGTACACATGATGGTGGCAACCCCTGGCCGCCTGATGGACCTGCTGCAGAAGAAGATGGTGAGCCTGGACATCTGCCGTTACTTGGCCTTGGATGAGGCTGACAGGATGATCGATATGGGCTTTGAGGGGGACATCCGTACCATCTTCTCCTACTTCAAGGTACTGAGCTGGTATGATATGAGCACCCTGAAGCTCAATCCCTGCACCCACCTGGCTGGGTGAGTGCTTAATCCTTGCCCATGCTGTGTTCCCTGCGCAGGGCCAGCGGCAAACCCTTCTCTTCAGTGCCACAATGCCCAAGAAGATCCAGAACTTTGCCAAGAGTGCCCTGGTGAAGCCCATCACCATTAACGTTGGGCGAGCGGGTGCTGCCAGCCTGGATGTTGTGCAGGTGAGGTAGTTGGGAGCTCCCCCATGCCTGTGTGGGAGGCCAGTACTGTTCATGAGGGCACTTGGTGCATTCCTTGTCAGGGAGCTGAGGTTCGTGGCCCTCCTTCCCAAGAGGTTAAGGGGTGCCAGGCAATGGCAATTTCTCTGCTGCCTGCCAGACTTATATCTGTGCTTGTTCCTAGGAAGTGGAGTACGTGAAAGAGGAGGCCAAGATGGTGTACCTCCTTGAGTGCCTGCAGAAGACCCCACCACCCGTGAGTAGTGCGCTCTGGCAGCATGGCTGGGAGCAGTGCCGGCACACTGCAGCCCCGGGGCATGGGTGGAGCTGGCAATGGGGACGGGGCTCTGATGCTGCAGAGTTCTGCCATGGGCGGGGGTTAGGCGTGCGAGTGAGTTGTGCTCCACATATGAGCAGGTCCTGGGCCGAGAGCTGTTGTGTGCTCTGCTCAGCAAGAGGGAATGGGTTTCTTGGGGATTGTGCTGGTGCCAGCAGTGCCAGCCTGCAGAAAGGCAGCTCTTCCATCATGTCTGTGCTGCCGCAGGTGCTGATCTTTGCAGAGAAAAAGGCGGATGTCGATGCGATCCATGAGTACCTGCTGCTCAAGGGTGTGGAAGCTGTGGCCATCCATGGAGGGAAAGGTCAGTGAGGGTCTCGGGGAGGCCTGAGCTGCGGTGTGGCCCTACCTGACCCCGCTCCTGCCAGGGTCGTACGTGGCCACGGGAGGTCCCAGCATGCAGCAGTTTGTGATGGTGTGAGGAAGGGCTGTGGCAGTGTCAGGAACGAATGCCACGTTGTATGTAGCAGGCATAAGTACAGCGCAGGTCCCTATGGGACCTAGAGATCCCTCTGCTCCTTTATTTGGGGAAAGGCTGTGTAGGTCCTCCCTACTGAGGGAGTCCCGGTTGAGCGATGCTTGGCTCTGAGGCCATAGCAGTTGCTGCAAGAGGTAGGACTGGGAGCTCTGCCCTTGCTGATCTTCTCTGCTGGGCCTTTGCAGATCAGGAAGAACGGACAAAAGCCATTGAGGCCTTCCGGGATGGGAAGAAGGATGTCCTGGTTGCCACTGATGTCGCTTCCAAGGGCCTGGACTTCCCAGCCATCCAGCACGTCATCAACTACGACATGCCGGAGGAGATTGAGAACTATGGTGGGGACTGGGCCCCATGGGGGACCAGCGAGGGCACGGCGGGGTGTGTGCAGGCCAGCAAGGCTTTGCGCTTGTCTCTGCGGTGGCTGGGGTCAGGGGTGGTCTGTCACATTCTATTCACCCAGGCCTGATCCTGTCTCTTTCTCCACAGTTCACCGTATCGGGCGTACAGGCCGTTCTGGCAACACTGGCATTGCCACCACCTTCATCAACAAGGCCTGCGGTAAGAAACAGCGCGGGGCTCGGGGCTGCGGCTGTAGGAGGCAGCTGGGCGATGGAGTTGCCTCTGCCTTGGCAAGGGGGGTGATCCCGCACAAGCAGGGACGAGTCGTGTTGGCCCAAGGAGGGGAGATGGTGGCATGGGGCAGTGCCCCCCACCGCTGCTTGGGCTGCGTCTGATCCATGTCTCTGTCCCCAGATGAGTCGGTGCTGATGGACCTGAAGGCCCTGCTCCTGGAGGCGAAGCAGAAGGTGCCACCTGTGCTCCAGGTGCTGCACTGCGGGGATGAGACCATGCTGGACATTGGAGGTGAGAGACCCCTGGCCGGCCCAGGGACCTCCCGCAGGGCTGCTGGGAGACCTGCGCTGCAGACAGGTCCCGTTGCTCCGGCCTGCCAGGGCTGCCTCAGGGCTGTTGTTGCCTGGCCATGTGGGCAAGCGTGGCACAACTTCCCCTGACCTCATCCCTCCCATTGCAGGCGAGCGGGGCTGCGCCTTCTGCGGCGGCCTGGGCCATCGCATCACTGACTGCCCCAAGCTGGAGGCAATGCAGACCAAGCAAGTCAGCAACATCGGCCGCAAGGACTACCTGGCCCACAGCTCTATGGATTTCTAGCCTGGGGAGCGTGCTGCCCGGCGCTCCCCCTGCGCGGACCTTGGTTCCCTTTCAGCCAGGGCAGCGCCCCAGCTGCCCTCGCCTTTCCTAAGCCGAGGGGCCTGTCCTGCACTGCTGTGGCCCCTTTTCCAGGCCTTTGGCCACCGGAGCTATTGCCAGCTCAGCCTGATGAAGCTCCTGCCCCGGGAGGAAACTGGGAGGAAATGTGTGGAGCCATGCTGCAACAACCTGTTATGTCAGCGGCGCATTGGGCAAGCAGGTAGCGGTGCCTGAGGGGAGGAGGAAGCCCCAGGTGGAGTGACTGGTCTGTGGCCGGCTGCCTGCTGCGTCTGCCAGCCAGCCGCAGTGGTGCAGCCAGGGTCTTACGTCGCTCCTCTCCAAAGCCCCTTGATTCCTCCAGGACTGTCCCCCTTACCTGGTTTTGTGCATCCTCAGCTGGTGGCTGTTGCCGTATCCCCCAAACACACTCTGATGCAGCCAGGGCAAGGCGGGGCACGCTGCATTTGTGTCAGGCAGTCCCCTAGGTGCTTCCTGTGCTCTGCCTGTGCGTGTTCTGCCCCACTGCCTTTCTGCGAGGGGGAGGGCAGATGGATGGACACCTCCTGTGGCCCAGCCTCTGCCCCTCATCCCACACACCAAAAAGGGGAAGTTGCTGAGAGAAGGAAGTCTGCCCCATGCAGTTGCTTCAGCTGCAGCAGTCACATTTTCACCGCTGCTGGTAGCCCGAGTCCCCAGTCCTTGCGCTGGCCCATGGAGAGACCGGTGAAGGATGGGATCCTCTATGTGCAGCACTGCAAATTTGGAAAGGTAAAGGGTGGATTTGGGGCTGGGTACAGAGTTTGCCCTGATGTGTCTTGATGCCAGGTCTGGGGCTAGGCCCTTGGCAGCCTGAGAAGCGGGGACTGGAGCCAGACCCCTTGGAGCTGCCCCGGGGGGGCCCTGGGCTCCGCAGCCCCAGGAGCGGGGCTCTCCCTGTGGCTGAGGGGACTCATCCGTGCAGGCACCTACTCAGGCTCGGCCCTGCACACAGGGTCCCTCTTCTCGCTTGGTCACCGCGCGATTCGCAGTGAAACAATAAACGTGTGTTAATGAGGCACAGCTCCAGCGTGTGTGTGGGAGCGGGGCACTGGGGCAGCACGTGGGATGTGGCTGTGTGCCCAGCCCTCCATCAGCCTGGCTGTGGTGGGGCCAGTGCCATCTGTGGGGCACCCCTCATGGCTTGGCCTGCTGCTCTGGGCCCTCAGGGTGGGCACCGAGTGCCACAGCCCTCTGGGCACAGTATGGGTGACATGGTGGGGGTCCCCACAGGGTCGAGCCAGCTCTAAGGAGCTGTGAGATGGGTGTTGGTGAAGCAGGTGCCACTGGGGCGCTGGCCTTGCCTTAGCAGCACCCCCATCTGCCATGGCAGAGCGGCCATGCCCCCACGGGGGGCTCAGTGGATGTGTGGGGCTATGATCACACTCCAACCTCCCCACTGAGCAAGAGCCAAGTCCTGGAGCCGAAGCGGGCAGGCCCTGCGTGTACGGGGCTGATGCCCTGTGCGTAGGAGGCAGGCAGGCTGGCGGTGGTGGGTATTTTGGGTGCTCGGCTGCATCTGGTTTCTGTAGGGCGGAGGCTCTGTTGTGCTTTTGAGGTGTGTGGGGGCATGCACCCCCTCTATCCCATGATGGGCTGGGAAGGTGCTGGTGCCACAGAGCCTCCCCTGGGAGGAAGCGGGCTGCGAGCTGCAGGGCCTGGCTGTGCTCGGCAGATGTGAGGCTGCCGGCAGGAGCCCCAGCAGCTCAAAATGGCTTTAATTTGCATCAGGGTCTGTCCTGAGAACAGCTCGAGAGCTCAGCTGCAGCGGCGGCAGGCCGGCACTTGCAGCAGGGAACAAAGAGCAGGACCTGGTGCTCAGCGAGCTGGGAGCGAGCGTGACTCACCCAGCAAGCCATGCCAAGCTTGCTTGGGGCAAGGCCCCCCCCCTCGACCCAGTTTTGGGACTGTGCTGCTCCACAGCCCCGGGGGTTTGCGCTGACCCCAGCTCTCTGTGCCTGCTTGCAGCACCCAGTGGGTGTAGGCAGGGATCCCCTCCCGTACCCCCTCCTGCCCTGCATGGCTCTTCCTGAGCACTGCCGGCCCTTTATGGAGGGCAGTGCTGCAAGGCCGCAGCAGGCAGCCCTTTGCTGACCGTCTTTTTCCTGCCTGTGCCCTTCCCGTGCCCCAGAGGTCCTGGAGGAAGATGCGAGCCCAGCTCTTCGCTGCCAGCCCCTCTGGTGTGGCCCGCATGGAGAAGTTTGATGTGCGGGATGACGGCACGGCGCTGGAGAAGACCTCCCTGCGGCGGTGCACCCGCCGGGTGATCCGCCTTTCGGACTGCGTCTCCGTGGGCCCGGCGGGCACCGAGAGCTGCCCCAAAGCCACTGCCGCCTTCTACCTCAACACCACAGAGAAGAGCTATGTGCTGGCAGCTGAGCAGCGGGATGAGTGGATCACCCAGCTCTGCCAGCTGGCCTTCCAGGTACCGTGGGGTCTGGCATAGCCAGGACCCCTTGTGCTGCTCCTCTCTTGGGTGAGCTGGCGGGCTCCAGGGTGGGTGGGCAGGCAGGGAGGCTCATGCTCCCCTGGTCCAGGGGCTGTGCTCATATCCCTCTGTTTCAGGGTGCAAAAGAAACAGCGCAGAGCAGTGCGAGGACCCAGCCCAGCCCCACTGTTCCCATGGAGGAGAACTGCCTCTATTCCTCCTGGCAGGACCGTACGTGCAGGGGTGGCGGATAGGGCTGGGGTGGGCTCCAGCTCAGTGCTGCGGTGCTGATCCCTGCCTTGCTCTGCTCCCATAGTGACCGAATTCCCGGTGCTGGTGGTCCAGACGGACGCGGCCACCCGCTGTGGCCTGCATGGGCACTACCTGCTCTCAGCCCTTCCCCAGAGCCTGACGCTGAAGGACCCACAGTCCCGCCAGCCCCTGCTCACCTGGCCCTACCCCTTTCTCCGCAAGTTTGGCCAGGATCAGGTGCGTGCCTCCCCCCTATCCCCCCCATCCCGCCTCGTTCCTTGGGGCGGCTGGCTCAGGGTAGGTGCCAGCCCTTCACCCTGCCCTCTGGCCCCACAGGCTGTCTTCTCCTTCGAAGCTGGCCGTCGCAGCGACTCCGGCGAAGGCACCTTCACCTTCAGCACCCCACGGGCCCCCGAGCTCTGCCGGGCCGTGGCCGCCGCCATTGCCAGCCAGCAGCAGGGCAAGGACATCCCCGACCTCCGCCTCTTCTGTGCCCTGGACCCCCAGGTCTCTGCACAGGGCCTCGAGCCCCAACCTTGGGGCCCTGGGTCTGAGGAACCCCAGCCCAGCCCACCCCTGGTGGGGTCACAGCCTGCCTCCCACCCTCCCACCAACCTCCTCCGCTTCCCCCTACCGGAGCCAGAGGCCACAGGCCCCATCGTCTACGCCTCCATCGCTCGGGGCCAGCAGCCGCTCTTCATGCCGGGGCGGCCAGGCCCCACTGAGTCCTGGGCCACGGGGAAGCCACCCCCTGAGCATCTCTATGAGAACATCTTCACCGCAGAGCCGGGTCCAGCTGGGGCAGAGGAGGAGGAGGAGGAGGAAGAAGGGCGGTGGGAGCTAGGGTGCCGCCAGGCCCCTGAGGGCCACAGCAGCGAGGCAGGCCCGCTCTATGACAACCGTGCTGCCCTAGCCCAGCTCCCACGGGGTAGCCCCCAACCCCCTGAGCAGGGCTGGGGCCGTGGGGGGCAGGAGGCGCTGCCGGGGCGTTCCGGGCACAAGCCCCAGAGCAACCTCCGGGCCAAGCTGGTGCGGCTGCTCAGCCGGGAGACCCCTGGCCCGCGGGACTGGGCCTGAACCCGGGCTGGATGCGGTTCGGTGTTGCGGTGCGGTGAATAAACAGCCTGGGCCGGACTCGGCTCTGCCGCCGGTGCTTCGGGGGTCGGTCCCGGGACCGGTGATGCGGAGGGAGGGCGGGGACCGGGGCCGGG
>NW_010973092.1:10426772-10427033 GCF_000737465.1 Haliaeetus leucocephalus
CGCCGCAGATACCGTGTGTCGTGTCCGTGTGTGTGTGTCCCCACCCCCGCCACCAGCCCGGGAGAAGCCGCCGGCCGTCATTAGGTGGAATGCAAATGAGCCGCGTTTCACCTCTAATTGCTTTTGTTAAAAGCGGAGCGGCGGGGCCGCGGGCGGGCGGGGCCGGGCAGGGCCGGTAGCAGGGCAGGGGTAGGGACGGGGCCCGGCCGGATCCAGGCGCACCCGGGTGTCATCTGTCACCTCCCGGCTGAGATCTCCCAC
>NW_010973092.1:10427196-10443618 GCF_000737465.1 Haliaeetus leucocephalus
AGGGCTGAGGCCTGGGTCTGGAGAAGGCGGTTGGTTGGGGTCGGGCCCGTGTAGGGCAGGGCTGGCCCCAAGGCCGGCCGGGGAAGGGAGGCTGTGCGGGACGGGATGGGGAGCGGGGCCCGGGGCCCCCCGTGGGGCAGGGCCGGCGGCCCCTCAGGAGTAGGAGGGCTTCTCAGCCTGGGGCTGCTGGGGACGCCCAGTCCGGCCCGGCCCCAGCCCCGCGGGGGGCTGCCTGCCCCCCGCTCCTGGCCGCCCCGGTCCCGGCGCCTCGCTGGGGCTTGCGCGGCTGCCGGGCGCCGGGAATGCCTGACACGCAGCTTTCCCCCGGCCCTCCCGAGCGGGGAGCGGGCTGGTGTCGTCTTACACGCCTTATATAGCCCGCACCGGCCCGGGGAGAGCGGGGGCACGCTGGCCCCCGGCCCTGCAGCCTCCGCCACCTCCCAGCTTGGGAGCCCGCCGCCCCCATGCGAGGGGTGGGCACGGCACCGGGTCGCCGAAGCTGGCCCTGTCCCCCACCTGGCATTGGCAGGAGGAAGGTTCTGGGGGGCTTCGCGGGGGGGCCTGGCGGCTCTTTCCAGATGAGGGGTGGCCGGGAGGCTGGGGCTGGCCCGTCTGCCCGGAGCCTTGGCCGGCTGACAGCTGTCAGCGCAGCCCTGGCAGGCAGGGGAGCGCCGGGATTCCCTGCCCGACGAAGCCCCGGCTCTGTGTGTGGAGATGGGCTCGCTCCCAGGTAGCATCTGCTCGGCCGGCTGCCGGAGCGCCAGCCTGGCTGCTCTGCCAGGCGCCTCGGGTGGCATCACGCAGCTCCTGCGCTGCTGCTGCTAATTCACCCGGCAAAAACACTTCTGGTTCCCATCCTTCCATACCTGCTGTCACTCCTCTGAGGTCTGAAACAGTCTTGGTTTTCAGTAGTGTGAGTTTCTGGGGTGCTGCAAGGGAGAGCACGTCCTGGGTTTGAGAGAGGGAGAGCAGAGCCCATGGGTGCTCCACTGTGGGTGGCAGTGGGGCTGTGCCTGGCTCTCTGGCACTAGTCAGTGTTAGCCTGGGCCCCTTGGCTCTGACACTGCTGGAGGAGATGCTGATAGATTTGGGGTGCGTCCCTAACCGTGGTGTAGGATGGTCAGGGTGGAGTTACTTCTAGAAACATCAGCTGTCTTCTGCCCTGTCCTGCCAGGCACCAGGCCCCCTCCTCGCCTGCTCTCCCTGCATCGTTCCTGTGTACCCTAATACCAGGATCACACCCTCTTCCCTTGCAGAGATGGGTGACATGGAGTCCTACAAGGTGATGCTGAACGGGCCGGCGCCCTGGGGCTTCAGGCTGCAGGGCGGGAAGGATTTCAGCATGCCACTCTCCATCTCCAGGGTAAGAGAAGCCGAGACCGGTGACACCCATCCTTCCTCCTGCCATGGTGGCTGTGTCCAGGGGGCTGAGGCAGAGCCATGTGGGGGATGCAGATGAGCTGGGGCATTGGGAGTGCTGCGTCCTGCACTGCCTGGCTCTGCGTAACCTCCTTGGTGCCTTATCAGCTGCAGTCCAGCACGGGGGTGTTCCGGGCAGAGGACCACAGCAGAGATGTGAAATGTTGAGCAGCCTCTGCAGAGTCATTCTGGCTGCTGGGGGGGACGGAGGAGGCCCCTTCCGGAGCATGCCTACTGCAGGGGGAGGGGAGCTGCTCACACTGTCTCCAAGCTGTGGGGCTGGCCTCGCGGTCTGCACCCCAATGCTGGGCTCAGCGTCCCAGGACCCAGCTTCTGCCCTCTGCCCTCCCTCCTGCTGCATGGCTCCCAGCTCCGTACCTGAGCTGGCCCCTGAAATGGGCAGGGAGGGGAGGAAGCCTGAGCTGCTGCCCACACTGCTGCCTGCCCTGGGACCTGGCTTCCTCCACAAAACCAGTCCATTTCTCCATCATGAGTGAGAGCCGTTGTGCTGCTGGCTTGTTGTGGCTGAGGCACCTGGCGTGAGCTGCTCCTGGTGTGATGTTTACCCAGGCTACGAGGGTGTGCGGGTCCCTGTCCCTGGGCAGCTTGGTCCCCCGGGTGGGTGCCGGCCGTGGCTCCGGCCACGCAATTGCCTTATAAGCCTTGGAATGTGACTGCATCGTCCGTGCCGCTGACGCTTAGGCAGCTGGCACAGAGACTGCTTCTCGAAGGACAACTTTGCTCGTGGCACCAAGGACTGCGTAGGGGCCTGCCCCCAGCACGAGCCTGGCACCGCGCGCCTGTCCCAGAGGGCGCGGGTCTCCGCAGCACCCCAGCGTGGAGCACGGACCCTGAGGGCACTGTGCGAGGCTTGAGTCGCCAGTGCCGCTGCCCCAGGGCCTGCCGATCTCTGCCGAGCACGCAGAGACGGCTTCAGCGAGTTTATTCTCTAAAAAATGTTTCTCTTGGCTGCGAGCCAGCGCTGAACAAAGGGTCTGGTCGGGTGGAGGAGCCTCCAAGGGCAGGGGCCTTGTGAAGCAAAAGCCCTGCTGTGCGAGCAGGCCAGCACTGCCCTCAGGGCTCGGGCAACGCTGCTGGCCCTGGGCAGGGCAAGCAGGAGCAGCAAGGACATTCCTGGGGGATGTAGCCAGCTTTTGGGGGCTCTCTGGTGAGGCTGGGCTGTGTGATGGTGGGCTATGTCTGATGGGAAGGGGTGACCCTGTTCTGTTCTGCACACCAGAGCCATCCCCAGCCCTAAAACTCCTGCCTGGAGCACGCTGCTGTCCTTGGCCACTGCTTGCCTTGAGCAAGGGCACTGCCAGGCATGGGGCTGCCAGAGCAGGCTGGAGTAAAGTGTCCTGCCGCAGCTTTGAGGGCTGCAGTGGGGTCGTGCTCTGTAGAGCCAGGGAAGCATAGGGGGAAAGCAGCACTGGCACGTGCTTTGGCTCTTGGCTACGTCCGTTGCTGTGACACTACTGGGTGAGCTGCAAGGCTGCTTCAGCTCGGTGGTCGCACAAAAGAGGTACCATCCTGGTCCTCTGCACGCATGCTTCTTGTGGCAAACTGCTCTGCTGGGGTCCTGATACCTTGGCTAGGCAGGCTGTGAGACTGTGGTCCTGAGCTGCTTGCGCTGGAGCCAGGTTAAGGGCTGGCGTCTGGGGAGCTGGATGCTTTGTGGCACGTCCCGGTATCTGCTAGCCAGGGAAGAGGAGAGACCCTCCGTGCTGCAGGCGGGAAGGTGCTGGGGGATGCTGCCTGGGCCTTTGTGCAGGTGCCCCACTTCCCTCTGTGCTGGGTGAGACTCTCTCTGGGGTGCCTGAGCCCTGGACAGGGGTGGCCAGTGGGCATCTTGCTGGGTGCAGTGATGGAGCTATGGGGAACAAAGAACTGGCTGGGCAGAGAGGGGAGGAAGGAAGTCTTGGTTAGCGGGGCTGGGTGGGAAGCAGGAGTGCTGGCACTGCCACGGCTCCTGGCTGAGCTGGCACCTGCCGAAGGGGTTTCCTGGCATGCCAACGCAGAGGGGGAAGGGGAGCGTGGCAGTGCTGGCCGGGCTGGGTGCGGCCGCGTGACGCAGCCTGCTGCACTCTCCCCTTCCCGGGCAGCCGTGTGAAAACCTCTCCCAGCTCCCGCTCCTGCCTCCAAACCCACGCAGCCGCCCCGCGCCTTCCCCAGCCTTCCAGGGCGGCAAGCCAGGGCTTGCAGCAGTGTGGCCAGGAGCCGGCCAGTGCCACTTGCCGCCCAGGGCGCCCTCCTGTGCTGGGCAGGAGGAGCGGGTGCTGGGCAGCGTGGGGGCACCGGAGGGGGTACGCATGTTCTGCCGGGGATGGCAGCGGGATGCAGGTGAAGCCAGGCTGCATCCAGCCTAGGCGTGGGGTTTGGCCTCACCTGGAGGGCCGGTGCTGGTGTGGGGAAGGGGAGCGTGGGGAAGGGGAGCGTGGCTCTGGGGTGGGCTGGGCTCCGCACACAGGCAAGGAGGGGCTGGGGTTCGGCGGCAGAGATTTTTCAGCCCTCTGACAGCGCTGGGAATCTGGCTCGCTCCTTTTATGTTCATGTCGAACAGGACTTGAGGAAATACTTGGTCCAGGTCCAAGCGCCTCAAGTTCTTCCGTGCTGGAGGAGCAGGAATGGCTGCAGCCTGCCCACGTCTGTCTGTCTGTCTGTCAGTGCCTGGGAGCTGCATGCGATGCTCAGGGCCCTGCTCACCTTCGGCTGTGCATCCCTGGCGGGAGGGGAGGGCAGCCTCTGCTTCCCGGCATGGGGCTGACGTAGAGCCATGCCGGGGGCAAGGCACATCCCCGGCACTGTGGCCAGGCAGGGGAACCCATGGCCGTGCTGCCGGCTGCCCCGGCGGGGTGAGGTCTGGGGGAGCGGCGTGGGTGGGTGTCTCCCTGCCCCGGGTGGGGAGCTCCCGCTCCTCTGTGGGGATGAGGTAATGTCTGCGCCTGCCGGCACCGGGAGGGGAACAGGACGGGAGCGCGGGTGGCTGGGGGGAGTGCCCGGGGGGGTGCCTCTCCTGTCCCCCCTCCCCACCCCAGCCAAAGAGCTGGACATGCCTGTGGTTTGCAGCGAGACGTGGGCTGCCTGACGGGCCCTGACTCACTGTGCTCCCTTCCTACCCTGGGACCGTGGGGACGGCTCCGAGGGGTGGCTGGGCCTCCTGCCAAGGCTGAGCCAGCGCCGCTTCTGCCGTTTGGTGTCATGGGGATGGGGCCCTGGGGTGCCGGCATGTCCCCCAGCCGTGCCAGAAGGCAGGGGCTGGGCAGCGCCCTGGGGTAGTGCTGAGCCCTCCACTGCCACCGAGGGGAAGAGGCTGCTCTGGGCCTTGCATGAGGGAGCCTGTGCCCCAGCAGACCCCTGCCCTCATGAGGATGAGGCCGTCTCTCTGCTCCCTCATCGCCACTCGGCTGGCCCGGCTCTCCCTGACTCTGTCTCTCCTGCAGCTGACGCCCGGTGGGAAGGCGGCCCAGGCCGGTGTGGGAGTGGGTGACTGGGTGCTGTACATCGACGGGGAGAGCACCAGCTCCATGACGCACATCGAGGCCCAGAACAGGATCCGTGCCTGTGGGGACAGGCTCTGCCTCACCCTGAGCAGGTAGGATTTGCGGGTCATGCAAACCTGGGGCCCTGGTGTGGCCAGAGCAGAGCCAGGGCACTCTGCCCAGTGCCATCTCCCGGCACCACCATCTCCTGGCATCACTGCTCCTTGCTCAGAGCCTGGCAGCCCCTGGCTGGGCCCAAGGGCTCTGCTTGGCTGGATGAGGCTTAGCTTGGCTGCTGGCCCTCACCTGTAAGCCACAGGGCAACGCCAGCGAGCCATGGCTCCTCTTGGGTGGGTGCTGCATCCCTGGGGTACCAGTATCCCAGTAGTGGCTGGGCCCGTTCCACCACCTGCCCAGTTGTCTCCTCTCTTGCAGAGCCCAGAACCACCTGGGGAAGCCGCAGAAGGTACGTGTCGCTCCTGGCGCTGCAGCGGCTGCGCAGCCTCATCTCAGGGGAGGGGAATCTCTGAGTGGAGGTGGAGAAATGGACTTTGCTCCTGGGACCCGCAGGCTTCTGGGGGACTGGGGTGTGTTTGGAGGGCTGGAAAACTCCCCTTTGGAGGAGCAACTCTGACCCCTGGCACCGCAAGGGATTGGAGGGAGTGGGGTCTGCCCAGTGGGTGCCCAGGCCCTGGCTGCTGCCTGTCTGCGCCCCTGCCAATGCCGGCTGTGGGCAGGGATGCAGAGGGGGCTGACGCAGGGGAGGAGGCCGGGCAGCCACAGCACGGCCTCAGGGGCCCATGTTTGCTAGTGCTGGGGAGTGCCCTGGCATGGGGAGGCAGGGCTGGGGCTGGTGACCAGTGGCTCCTGGACTGAAGCCACCTGCATGCCTTCAGCTTCGTGCCGCGGGACGGTTGTGATCGGCGTGTATGTATGCACCACCCTGCAGCGGGCAGCAGCAAGTGTCTGAGGCACTTACTAATCCTCCAATGACCCTTGGGCCAGGCTTGTGACCTGCTGTTGCTGGGCTAGGTGCCCTGCAGAGAGAGATGCCAGCCTGGTAGAGCTCGGTATCTGAAATGCATGTGCTGTCCAGCTTTCCTACCTGGCTTCCTGCTGCACTGCCTGGCCCCGGGGCTGCCCCTTGCATGCTGCTTGACGTGTGAGCCCGTGTCTGTGTGTTTTGTCTCGCTCAGGACTCACTCCCCTGCTCTGAACCCCTGAAATATAACTTCGCTCCCAGCACCGCCCTCAACAAAACAGCTCGGCCCTTTGGGGCCGGCTCGCCTCCGAACCCACGGCCCGGGCTGGTGACGAAACCCGTGACGTACGCGCCCCTGGCGCCCGCCTGCACCCCCCAACACAATGGGTATGTTGCTGTCCGTCCTGCTCCCTGAGGATTGGGGGGAGCCTGCTGCCCGGCCCTGCTGCGCCTTGCATGCCAGGCACCCATGGGTGGGAGTGGGCAACAGTGCTTGTGCCAGGGTCCCCCGATGGCTGGTGCTGAGGTGGCACAACAGGACTGTCACGCGTGGGGACACACAGCCACGCACGTGCTGGTCCCTTGCTTGGGGACGTGTCAGCCTGTGGGGAGTCCTGTGGGGCATGGCACGGCGATCGTATCAGGACACTCGCTGGTGTCTGCAGCGGCAGAGAAGCTGTGTCTGTGTTGTGGCCACCAGCCAGCGCCTGCGCAGGGATGTCCTGCCAGTCCTCTGGCTGCCAGGACAGGCTGGGCAAAGTGAAGCCCTCGAGCCCTGTGCAGCGCTGTCCTTGCCCCGCTTGCAGGGAAAGAAGCTCCCACCTCTGCGGGCTGCCCACCCGGCTGCCGTGTGTCCTGCAGCTGCCGGTCCCTGCCCCTCCTGCTGAGAGCTGCCATGGTGCCTTGAAACTGGGCAATGTGGGGGGATATGGCCCTGGCTGCCTTGGGCACCCAGGCCTGTTTTGGGGGGCTGAGGGAGGCATGGTCTGGTCCGTTGGCGTCTGCCCTTGCGTCCCAGTGTGCTCCCAGCCCTGGTCGAGCTGGGCATGAGTCTCGGGGGTAGGGGGACTGGTGTAGGCCATAGGTGAGCTCTGGAAACTTCTTGGGTGCTGCGGGTCTAACTTCACCTTCCTTTTTCTTTCTTTCTCTCCTCCCTTTCTCTTTCCCTCTCCCCTACAGGTGCTGAGCCTTGACAAGTCAGTAAGCCTTTTGCCTGCTCTTTCTATCCTTCCTGCATGCCTCTTCCCTGCTAGTGCTCTGATCTCCGGGGCAGGGCCAGCCCGGGGACAGGCAGCACGCACTGCTCTGACCGTGTGGGTGGGTCATTCCTGGCACCAAGCTGTCCCTAGCCTGAAGGGCAAGCGCTGCCTGTCTCTGCCAGCTGCTGGGGCCCTGGAGCATCCTCATGTGTGATCCCTTCCCTCCTCCCTGAGATGTGGCTTGACTGAGCGAGGGCTGGCCAGGGCATGCTGCCCAGAGCCAGGCAGGCAGGTAGCACTGCCATGGGCACCGTAGGTGTTCATTGGGCTCTCATGCAGCTGCCCTGCTGGTAGTTTTTTTGACCTTGGCTTATTCTTGCCCTGTCCTTTCCCCTCCTGGCCCTTGGGGCCAGTCTCAGACTGCCAGGAATCGTGGTCAGTCCTGAGTCAGTCCTTAATGGGCCCTTCCTACATGGAGGAGGAGTAGGGGGTGTGGGCAGTAAGGCAACGTGCGGCGTCTCAGGTACTGGTGTGCTAAGGTTCTGTGCTGGGGGAGGTGTGGGGCAGCCCCAGGGAGGTGATGCTATGGGGATCTGTCAGACTTGACAGACAAATCTGTGACTCACAGGCAGCCCCCGCAGCCGCTGGAGCCCCCCAGCACCCCCGTGTGCGACCCTGTGAAGTTGCGGCTGATAGAGGATGCTGAGGACTGGCAGCCCCATACCGGGACCTCCCAGTCCCGTTCCTTCCGCAAACTGGCCCGGCTGATGGGCACAGACAGCAGTAAGTTCCCATAGGGCCCGGCACTACCTGGCTGCCTGGGGGTGCCCAGCTTTGCCAGGGCAACTGGAGCCGGATAAAGGCTGTGGTGCATCATGGCACTGGAGTGTTGGTTTTGGCCCCATGTCGCTCCTTTGGGGCGACTGAGTCAGTGGGAGCTACTGGGGCTGTGCGTGGGCTCATGGTGCTGCCGCAGGACTGGGGCTGTGCTCTGCCCTGTGGCCAGGCAGGGCTGTGTGTTGGGGTATTAGGGCGGTGGGAGGAGAGGTCGGTTTTCCTGCCTTTCCCTTCCTACTGTCCCTGGGCCTTGGTTGCTGCAGACTGACTCTGTCTCCTCCTTTCTCTCCTGTTGCACTCAGTGGAGGATCGTGAGGATGAGCTTGTTAAAAAGCCCAGGTAAGGGGAGCATGTGCCAGGGCCGCAGCAGGAGCTGTATACAGAGCTGCATGTCCCAGGCAGGATTCTGGGCATTGCTGGCACTGAGTTGGGGAGGCTGAGCTGCACCGTGGCCTCTGGGGCAAACAAGTTCTGGAGGAGGCTGGAGGCACAGGGAGAAGCTGGCTTAGGGATGTTAGGATGTTCTGGGCAGTGCACGGACCTTGGTAGAAGGGCCCATGAGTCCAGCGTGGGCTGCAGGGTGGCTGGGCACAGCTGGGTGAGAGCCACTGGCTGGTTTGCCCTCGCTGCTTGCTGTGACTCCAGGGAAGCTCTTTACCTTGTTGTTTCTTCTCTCCTCTCCTCTCCTCCTCGTCTGTCCTCCCATTCCCTCTCTGTCCTCTCCCTCTCCCCAGAGCTGAGCTGTTGGTGGACCTTCAGAGCCTGCCCTGTGCTTCCCCTGCGACGGGCACCGCCAGTGCTCAGCCACTGCTCTGACCGTCCCCTTGTGAGGGTCCTGTCCAGGCACCCACCTGCCAGGCAGGCTGTCCCCAGACGGGGTGTCCCTGTGCTGGGCAGGATCTGCTGGGCACTGCTGTCACTAAGCTGGGGAGTCTGAGCTGCACCATTGCTTCTTGAGAAAACGGCATCTGGACGAGGCTGGTGACACCGGCAATGCTTTGCTGGGGGTCTTGGGAGGTGCTGGGCAGTGCCTGGACCTGGGGCACAATGTCCTGTGAGCCTGGTGTGGGGCTGCAGGGCGGCTGGGCAGAGTTGGGTGAGTGTCACCGGCTTTTCTGTGGGGGGTGGCTGGGAGGCTGGTCTGGAGTGAATGCTGCCAGCTTCTCTGTGGGGCTGCGGGTGTGTATGGGAGGGATGCACTGAGCCATGGGTCAAACATTGACAGTTGTGCCGCCATTTTTTCCGATGCCACAGGGATGCCCGCGGGTCTGGCTGGGGCACAGGGGAGCAGTGGTGAGTGCTGGGGTCTGGCAATGGGGTCAGTGTGTTTGAGGGCACCTTCCGGAGCGCTGCCTTGTGCCATGGTGCTGGGCAGGGTACGTGCATGGTGCCGGCTGAGCACCTGCCCTCTGTCACTCACAGGCAGCCCCCGCAGCCGCTGGAGCCCCCCAGCACCCCTGTGTGCAATCCCGGAAAGTTGCGGCTGATAGAGGATGCTGAGGAGTGGCAGCCCCACACCGGGACCTCCCAGTCCCGCTCCTTCCGCAAACTGGCCCGGCTGATGGGCACAGATGGCAGTAAGTTCCCGTAGGGCCTGGTGCTGCCTGGCTGCCCAGGGGGTGTCAGACTTTGCTGGGGTAGCAAGAACCTGGTAGAGGCTGTGGGGTGATGTGGCAGCAGGGGCTTTGGTTTTGGTTTTTGGCTGAGCCAACAGGAGCTGCCCTGGACTGTGTGTGGCGCAGGCTGTGTGTGGGTACGTGGTGGTACTGCTGGACTGGGGCTGCGCTCTGCCCCGTGGACAGGCAGGGCTGTGCGTTGGGGCAGGAGGGTGGTGGGAGGAGAGGTCGGTTTTCCTGCCTTTCCCTTCCTGCTGTCCCGGGGCCTCGGTCGCCGCAGACTGACTCTGTTTCCTCCTTTCTGTCCTGCTGTGCTCAGTGGAGGATCATGATGATGTGTTTGTTAAAAAGCCCAGGTAAGGGGAGTGTGCACCAGGGCGGCAGCGGGAGCTATGGGGCTGCATGTCCCGGGCAGGACCTGCTGGGCATTGCTGGCACCGAGCTGGGGATGCTGAGCTGTGCCGTGGTGTCCCGGACACAGCAGGTCAGGGGCAGCTGGTGGCACTGGCAAAACCTTGCTGGGGGGGTTGTGATGTTTGGGCAGCACCTGGACCTGGGGCACAATGTCCCATGAGCCTGGCGTTGGGCTGCAGGGTGACTGGGCAGAGTTGGGTGAGTGTCACCAGCTTCTCCCTGTGTGGGGACAGGGAAGGGAGCCGACGCTGGCGGGGGGCTGTTCCTTGCCCTGTGCAGCCTGGCGGGGGTGGTGCACAGCGCCCGTTTTTTTGCCTTCACCTCTCCACAATGTCTCCTGCCCTGGCACCGTGATCGTTGGGTCCTAGCCCAGCTCGGTTTACTCTGCCATAAATAAATGTTCCTGGTTTTGTAGCTGTCTCCTCCTTGTCTTTGCCCTGGAGAGGCACAGAGCCACCAGCTCTCCCTCTGTCCCTGTCCCCACTCTTGGGTGGGCTGTGCCTTTCTGGCCCTGGCTTGCCCTGCCTGCTCCCAAGCCCAGTGCTGGCAGCCTGCTGGGGGGCACAGGCCTTGCCCCTCCCAGGACCAGCCTGGCCCTGCCTAGCCGGCAGAGATGGCAGAGCCCTACCTGTCCCCAGCTCTGCTGGAGCTGGACCCCAGGGCTCCCCGTGCCGGGTCAGGTCCAAGCCCTTCTGCACCCCAATGAGGCTGGGGGTGACCATTGTGTGTGAGCAGATAGCCGGGGTTTGTGTGGTCCCCAGGATCCCTGATCAGTCTGGAGCAGTCCAGAGCTGGCTGTGGGACCCCAGCAGGCCTGTGCTCCCTCCCACCGCTCCCCAGACCACCGCAGTGGGTGCCAAAGACCCTGGGGGTGCTGTGTCTTCGCAGGGCTGAAGGCGCTTGGCTTGGTACCCCATCGCCAAACCAGCTACCAACTGGGCACGGGGGCTTGGCTGGCTCCTGCCTGCTTGTTGGGGTGGGGGGGCCCTGCCTGCACACATAGGGCAGCGGGGGCAAGCGGGGCAGGCTGGATTAACTGCTTGTTCTGTAGCCAGGTCTCCGTGCTGGACCCATCCCCGGGAGCAGCAATGAAGACTGAGCCGGGACTGGGTGAGCAAAACATTTCCTCTGGGCTTGGGGGTAGAGGCGCGGAGGCACTAGGGGATGCTGCTTCGCCAGCCACAGGCGCCGGGGGGGCTGCCCAGGGATCGGGAGCACTGTCCTGGAGACTTGTGTGTGCATGCAGGCCCCAGGACCCCCGCCGCCACCCCTGGCCCTGCCAGTCGCCCGCCCTGGGCTGTGGACCCCTCGTTTGCTGAGCGCTATGCCCCGGACAAGACGAGCACGGTGGTGAGCAAGCACAGCCAGCCGGCCACGCCGACCCCCATGCAGAACCGCAGCTCCATCGTGCAGGCAGCCCAGCAAGTCCCCGAAGGGCCCGGCCGCACACCCCTCTGCTACAAGTGCAACAAGGTCATCAGGTGAGCCCTGGCCACCACCGCCGCCACGCCAGCATCCTGGGCCCCAGCATGGCTGACGTGGCTCTGTCCTGCCGCAGGGGACGCTACCTGGTGGCGCTGGGACATTATTACCACCCCGAGGAGTTCACCTGCTGCCAGTGCAGGAAGGTGCTGGATGAGGGCGGCTTCTTTGAGGAGAAAGGCTCCATCTTCTGCCCCAAGTGCTACGACACGCGTTACGCACCCAGCTGCGCCAAGTGCAAGAAGAAGATCACTGGGGTGAGTGTCCCTCAGCCTGCCCCACATCTCCTGTCTTTGCTCCCCACTCACCTACAGGTGCCTGGCTCTGTCCCATCCCATCCCATGGGATCTCTTGTCCCTTTCTGCCCTGGCTGGGGCTCCCCTGCAGTGCAGGGTGGTCCTGCCCCCAGCTGACAGCGGTTCCCCTCCAGGAGGTCATGCACGCACTGAAGATGACCTGGCACGTGCAGTGCTTCACGTGCGCTGCCTGCAAAACTCCCATCCGTAACCGTGCCTTCTACATGGAGGAGGGACAGCCCTACTGCGAGAGAGGTAGGACCCAGGGACCCCATGTGTCACCCCCACCATGGCCCTGGGGCACCAGGCACTGTTGGGGCTCAGCAGCTGCCCACAGGCATGGGGTGTGAGCTGCCATGCACTGAGGGGCTCCCCCTGGGCCATGGGGAATGCAGGCACCCCCCTCCCACAGCCCTGAGCCCTCCATCCCGGTCCTCCCCTGCTGCCGGGTAGTGCCATCGCTCCCATGTTGCCATGGCGATGATGGAGGATGTACATCAAAGGCGAGTGCTGCATCCTGGGAGATGAGGTTTGCCTCCTCCCTGCAGCGTGGTGGCAGCCGGGGCCACTGCACAGCACAAACATCTCACCCGGGTGTCTCGGGCACCATGCCCCCGGGGCTGGCAGCGAGTTGTCCCCAGGCTGTGCCTGTGGGCTCCTGGCTGTGCTCCAGCCCTGCTTCCCTGGGATGAGGGGCTGCGGTGCCAGGGAATGCTGACCTGGGCTCTGCCTCTCCTCGCAGACTACGAGAAGATGTTTGGCACCAAGTGCCGTGGCTGTGACTTCAAGATCGATGCTGGGGACCGGTTCCTGGAGGCGCTGGGGTTCAGCTGGCATGACACTTGCTTCGTCTGTGCGGTGAGCCATGTGCATCCCTCCCCGGCTGCTGGTGGGGGCTGTGACTCTCCCTGGCAGTCGTGCCCTGCGTGGGGTATGCCAGCAGCACGGGGTCCCTGCTGCCATGAGGTTTTCCTCACTTGTGTCTGTGCTGGTGGCTTGGGAGCCTGCTCTGAGCCTCCTGCTCCCTGGTGTCTGTGCAACAACCAGTGCTGAACCCTGGGCTGTGGGGGGACCTGGGGGCTGGGTCAGCCCCCCGTGACCTGACCACCTGTGCTCTCTTCCCCAGATCTGCCAGACCAACCTGGAAGGGAAGACGTTCTACTCCAAGAAGGACAAGCCGCTCTGCAAGAGCCATGCTTTCTCCCACGTGTGAGGGGCGGGAGTTCAGTTGTGCCCACGCGTGCCCCTGGCCCTGCATGCTCCTCTCCCCCCCCTGCCCCCGCCCCAACCTCCGCTGACCCCAGGGAGCCAGGCTGGGCCCTCACCCCTTCCCCTTGCTCCTGCCTCTTTCCTAGCAGCTCCTGGTCCAGCTCCAGCAAGAGGCAGTGCTGGGTCCTGAGCCCCTTATAGCTGGGTGGCTTCTTCTGCACCCCCTAACTGGCACTAGGAGCCCCGGTAAGGGGACGCTGCATGGGTCTCCTGCTCCCCAGCCACACAGTGTGGTAGCCACGGCCGTACCGAGGCTGGCACAGCAGGGCTGCTCCCTTGCTTAGCTGGGGCCCAGGTGCCTGGCAGCTCAGTGCCGGGGCAGGGATGCTCCTATAGAACATCCCTAAGAGGGTGAAGACCAGCCCCCTGCCAAGCTCTCCCTGCCTTCCCTGCTGCGTGCTTAGTGTGTGGGGCTGGAGACCCGGCCCTGCTCCCCTGCCAGGGCCCTACCTGCACAACCCCCCGGCCACCCTGCAGCCTGCTGCGGTGGCTTCCTACCCCAGCTGAGTGCCAGAGGGGTCTGTGCCTCGTGTCCCCCAACCCAGCTGGCCTGCTGCTCCCCTGGGGCTGGCGTGCGGCAGCACCCCCAGCCCAGCCGTGCCGGGGAGCAGGGCAGCGTGCCAAGCCCACCCCAGCCATGGGCTGGCAGTGTGTGCTGATGGCCGGCCGGCTGGCCGGCTCCCGCAAGGCTCGGGCACGGCTTCCTACCAAAGAGTGCTCTGCCACCGCCGTCCCAGGCCTGTAAATGCCTCTCCCAAACCCACACTCTCCGGTTGGGCTGCCGCTGATGTAGCCACGGTGCTTTTAGTGCCTTTAATAAACACTTCTCTGCAAGTGCCGGCTGTCTTGAAGCCTGTGGTTTCACCGAGCGAGGTGCGGCCGGCTGGGAAGGTCACGCTCAGCCCTTGCCCCACTCGTCCCCTGGGCCTGACTCAGCTCCTTCCAGCTTTCCGGGGAAAATCTTTGCCTCTGATCTCCCCTCCTCTGCCTGACCCCTCATGTCACCTGGGTCATCCCTCTCTCTTTGTAGCAGGCAGGACAGCTGACGGAGGCGGTAATTAATCTGGGGGGCAAAGCTGCAGCAAGGGGCAATGGGGCAGGTGTTGGACCCTGCAGGGGGGTCCCTGCTTGCCTGGCGGTGTTCCCCAGTCCCTGCTGTGCCCTGGCCATGAATCCTGTGCAGGGGACAAGAAATCATGGGGCACGCGTGAGCCACGTGCACCAGCTCTGCGTGTGCGTAGAGCAGCCAAGCGTTCACTCATGCGATGCAGCTGCTGTCCCGAAGGACGGGTGCGAGGCCACGCCGGCACCTCCAGCTGGAATGGCCTTGGAGGGCAGCGGGTGCGGGGAACAGCCGCTCCTCCCACTCTGCTCTGGCAGCTGGAACGGTCATTAATAATTGCAGCTCTTACCATGATGAGCAATCATAAGGAAAATTGTCTTGCTAATCTACTGGAAGGTTCTGCTGGGGGCAGGAGCTGGCTGCGGGAAGCCAAATGCCTCCCAGCATCACCCAGAGCTGGCCTGTGGCTGCGGTGCCACATCTCCTGGTGCCAGCTGCAGGAGTGCAAAACCCCATCAAAGATGGGGAGGGGAAAGCAGGAGTGATGGAGGCAGACTGGGGCTGGGCAATGGGACAGTCACACTGAGGACTAGCAGGCCAGGGTGGTGAAAAGGGATGGAAACCGCTGGCACCTGCCTGGCAGGGCCAGGACGAGCAGGGATGTGGTAAGTGCCCAAGTGTGAGTTCCAGCTGCGCAGCCAAGGTCAGGGGACGCGCTGGGGAAGGTGAGGTGACTGCGGCCCCACGTGAGCAGCCACCGAGCCAGCCCTGGCTCAGCTGGGACAGCAACCTGTGAGTGGAGGGCAGGGAAGGGGTAAGGGAAGGCAGCCATGCGGGACAGAGCCTGCTGGGGTAGCACGGCCTGGGAACAGGTTGTGCCAGCTCAGCCCTGGGGTACCTGGCCTTGGAGCAGGGCAGAGCCGCGGTGCCACAGCCAGCCTGCCTCTCCCTGAGGGAGAACCAAACTTCTCCCTTGTGCTGTTCCAAGGCTGGCACCCACTGGGGGATCAGCCCCTTCTGGTTGGTGCCCTGTTGCTTCTGGTCCCTACTGATGACACCTCTACCACACAAGGTGCCTCTGTGCTTTGCCAAGAGCCGCTCTTACCCACCAGCTCTGCGCACCATACGAGGAGCTTGTGCACAGGCAGCGGAAGGAGGGTCTCGGGTGGGCTGTGGAGGTGGAGCCTGGGGAGGGGCCGCAGCCGTGCTGCTCTGAGAACAAAGCCTGGCGGCAGCAGGCTCAAGGCTCCCACCATGTCCCCGAGCGGGGTCCCACCACATCCCCAAAGCCAGCTGAGCTGCTTGCGGGGCGCCTGCCGCAGCCCCAGCCCCCGCGCTGGCCCCGGCAGCTGCTCTACAGCTGCTCACAAACTCTTGCAGCCTCTTAGGGCGGCTCCGGCTCTGGCCTGGCTCAGAAATGCTGGTGCAAGGAGGGCGTGCAGGCGTGGGGGAAGCAGGCAGCACAGGCAGGGCCTGCGGAACAGTGTCCCGTGTCCCACTGAGCTTGGGGGGTTCATCCACAGGCTGCTTTCAAGGGCTTGGTTGGGGAAGGGCCATGCCGGCATCAGCTCCAACCTGCAGGAATCAGGCCCTGTACGCTCCCCGCTGTCGCTCCAGCACGGAGGCCCCTTCGGCACGGTTCTGGTCCGGGATGCGGGCATTGCCGGGGGTCGTGAAGGCAGGGTGGGGCAGGGCGATGCTGCCTGCCCTGGCAGGAGCGTGCAAATCCAGCTGGGAGCCCCCGCAGAGCCCTGTGCGGGTCAGTGCAAAAGCAACTTTGTGGGTTCAAATGGAGGCAAAACCTCCTGGAAAACACGCTATCCTGCACAGCCCGGCAGGGTCTCAAGGGGACTGGGGGGTTTGGGAGCAGTGGGGATGAAGGGTCAGGCGGGCAGCAAAGGGGCCCCCCACAAAGGCTGCGCTCACTGACAGCTTGTGCAGCAGTGAGGGCACGGCCGGGTGTGTGGGGCAGAGCCCACGGTGCCGCATCCATGGAGGGGAAACCTCAGGGCACAGGGGCTCGGGCCAGAGGGGAGCTGAGGGCACAGGGTTCCCGGTGTGTCGTGTCCCCAGGGTGGAGGTGACATGGGACAGGGGAAGGTCTGGGGTGCGGAGGAGCAGCCGGCATGCGAGGTCCCCAGGGTGCAGGGTCCCCGGGAGGGGGTAGCACAGGGTGCCGGACCCCAGGGCAGAGGAGAGCCCAGGGTGCGGAACCACCCGGGGTGCAGGGTCCCAGGAGGGAGCTGAGCCGGGGTGCAGGTTTCCGGGCTTCAGGGTCCCTGGGGCGGGGGTATGGCCCGGGGGGCTGGAGCACACCCCAGGCTACAGGGTCCCCGGGGTGCAGGATCCCGGGGGCGAGCCGGCCG
>NW_010973092.1:10444491-10453411 GCF_000737465.1 Haliaeetus leucocephalus
GGCGGGGGGTGGCCTTCCCCGGCGGGACACCCCCCCCCTCCCCTCGGCCTGCCCTGCCCTGCCTGTACCCCCAGTGCGGGGCACCCCGTGCTGCGGGCGCCGGGGCCCGGCCGGATCCAGGCCCCGCTGCTGCCGGCACAGCAGCCCGCAGGGAGCATCTCCCCACGCCGCCCCGATTCTCCCAGCGCCCACCCGCATCTCCCAGCCCCACCCGGGTGCAGTGGGGCCGGCTGGGGCCATCTGCCCCGGGACCCCCTCCTTGCCCCCCAGGGTGTCTGTGCCATGGCATGGGGTGGGGGTGGGGGATGCTGCCAGCACCCTGGGGTGCAGCTCGCTGGGCAGAGCCGGGGTGCTGGGCAGTGTTGGGCGCTGGGTGCATGCTGTGCATGCTGCTCTCTGGCAGGGGTGCCTACCATGCACCCACCACGCAGCTAGGGTGCACCCACCACCCAGCTGGGGGGCATCCAGCACACAGTTGGGGTGCACACTGCTCTCCAGCCGGGTTCCTGCATTCAGGACAGGGCTGGGAGCCCCCCGAGCTGTGTGGGCCTGGGCAGGTCCCGCTCCCCACCAGCCCCAGTTCTCTGGGGAGCCCCGCGGTCCTGTCGCCAGCCCAAGGGTGCTGTGGGTGAGCACGGTGCATGTTGCTGGCCAGGAGGCAGCTGTCAGCCCTGGGTACATCTTGCTTCCCGGCATACGCTGCAAAGGAGCCCTCCCTGCCAAAGCTGCTGAGAGCAGCAGAAACGGTTCCCGGGAAGGAGAGTGCCGGGGCCAGGCCCCCCTCACCTCCAGGGCTGAGGCCCAGCTGGGCAGCAAGCCCCCACCATCCCCGCCGATGGGGCTGAGCTCGCCCCATCATCGCCAGCCCCTCCATCCCATGGTCACCAGGCGTGCCTGGCACTCGGTGCCAGTGGGAGCAGCATCCCTGCTGCAGGCCCCAGCGCCCAGGTGGGGGATGAGGGGTGATGCTGGGAGGGCTGCATCGGGCAGGGTGATGGAGACTGTTGCCCGGCAGTGGCCCAACCTGGCTGAGCCAGAGGCTGTGAGGACATTATGCCGGAGCCCAGGCCTGGGCTGGTGCCGAGGGATGCCATGCTCTTGCCCGGCCGGGATCCCTGTGTTTAGTCTGGGATTCCCCCCTGCTCCAGCCTGGTCCTGGAGGGTCCGAGCGTCCCCTCCCCCTGCCCGGCCCCGCGGAGGCTGCTGGGGCCCATTACTCGATCGGAAAGGAATTTGGTGCTGCTTTCTGAGCACGCCGACTCCCTGGAGCTCCCAGCCACATTGGAAACACATGTGCCCAGGCTGAGGCGGGTGGGCTGGGGCGATGCTCCCCCTCCCTGGCCACGGTGGGGGGGGGCAGGCAGCTGCGGGTGCCCCAGGTGCTGGCACCCACAGGCATTGCTCTGCCTGCTTCGGTGAGCAATGGGGCCGTGCGAGGGCAGTGGGGCCTCTGTCTCCTTGGCGGTGTGATGGGGGATCCTTGCTGGAGTCCCCCGGCTGCGGGGAGCCCTCGTCCCTGGGCTGCTGCATGGGTCACCTCCACCCATGGGTGACCCACATGCCTGGAGCCCAGTGGGTGGGAAGGGGCTGTATGGGCTGGGTGGAGGGATTAAAGCCCATGGAAGGGGGTGAGCAATGCATGATGCTGCCTGCACCGGCTGTGGCATGGCTGGTACTCGCTGCTGGGGCTCATGGTGATGCTGTTGGGCTGCGGGACCCTGGGGGCACCCCTGGGGATGCTGCTGGCCCCAGCCCGGCCCTGCTGGCCCCTGGGCTGGAAACCTCTGGATCCTCCATCCCAGCGTGGGGTCAGGCTGTGCTGCTGGGCCACACTCAGGGCAGGGCTCTGTTTCCACGGCAAGCCCCCTGCTGCCCTGGGAGCACCCCTGGGTGCAGGCAGCAGCACTGTGCTCAGGTACCACCCTGCATGGCGGGGTCCCAGGGTGGGGGAGAGCAGGCACTGGGTGCCTCCAGCACCCGCAGGGCTCCCCAGGCAGCGATGCCGTGGCTCTGCCCTATTTGTTTCCCCCCCTCTGCAGCCAGCTGCATCCCACCTTGCGAGCCCCCAGCCCCTGCCCATGGCCCTGGGCTCCCCCAAACTGCTGCCATCCTTCCCCCATTCCTGGGGGATCAACAGCAGGTCCCCCTGGGGCCAGGGCTGCAGTTGCAGGCAGGGACTGCGTTTTCCGCCCTTCCTCGGCACAGGCGTCGCAGACGGCGCTTTGCAGCTGCTTTGCCGGCTCCAGGCCGGGAGCTGGCGCCGGCTGGAGTGGCCGATTAGCAGGATCAGGATGTGCGGATTAAAGTCAATCTTGTTGGTGTAATTATCTGCGGCTCGCTGCCGGGGGCTCAGGGGTGGTGGGTGGCAGGGGGGTGGAGGGAGGCCCTCTCCCTGTTAGGCACCCGCCTGCCTTCCCCTTGTTTTTCAGCTCCCAGGGTCCAGCCGTGGCCCTGGTTTGGGGGTTGCTCTGCCTGTAGGGACCCCCCCCCAGTTACCATCCCCCAGGCTCTGGCTGGAAGCTGCGAGTTTGGGTGAGGACAGCTCTGCCCGGCACCATGGGGATTTTGGTGCTCCAGCAAGCACCGCATGGGTGCTGCTAGCCGAATGCCAATCGGCAGAGCTGTCCGCCCGCCCCGGTGTGGAGATGGGGGGGGGTCCAGCACGGGCGGCCCCGGCTTTCCGGGTGCAGCGTGTGACGGCGGCAGGCAGGTTTGGGTGCCTGCCAGGCCCCGACGGGTCCCCGCTGCCTGCCTGCCTCCCCCGCTCTCCTCCACTAATCACCTCGTCATCGGGGCGAGCTGCATCCCAGCTGGGATGGGGGGGGGTTGCCATGGCGACAGAGGATGCTGGTTGCCTAGCAACATCCCTCCCCTCGCCCACCTGCCCTGGACCAATTCGGCATGCGTCCTCCCCCCCCCGCCCTGCCGTAGCTGGCTGCATGCCCCTGGGAAGGTGCGGGCTGGTGGGGGTCCCCGCGGAGCCCCGGGGGGGGCCGGCTGGGGTGCAGTGGGAGCGAGAGGGGGTTTCCCATCCGCTGGGAACGGTTTCCAAGAAACAGTCTCCATGACGGCCCCATCACACCCTGGCGGCACATTGATTTGCTGCTGCTGGTGCTCCGGCGTCCTCCCCCGGCCTGGTGCCTGCCGGGCCGGTGGCTCACGCAGCCAGGCACGTGAGCGGCCCCGAGTTCCCTGCCGGGGCGTGGGGCTGTCCCCAAAGCCGGTTGGTAACCGGCAGGGTCGGGGGGATGCAGAGATGGGCGTGCAAGGAGCTGCGAGGCCGCAGCGGCTTGCGGCACGGCACAGCAGCCAGCTGGTCCCTGTGCCCAAGTGACCCTTCTGTCCCCAACCTTGCGACCCTGCCCCATGGCTGCCAGGCAGCAGGGTTCAGGGAATAGGCCCTGCCCGAAGTCCTGCCTGCCTGGCAGCCTGGCCCTTCACGGTGGCAATGGGCAAGGGATTGGGGGTGGCTGTGTGGCAGCTTGGGGACACCTGGCCGGTCCCCCAGGACCTGCCCCGACCTCAGTGTTAGCAGGATGGGGAGGTGGAGGGGCCACCCCACGCTCCCCCTGGCCATGGCTCTCCCACGCTGTCTCCCCAGGGCCCTCTACACGTACGAGGATGGCTCTGATGACCTGAAGCTGGCAGCGTCAGGAGGTAAGGTCCTCTGTCCCTGCAGCTGGCTCGGCTCTGCCAGCGTTTTCCCCAGCACCCATACTGGTGCCGGGTGGACGTGGGCTGACGGTGCTGTGCCAGGCGGAGGTTTGCTGGAGCTCTCCGGCCACTTTGAGATCCAGAAGGTGATGTACGGCTTCTGCAGCGTCAAGGACCCCCAGGCTGTGCTCCCCAAATATGTCCTCGTCAACTGGGTGAGTGGGGGGGGCCATGCTGGGGGGGGGGCGTGCCGTGCCCACCGGGGCCACAGTGTTGGCAGGGGCATGGCTGGGTGCAAGGGAGGAGCCTGCGGTGGCCGGGGGGGAGGTGTGGGTGCCCCACAGTCCCGCTGTCCCGTGGTGATCAGCGGGGTGGGGGTCACCCTGCCGCACCCCCCCAGCTCAGCCCCTCCCCGGCTGCCACAGGTGGGTGAGGACGTGCCGGATGCCCGCAAATGCGCCTGTGCCAGCCACGTGGCCAAGATTGCCGAGTTCTTCCAGGTGGGTGACACTGGGGCGGGGGGACGATGTCGCCAGGGCACCCACGCCGGTGCCTGACGGCTGCTTGCCCCCCGCCCAGGGCGTGGACGTCATCGTCAACGCCAGCAGTGTGGAGGACATCGACCCAGGGGCCATTGGGCAGCGGCTCTCCAACGGGCTGGCCCGCGTCTCCAGCCCGGTGCTGCACCGCCTGCGGCTGCGGGAGGACGAGAACGCCGAGCCTGTGGTAATGTCCCCATGGCAGCGACGGCGGCGATGGTGGCGGGCGCAGGGCATCCCTCCCGCCTGGGGCTCCTGTCTGCCGCAGCCCGTCACCCCGTGTGCCGCTTACTGTTATTCCCCCTCGCTGATCCCAGCCCCTCCGCCCCCCCCGCCTCTCCTCCGTCCCAGGGCACCACTTACCAGAAAACCGACGCCACCGTGGAGATGAAGCGGCTCAACCGGGAGCAGTTCTGGGAACAGGCCAAGGTGGGGTATGCTGGGGGGGCAGCTGGTAGCCCCTGGGGAGCGGGGTGAGCCGCTGGCAGGTGATGGGCAGTCCTGTCCTTCATCCCCCTCTCACCAGAAAGAGGAAGAATTGCGTAAGGAGGAGGAGCGGAAAAAGGCCCTGGACGCCCGGCTGCGGTTCGAGCAGGAGCGGATGGAGCAGGAACGGCTGGAGCAGGAGGAGCGGGAGCGGCGCTACCGGGAGCGCGAGGAGCAGATCGAGGAGCACAGGCACGGCAGGGTCTGGGGTCGGGCTCGCGTGCAAGGATGTGCATGTGCAGGATGGCTGCGCACATGCTGCGAGCGTCTGGGGGGGTGCATGGGTGTTGGTTCATGGGATGGGGTTGGGGCAGGGACTGGCAGGAGCTGGTGCCCAGCCCCTCTCCTGTGCCCCCATCGCAGGCGGAAGCAGCAGAGCATGGAGGCAGAGGAGGCCCGGCAGCGCCTGAAGGAGCAGTCCATCTTCGTAAGTGCTGCGGCAGGCGTGGGGCCGGGGTTCGAGCCGAAGCTGCTGCCTGGTGTCACCCCCGAGGAAGAGCTTTTCTCAGCTGGGTCTCCTGGGCATCCCGGGGCTAGGGGGTCATGCCACGTCTCTTTGTAGGGGGAGCAGCAAGAGGAAGACGACAGGCAGCAGCTCAGGAAATCAGAGTCAGAGGTGGAGGTGAGTGCGGTGGCGGCCATGCCCAGTGCCTGTCCTCACTCCCCAGCCAGCGATCTCGATGGGAACCCAGCTGGGGGGTGGTCTCTCAGCCCCACACCACTGGGGCAGTGGGTCTCAGCCTCCCCCATCCCCGCAGGAGGCTGCTGCCATCATCGCTCAGCGGCCCGACAACCCCCGGGACTTCTTCAAGCAGCAGGAGCGGGTGGCATCGGGCAGCAGTGACACCGTCTCACCGGGCAGCCACAGGACAGGTGAGGGGCTGGGGGGGGCTGTGGGCACTGGGGGGGCATGGAGAGGCCAGGGGGGACTGCGGGCTGCGGAGCAGGTGAGTGCGGTGCCGCCGGGGCTCCCCGCAGCTCGGCGGGTCACAGTGGGATCTGGGGGGAGCAGGGCTGTAATGGGGGGGGGGGCCCCTCTACCGTCCCTGGCACTGTGGTTGGGGGTGCCGGGGGCATGAGGACAGCAGGGGGTCGTCCTGCTCTGCTGCGCCACCATCACCGCCACTGCCACCGCACCTCACGCCGCCCCTGCAGCTGGGGCAGCTTGGCAGGGGCTGGATGCCAGGGTGTCTTTGGCAAGGGGGGGCTCATCCTGCTCCCTGCTGGGTGTCATCTGCTCACCTGTCACAGCATCACGCTGGCAGCCAGGGTGGCAGCGTGGTCGGTGCGGCAGGGGTGGGCAGCTGGAGGTCTGGGGGTGGCTTGGGAAGGCAGCTCATCCCATGGGGGCAGCTAAAAGAGGCAGGCGTGGGGCACCCAGCGTGCTCCCGGCTGGCAGGGAGTGCCCTATGAGGAGGCTGGGCTGCCCTACAGTCTAGGGTCCAGCCCTGGGACTCTTTTTTGCGGCTCTAGGGCAGAGGCTAGCTGTCTTGGTGGGCGCCTCCGTCCGTGGGGCCATGTCGTGGAGCTGCGCTGGGGGTCGTGCTGGGGTGCTGTGCTGGAGGGGCTGTGCCATGGGGCTGTGCTGGGGAGGGCCTGTGTTGTGTTGTTCTTGCTGTGGGGTCATGCCATGGGTCATGCCATGGGCTGTGCCGTGGGGCTGTGCTGTGGGGTTGTGCCTCAGGGCAATGCTGTGGGGCTGTGCCATGGGTTGTGCTGTGGGCTGTGTTGTGGCCGTGCCGTGGGTTCATGCTGTGGGGCTGTGCTGTGCCTGAGCAGATAGTTGTCCCATGGCCATGTCCTGGCCTCTCTCCCCACCTGGCCATGCAGCACTGCCTCCCATCCTTCTGTCCTGCTGTCTTTCCATCCTCTTGTCCTGCCATCCTCCCACCCCACTGTCAGTGCTGCCTCCCATCCCGCCGTCCTCCCGTCCTGGTGCCCTGGTGCCCCAGCCCCGCCACAGCTGCGCTGAGCAGGGACTGACCCATCTCTTTGCTCTCTCTCTCTCTCCGTCCGTCCGTCTGTCTGTCTTTCTCTCGGCAGGTCGTCTGCACTGTCCTTTCATAAAGACAGCTGACAGTGGGCCGCCTTCTTCCTCCTCCTCCTCCTCCTCCCCCCCACGGACCCCCTTCCCCTATATCACCTGCCACCGCACCCCAAATCTCTCCTCTTTCTTCCCATGTAGGTAGCTGGGATCCCCCGGGTGTGCAGCTCCTGGGGGCCAAGCCACGGGCGGCTGCCCCACAGCCCACCCCAGCCCCATGGCACACCGGACCGACAGCGGAGGCAGCGCCCCTCCCGTGGGCACCCAGAGGGGGCCGGGCACCCAGGCGGGGGCTGCGCCCGCACCCACGGGCACCCTGCATGCCTCGGCTGGGGCTGGCCCCACGGTGGGCGCTGTGCCCCTGGGGTGGGGGGATGCAGCAGGCTGTGCCCATGAGGCAGGTTGTGCCCGTGGTACCGGGGAGGGGGCACCGGGTAGGCTGTGCCCATGGGACAGATGGGGACAGGGCTGAGCTGTGCCCGGGGAGATGATGCTCTGCCATGGGATGGAGCAGGCTGTGCCCATGGGATAGAGGGGGCCCAGGACAGGCTCTGCTCATGGGGCAGAGGTGGATGGGGCAGGCTGTGCCCGTGGGGCAGAAGGGGACAGGGCAGGCTGCGCCCTGGACCACGCAGGATTTTGCCCGTGGGGCAGCGCGGGATGGGAAAGGCTGTGCCCAGGATTGTGTGGGGCTGTGCCCATGGGGCAGAAGGGGCCAGATGGTGCCTGGAGCCATGTGGGGCTGTGCCCCCCTAGCGAGGGGTAGCAGGGCACAGAGCTGTGCCTGCAGAGGTGAGGCTGTGCCAGGGCCCAGCTGGGCTGTGTGTGGGCAGAGCCAGCGTGCACTGCAGCAGGTATGGGGCTGCTTGTCCCCCTACCTGGCAGATGCGGGGGCTGCGGCTGCATGGGGCTAGCGGGGATGCCCGGAGAGGGGCATGGTGGTTGCTGCACCCATGGGTGCCCCTGCCCCGCCACCGCAGGAGGGGATGACGCAGTGGCAGGTACATGGTGATGTACATTTGACAACTCCTGGCCGGGTTGGCGTGGCACAGGAGCAGGGGCAGTGCTGGGGTGCTGGTCCCTCCCCGATGTGGGCAGCCCCCCCCCCATGCCACCCCATCTCCCTTGTCCGCAGGCAGCCAGTCGGACGCCTACCGCAAGGCCTCGGCAGCGGGCTGCAGCCCCTGCGAGTCCAGCCCGGCCGCCACGCCGCCGGGCGAGCCGGGCACCCGCGCGTCGGGCAACGAGACGCCGGCAACGCCCAAAGGTGGGCGCAGGGCTGGCGCTGCCTGCCCCTGCCTGGGGCTGCCTGGGCACATCCCCGCGGTTCCCCACAGCACATCCCCTGCTGCAGCCCCCTTGACTCCTCTGCAGCCCCCGCTGCAGCCCCGATGCTGCAGCCCTGCCAAACTCCCTTGCATCGCTCAGTGCATCCATGCTGTCCCGTCTGCATCCCTTGATATATCCTCCGCCGTCTCTGCTGTGTCCCCCAGCGCGTCAACGCTGTGTCCGCTGCTCTGTGCCGGTGCATCCCCGCTGTCTCTGCTGCACCCCCCCAGTGCAGCCCCGCCATCATTGTTGCATCCCTGCTGTCTCTAGTGCATTTTCTAACACCAGTGCATCCCTGTTGCCTGTGCTGCACCACCCCGCCCCGTGCATCTCCCCATTTCCAGTGCATTGCCCCAGCCAGTGCATCTCTACCACTACCGGTGCATTTTCCCCACCCCAGTCTGTACCTGCCCACCATCTCTGCACCATCACCCCAGTGCAGCCCCACTGTCTCTGCTGCATCCCCCAATGCGACTGGTCCTATCTGTGCCATCCCCAGTGCATCCCTGCTTCCCTCCATGCATCCCCACTGTCCCTTTGCATCCCCAGTGCATCCCAGCCAGCTCTGCAGCAGTCCCCACTGGCCCCTTTGCATCCTCTGGTGCATCCCAGCTTTTCCTTCTGCATCTTCCCAGTGCACCCCTCCCCATCCCCCTGTGCCTCCCAGCTACTCTCTCCACCCCAGCAGGGCCCAGGCCCCCCCTCAAGGGATCACCTTGCCCCACACCCAGCCCCACCACGGCCCCTTGGTCCCCTTGTGCGTGCCATCGGTCCCCTCCCTGCCCAGTCACTCCTGCCCATCCCCACAGCATCTCCCTGCTGCACCCAGCCCAAAGGACGCCCCCCCCCCCCCCGGCTCCCCCCGCCC